>NC_082662.1:155247935-155550966 GCF_025265405.1 Mesoplodon densirostris | reverse complement strand
GTAGCAATACAAGGACATTAGAACACAAATTTCTCTCTTTTTTTTTTTTTTTTTTGCGGTACGCGGGCCTCTAACTGTTGTGGCCTCTCCCATTGCGGAGCACAGGCTCCGGACGCACAGGCTCAGCGGCCATGGCTCACGGGCCTAGCCGCTCCGTGGCATGTGGGATCTTCCCAGACCGGGGCACGAACCCGTGTCCCCTGCATCAGCAGGTGGACTCTCAACCACTGTGCCACCAGGGAAGCCCTAGAACACGAATTTCTTTAACGTCCTCTTCTGATCTATTTTTGTTTTGTAATTAACGTTATTGTTTTTAACCCCTCAAGAAAATAACCGCATATAATAATAATAACGTCCATTTAGATTTAGTCACGTATTTCTCAGTTTCTTAGCTCTTCAGTCTTGCTGCTCAAACCCTCTGGGAACATTTTCTTTCTATTTGAACTGTATCTTTTAGGATTTCATTTTGTAAGGGTTTATTGATGGCAAACTCAGTTACGATCACCTGAAAATATCATTTTGTGCTTATTCTTTTTTTTTTTTTTTTTTGTGGTACGAGGGCCTCTCACTGGCCCCCCAACTGTGGAGTGCAGACTCCGGACGCGCAGGCTCAGCGGCCATGGCTCACGGGCCCAGGTGCTCCGCGGCACGTGGGATCCTCCCGGACCGGGGCACTAACCCGCGTCCCCTGCATCGGCAGGCGGACTCTCAACCACTGCGCCACCAGGGAAGCCCTGTGCTTATTCTTGAAAGATATGTTCAGTAGGTATAGAATTCTAGGTTGGTAGTTACTATCTTCAGCACATGGAAGGTATCATTACACTGGCTTCTGGTTTCCCTTATGATATTTAAGCCAGCTGTCCATCTAATGGATGTTCCTTTGAAGGCAATATCCTTTCTGTCAGTAGCTGTTTTTAAAATTTCGTATTTGTTACTTGTGTTCTTCAGCTTTTTAAAAAAGCAGGATAGATTTTTATTTTATAGATATTTGCTATCTGTATAGAAGAAAGACCTTCTCAGTAATCCAGGATATTTCTTCTTTCTTTCTTTTTTATAAATTTATATATTTATTTATTTATTTTTGGCTGCTTTGGGTCTTTGTTGCTGTGCACGGGCTTTCTCTAGCTGTGGCGAGCAGGGGCTACTCTTTGTTGCGGTGCGCAGGCTTCTCATTGTTGTGGCTTCTCTTGTTACAGAGCACAGGCTCTAGGCACGCGGGCTTCAGTAGCTGTGGCACGCAACCTCAGTAGTTGTGGCTCACGGGCTCTCAAGCGCAGGCTCAGTAGTTGTGGTACACGGGCTTAGTTGCTCTGCAGCATGTGGGGTCTTCCTGGACCAGGGATCGAACCTGTGTCCCCTGCATTGGCAGGTGGATTCTTAACCACTGCACCACCAGGGAAGTCCCTATACTTTTCAATATACAGACCTTGCACCTCTTTGGTTTTATTTATTTCTAAATGTTTTATTCTGTTGCAATTGCACATGGGATTGTTTTCTTAATTTCTCTTTCTGCTAGGTCATTGTTAGCATATAGAAATGCAACAAATTTTTATATATTGATTTTGTATCCTGTTACTTTACTCATTTATTATTTCTAAGAGTTTTCTGATGGAGTCTTCAGGGTTTTCTATATATAAAATCATGTCATCTGCAAACAGTGACAGTTTTACTCCTTCCTTTCCAATTTGGATGCCTTTTATTTCTTTTTCTTGCCTGATTGCCCTGGCTAGGAGTTCCAATACTGTGTTGAATAAAAGTGGCGAGAACGGGCATCCTGGTCTTCTTCCTGATCTTAGGGGAATAGCTTTCAATTTTTTTCCTTTAAGTGTGATGTTAGCTGGGGGTTTGTTATATGTGGCCCTTACTATGTTGAGGATATGTCCCTTCTGTATCCTCTTTATTGAGAGTTTTTATCATAAATGGGCTTTGAACCTTGTCAAATGCCTTTTCTGCATCCAGTGAGATGATCATATGGCTTTTATCCTTCATTTTGTTAATGTGGTATATCACATTGATTGATTTGTGAATATTGAGCCATTCTTGTGTGGAATAAATCCCACTTAATCATGGAGTATGATCTTGTTGATGTACTGTTGAATTCAGTTTGCTAATATTTTATTGAGGATTTTGCATCTATGTTCATTAGAGATAGTGGCCTGAATTTTCTTTTTTTGTGTTGTCTTTGTCTGCTTTTGGTATCAGGGTGATGTTGGCCTCTTAAAATGAGTTAGGAAATGTTCCCTTCTCTTCAGTTTTATAGAATAGTTTGAAAAGGATAGGTATTAAATCTTCTTTGACTGTTTGGTAGAATTCACCTGTGGAGCTGTCTGGTCCTGGACTTTTGTTTTTTTGGGAGCTTTTGATTACTGTTTCAGTCTCTGTGCTAGTGATCAGTCTATTCAGATTTTCTATTTCTTCCTGATTCAGTCTTGGAAGTTTGTATGATTCTAAGAATTTGTTCATTTCTTCTAGGCTGTCTAATTTGTTGGTATATAGCTGTTCATAATATTCTTTTATAATCTTGTATTTATATGATATTTGTTGTTATTTCTGCCTCTTGTTTGATTTTATTTATCAGGACCTTCTCTCTTTTTTCTTAGTGAGTCTAGCTAACGGTTTGTCAAATTTTGTTCATGTTTTTGAAGAACCAGCACTTAGTTCATTGATCTTTTCTACTGTCCTTTTACTCTCTATTTTATGTATTTCTGCTCTGATCTTTATTATTTCCTTCATTCTACTAACTGCCTTTTGTTTTTCTTTTTTTAGTTTCTTTAGCTGTAAGGTTAGATTGTTTGAGATTTTTCTTGTTTCTTAAGGGTAGGTGTATATTGCTATAAACTTCCCTCTTTGTAATGTTTTTGTTGCATCCCATAGATTTTGGTATGATGTATTTTCATTTTCATTTGTCTTCAGGTAATTTTTTATTTCTTCTTTGATTCCTTCATTGACCCAATAGTTGTTCAGTAGCATGTTGCTCAGTTTCCATATATTTGTGACTTTTCTAGTTTTCTTCTTGTAGTTGATTTCTAATTTCATTCCATCGTGATCAAAGAATATACTTGATATGATTTCAGTCTTCTTAAATTTAGTGAGACTTGTTTTGCATCCCAACATATGGTCTATCCTTGAGAAAGTTTCATGTGCACTTGAGAAGAATGTATAGTCTACTGCATTTGGGTGGAATGAATGTTCTGTACAAATCTATCAAATTCATCTTGTCTGTTGTTTCATTTAAGGCCAGTGTTTCCTTGTTGACTTGCTGTCTGGATGATCTATCTATAGATGTAAGTGGGGTGTTATTAAAGTCCTCTACTATTACATGTTGCTGCCAGTTTCTCTCTTTAGGTCTGTCAATAATTGTTTTATATATTTTGGTGCTCCTATATTAGGTGCAAATATATTAATCGCTGTTACGTCTCCTTGATGTGTTTTCCCCTTTATTATACTGTCCATTTTTGTCTCTTGTTACCTTTTCTGACTTGAAGTTTATTTTGCCTGATATGAATATGGCTATATCTCCTTTCTTTTGGCTGCTGTTTTCTTGGAGAATCATCTTCCATCCCTTCACTTTGAGCCTATGTTTGTATTTAGAGCTGAGATGAGTCTCCTGGAGGGAACATTTAGTTGGGTCTTGCTTTGTAATCCGTCCAGCCACTCTGTGCCTTTTGATTGGTGAATTTAGTCTATCTACATTTAGGGCAATTATTGATAGTTGGATGTTGGCTTTTTAGCTTTTGTTTTCTGGTTGCTTTAAATCTCCCATTGTTTCTTTTTTTCCCCCCATTGTTTCTTTTTCCTTGTGTTTCTGTCTGCCATTTTGGTTTGGTGGTTTTCTAAGATATTTTTCTTAGCTTCCTCTTTTGCTGTTTTTTGTGTCTCTGCTCTATTTTTATGTTCTGTGTTTACCCTGAAGTTTGTATAAGACATCTCAATTAAAATAGTCCATTTTCTGCTGATAGCATCTTATATTCATTTACCTATACAAGTGCCGTCCTTTTCCTCTTCCCCTATAAAATTTGTTTTTCTTGTCTTAAATTACCTCTTTTTATGTTGTGAGTTGTTATCAAACTAAGAGAGCTATATTTGTTTTTCTGCTTTATTTTTTTCTCCCTTTAGATTTTATACTATTTATTAATAAAGTGTTTAAAAATCTGTTCTGATAGAGAGTTGCAGTTTTCCAGTTCTGTCTTTTTATTACTTTGCTCAAAGTTTTTTGTATTTTTGCCATTATTTTTTCTGGTTGAAGAGCTCCTTTCAACATGTTTTGTAAGGCAGGTCTAGTGTTGATGAACTCCTTCAGCTTTTGCTGGTCTGGGAAAGTCTTTGTTTCTCCTTCATATCTGAATGATAACTTTGCTGAAATAGGGTATTCATGGCTGACAGTTTTTATCTTTTAGTATTTTGAGAATGTCATTCCACTCCCTCCTGGCCTGTAGGGTTTCTGCTGAGAATCTACTGGTAGCCTAATGGGGGCTCCTTTGTAGGTCACCATCCTTTTTTCCCTGGCTGCCTTTAAAATTCTTTGTCATTGACTTTTGACAATTTTAATATTATGTCTTGGAGGAGGTCTTTTTGCATAGAGGTAATTAGATATTCTCTTAGCTTCATGGGCTTGTATATCCAGTTTCTTCCCCAGGTTTGTATTATTTCTTTAAATAATCTCTCTGCTGTCTTTTCCCTCTGTTCTCCTTCTGGGATACTCATTATCCTAATGTTGCCTGTCCTTAAAGAGTTGGAGAGCTCTTGTAGGATTTCCTCATTTTAAATATCTTCCCTTTCCTCTGCTACTTGTATCATTTCTAGATTTCTACAAGCTCACTAATTTTCTCTTCCATATGGTCTGCTCTAGTCCCAGACTAATGTATTCTTCATCTCATTTATTGAGTTCTTCAGCTCCAGAATTTCTATTTGGTTCTTTTTTAAAGTTTCAGTCTCTTCAGTAAAGTATTCCTTCTGTTCATTCATTTTATTCCTGAGCTCGTTAAACTGCCTTTCTGAGTTTTCTTTTAGCTCATTGAATTTCTTCACAACAGCTATTTTGAATTCTCTATCAGTTAAATTGGAACATTCCATAACTTTGGTTTCTGGAAAATTGTCATTGTCTTTTTGTGGTACCGTGTCACTGTGGGCCCTCATGTTGTTGATGAAGTGTTCTTGAGCCAGTGCATTTAGTATTAAATGACAGGTTAGGAGTTAGATTCCCTCCAGTAGGTGGCACCATCACACAAGTTTTCGGTTTCTCTTCCTTGAGCTGCCTCTGGTCATATTTGAGAGTTAGCACTTTTCAGCCTCCACCTACCCTGTAATAGGTGTGGCTCCATGCCTTCTTTGTTGCTTTTTGTGCCACCAGGGTCGTTGCTGCCATGCTTCTGCCAGAGCCGCTGTCGTCACCAGGATGGTTGGCTCTTTCCTTGTGTCTGGGATCCCTTGATACACAGGATCTTCTGTGGAGGAAGGGGGATGGGAGGAGGGGTCATGGGCACCTCAGATGCTGGAGGGACAGGGTCACGGGCCCCACTGCTGCCGCTCCCCACTTGCCTGTGGTCATGGGTGCCGGGAGTGGTCAGGTGGCCACAGTGTGTGCACCACCTTCCCTGCTGCTACTGGGTTCTCTGAAGCTGTGGGCTCCGCTGCCTCAGTTGGAGGGCCAGGATTGCAGGCACAGGCTGTGAGGTTCCCTCGCCCCCACTGTGCGTTCCAGTACACCCAGCTTTGGGTGTGCAGATTTGTGGAATTCTCCAGTGCCCTATTGTGTTGGGTGGAGACACCTTTGCTGAGTTGTGGATGTTTCACTGGATGTAGATTGAAAGGGGGAGACAAAGGTAGTTTTTCCACTCTTAACATGTTTCTGAAGTCTGAAAACCGTGTTCTTCAGTTTTAATATGTTTATGTGTGGATTTATTCTTATTTATCCTGCTTTGTGGCTCATTGGACTTTTTATCTGTGCATTGTTACTTTTCATTAAATCTGGCTAATTCCCAGCCATTATCTCTTCAATTATAGTCATTTCCCCATATTCATATTTATATACCCTCTCTCTCTCTGTTTCTGCCTCTCTTTTTCTAGAACGATAATTAAAAGTATGTTAAACCTTCTCAATTTACCTTCCATATCTTTTAACCTCTCTTCTGTATGTTACATATTTCTGTCTTCTGTGTTGCATTCTGGGTAACTTTTCCAAATCACCTTCCACTTTACTGATATACTCTTTAATTCTACCTAATCTGCTATTGAATAAACCTATTAAGTTTTTAATTTTGGTTATTATATTATTACTTTCTAAAAGTTCTCTTGGTTCTTTAATTCTGCTAGATCAATTTTTAATAGATTTCAGGTCTCTGCAGAAGCTTTCAAATTTATTTTGTTTTTTTGTTTTTATTTTAAGCATAATATGTTAGTTCTTTTATAATTCATCTGGAAATTCAAACATCTAAAGTTTTTGAGTTTTGTATTAGTTATGTTGTTTCTCTTCCTTGTGATTCATTGTCTCTTTATATGCTTTTTATCTTTGCCTGTGTACTGCTCATTGACTTTTAAAAATTTTTGTAAAAATGGTTGAATACAGATTGAGATTACCTACCTCCAGAGAGATTTACATTCGCTTCTGCCAGGTATCTAGCAGTACGACCAGTCTGGAGCCATGTTAATTTAAATGAACAACCTGAGGATTTGTGTACCACCCAGGTGATGTGAAAATTGAGCTGCAAATCCACGTGAAGGCTAGTTTATTTCTTTTCTTCCTTATCCTGAGCATGAACCCCTAGGGACTCAGCTTAATAAAGGAAAGTCCTCCTCTCCACTCCCTACTCTGGGTGGTTACTGGCTTTGATTTCTGTCTTTTTTGACCTGTGAGACCATCAAAACCGAAGTAAAGATTTGCGTGGATTAGCACATACCCTGAAGGCAAAAATAGTTCCCACTTTCCCTTTAATTTTGGCCTGATTTGTTACACTTTTGTCAGTTCTTTGATGCTTTTGGGACATATTTTAAAAATATTTTATCTAGAATATTTAGTTTCTGTGGGAGGGTTGGTCCAATAATCTAACTCAAACATTTCCAAACATGTAAGTTTTTCATCACATTAAAATAAAATCTTTCCCATACTCCCATTTTCATCATTTTTCCTTTATTCTGACTTTTCTCATCCCCAAATCATAAATATCCTCAAATGTGTTATTTTAGTATTTTCATGCTTTGATTTTCCCACTAAAATCTCTAGTTCATTAGGAATTCATTTTTGTATATGGTTTTTATAATTCATGTTTGAATCTGTCATCTGAATCTCATATCTTTTTTTTTTTTTTTTTTTTTTTTTTTGCGGTATGCAGGCCTCTCACTGTTGTGGCCTCTCCCGTTGCAGAGCACAGGCTCTGGACGCACAGGCTCAGCGGCCATGGCTCATGGGCCCAGCTGCTCCGTGGCACGTGGGATCCTCCCGGACCGGGGCACGAACCTGTGTCCCCTGCATTGGCAGGCGGACTCTCAACCACTGTGCCACCAGGGAAGCCCCCTGAATCTCATATCTTGTTTGTGTTTCAGGAACATTGGACATCCAGAGCTATTTTGCAGTTCCAGAAGTTGTGTGGTTTGAAGCCATTA
Source organism: Mesoplodon densirostris (assembly GCF_025265405.1). Lineage (NCBI taxonomy): Eukaryota > Metazoa > Chordata > Mammalia > Artiodactyla > Ziphiidae > Mesoplodon > Mesoplodon densirostris. Next base: position 155,543,367 of record NC_082662.1, on the reverse strand, counting down.
GTGGGGGTAGTGGATGAATATGTAGATGGAATCCTTTACATTTTTCTGTGTGATACATCCTCACATGAAGACATCTATTTCCATCATGTCTTGAGAACAGAGGGCCATGCTATTGTATGCCGAGAAAATGTCCCTTCTAAGGTAGAGCAGTCTGGATGTATTTTGTAATGTATTTAATCTCAACAGTTTAAGGTATAAGAGAATTTAATACTGAAGGTTATTTGATTTATTCTTTAGTGATATCTGTGAGATTCCTGCCTTCTTAATGCAGAGCACTTTCTTAATTTTCACATGATCACAAAAAACTACATTTGGCTTATTGTCCTTTAGAATATACTTTTATTTTTTTTATTTTTTTATTTTTTTATTTTTATTTTTTTTTGCGGTATGCTGGCTTCTCACTGTTGTGGCCTCTCCCATTGCAGAGCACAGGCTCCGGACACGCAGGCTCAGCAGCCATGGCTCACGGGCCCAGCCGCTCCGCGGCACGTGGGATCTTCCGAGACCGGGGTACGAACCCATGTCCCCTGCATCGGCAGGCGGACTCTCAACCACTGCGCCACCAGGGAAGCCCCAAGAATATACTTTTATTTTAAATAATTGATTGAGGATTCTGTCTTACCCCCAATTATTTAATTTTCTGAAGTTTTCTTAGAGAAGAGCAACACTCTCTTATTTTGTAATTATTGATAGCAGTGTCTACATTTTCATTAATATTGATGTTGATAATTTTTGTGGCTAGCAAAAACTATCACTATAGAAAAAAATCTGACTATTAAATTTTAGAAGATAATGCAGGGCTTCCCTGGTGGCGCAGTGGTTGAGAGTCCGCCTGCCGATGCAGGGGACACGGGTTCGTGCCCCGGTCCAGGAAGATCCCACATGCCGCGGAGCGGCTGGGCCTGTGAGCCATGGCCGCTGAGCCTGCACGTCCGGAGCCTGTGCTCCGCAACGGGAGAGGCCACGACAGTGAGAGGCCCGCGTACCGCAAAAAAAAAAAAAAAAAAAAAAGAAGATAATGCATTTCCACAACATTTGAAAATTATGAAGTGCTAACTTTTTCACTTTTTCTCTGAGAAACTAAATTTCCTTCGTATTTTTTTAATCCTAGGGTTTCAGAGACCTCAACCCTTTAAGTTTATACACTAAATCCAGTGCAGGGCCAGAGGACATTGTCCTAACAGAACTGGGTTATCCTTCCCAGCAGCACTATTTTAATGAAGATCGAGAGATAAGTCCAAAATCGAAAGAGAGAGAATTATATACCATGGTAAGAGGTTTTTGCAAACATCATCGTATTCTTTTTATTATTGTTAATACTTAATGAGTACTTACTATATGCCAAACACTATAAAAGGTACTTTAAATATATTATTTAATACTTATAAAATCCCTGTGATGTAGTGACTATAATTAAGCTTATTTTACTGATGACGAAACTGAGGCATTCCTAACCTAGGAAAGTTTGGAAACTATGCAGTAATCTTAACAGTTATCTTGTCTCTCATCATTTGCTGGTTTAAACCTTTACTTCAGCCATGCTTTTCCTGTATGATTTCTCTCATACACTGAATTCCATTGTTGCCTTGCTGCAGTTGTGACCTCAACTACACTGGCCCAAATGCTGTTCTTCCCTCTACACTCCTTAGATTCCTCTTGAAGTATTCTCATTTCTTACTTTCTCTGTAAACCTTGTGGCAACTCCTACCCACAGTAATAATAATATTGTGTATTATTCCATCCCACAGTACCAATAATAAAAAAATAATAACCGACACTTATTGAACTCATACTGCATGGCAGGCACTGTTCTAAGTACTTGCATGTACTAGTTAATTTAATCTTCACAACCACTTTACCAGATTGGTGCTTTAGGATCCCCATTTTAGATATAAGTAAAGTGAAGCACATTAGTAAGTAAGAAGTTAAATGATTTTTTAACAAATGAGCAGATAAATAGACATGTCCTCTGAGTCTCATATTCCTCATGGCAACAAATACTGGGCTAAGAATATAGATTGGGTTTAGTTTGAGAGCCCAAAATTTATTTTTTTGGACACAGCAAAGCTTTTTTCTTTGAATAAAATATGAAAATATTATTTTGTGTAAGTATGTTTTATATATCTGAATTTTTAAATTATAGGGATGATGTTATTTTTTTAGTGGACTTTTACTATTAGAAAAGATAAAAAGGAAAGGCTACTTCGCTGTACACCTGAAACTAACACAACATTGTAAATCAACTATATTTCAGTAAAAAAATTTTTTTAAAGGCCATTTGACTACAGAGAGATTAACCTACTCTGAAAAATATGTGTGAATGTTTACTGCTGCATGTTTAAAATGATGTCAACATTTTAGATTTCATTTTAGTTTAAAATTAGTGGACTTCCCTGGTGGCACAGTGGTTAGGGATCCAACTGCCAATGCAGGGGACACGGGTTCGAGCCCTGGTCCGGGAAGATCCCACATGCCACAGAGCAGCTAAGTCCATGCACCACAACTACTGAGCCTGCAGCCTAGAGCCCATGAGCCATAGCTACTGAGCCCGTGCGCCTGGAGCCCGTGCTCCACAACAAGAGAAGCCACCGCAATGAGGAGCCCACACACTGCTACGAACGGTAGCCCCCACTCGCCGCAACTAGAGAAAGCCCATGCACAGTAGCGAAGACTCAATGCAGCCAAAAATAAAGAAATAAATTTATTTTAAAAAATAAAATAAAATTAGTTAAAATTAATTGGGCTTGTTTGGCTTTCTGAAACCTGAATTTTTGCTAGTTGTTATTACTTGATTAGAACAGTTATATTTCCTGATTCTTAAATAGTGAGTTGAATTCAACCTTAAAAGTTTTTAGAATATCTTATCATCACTGTGTTGATGTGTTTAAATAATCATAGTTCAGTCCTGAAAATGAAATAAGGCCATCTTTTCTGCAAAAAAGATAAGGTCCAAAGCTCCTCTATCCTATCCCAGCCTATATTTTAACATAGCAAGACTCCCATATGCTACACACACAGATATACACACATACACCTACCTCTATACACCGAGTTCCCTGTAATTCCTACTCTTCTTTTAGGCATCCTAACAATTTGTGTTATCTCCTTTATTACATATTCTCAGACATCCTCCTTCCCCAGTGATATTTTGGTCATATCTCTGTGTTGGCTCTACACTGAAGGTTGTGCTGTGATTATCTGATTGTGTGTCTTCATGCTATATTTTGAGTTCCTTTAGAGCTGGGACCTGTTGCATTCATCTTTATATCCACAGAGCTACCCTGTACACATTACATAATCTGTACTCCATAAATGTTTTTCGGCCTGAACTAGTTTAGTAGGATGGGAAGACCTAGGGTCATGCATAAAGTTAGAAAATAATATGGCATATGCATGAACCATAGCAAAAAATTCCCCTCAGAATTTATAGGCAGGTAGATTTTGGAAATAGTATAGAAAATAAAATAATTTCTCTTTCATATCTACTAGCGAGATATTAATGATGAAAAGGCTTTCAGTCACCTTAAGTCAGTCACCTCAAAGGAGCCGTTAAAGGATTCTGAATTCAGTTCTTTGAAAACCCAAGAGAAGAGCTGTGAAGACTATCCAAAGTGTTCCATCTCCGAGCTAAAAGATCTGAAGGAAGAAAATGAGGTAGGAGAAGGGAAGACAGTTTTTTTAATGTAATTAATGTAATATAATTAATTCATAAGTGAAGGGTACTGGAATAACATAGCTCTTTAAACCCTACTGCTCCAGTGCCATCAGAGCATCTCCCACAGATGAATTACAAATTCTTTAACAGTCACCAAGACCAAAGTTGCAGCAATATAGCCTTGATCACAAAAAAAGAAACGCTATTATTTAACTTTGATGTGTTTTACTATCCCATAGCTCTGGACAGTCTTCAAGAATTATGCAGTGAATGGAAACTAGTATTGAGAAACGGTATTAAGAAAACCCATCAGGAAAAATGTTGACAACTTTTTTGAAGGATATACTTTATTTTTATTTTAATCAAATGTTTATGTATTCACAGCTTTAAAAAAAACAAACAAATGTTTGGGTACACACAGCTTAGAGTTCCCTATAACCCCTTCCCCTACATTTCCTATTTCACTGAGCAAACATTTTCATCTCTTTTAGCTGCTTTTTTTGGAATTTACCTCGATTTCTTTCATTAAATAGCATGCTTATGTTATTTCCTGATTCTTCAGTTTTAAGTATGTATGCCCTTCTTACTACTAGACATGAGGGTTTAGTTCTCTTTCATCCCTTCTCCCCCACCACAGACAAAAATATCCTTTCTGTTCCCCCGCCATCATCTTACTAATATAGTTATATCAAGCTTTCCATTAGATCACCATTCAATATTTTATTGCTATGACTCTGTAAATGCTATTTACAGCCAAGTAGTATGTTACGGCAAGCTTTCCTTTCCTGCATATCTTTTATTTTCTCTGGTGTTAATATTTCTTCCTCTTTAAATCAACATACAGTACACAATTGACTTTGTATTCAGAGTACTGTCCTATCGATACACATATACATTTATGTAACCACCCCCACAATCAGGATGCAGAATGCTTCCATCATCTGAAAAAGCTCCCTGGTGCTACCCCTTTATAATTACATCTCCCCAAATCCCTAACCCCCTAGGAACCATTTATGTTTTCTGTCACTGTAGTTTTACCTTTTCAGAACTATCATATAAGTGGAATCATACGGTATGTAACTTCCCAATAGGGGTTTCTTTGATTCAGCATAGTACCTTCATCCAAATTGTTGCATGTGCCAATAGTTCATTTCTTTTTTTTTTTTTTTTTTTTTTTTTTCTTTTTGCGGTATGTGGGCCTCTCACTGTTGTGGCCTCTCCCGTTGCGGAGCACAGGCTCTGGATGCGCAGGCCCAGCGGCCATGGCTCACGGGCCCAGCCGCTCCGCGGCATATGGGATCCTCCCAGACCGGGGCACGAACCCGTATCCCCTGCATCGGCAGGCGGACTCTTAACCACTGCGCCACCAGGGAGGCCCTAGTTCATTTCTTTTGATGATGCATAGTATTTTATTGTATGGAGGTACCACAGTTTGTATATCCATTCATGCATTGAAGGACATTTTAGTTATTTCAGGTTTTGGTAATTATGAATAGAGCTTCTATAAATATTTGTGTACAGGTTTTTTTATAAACATAATCAGGAGTAGGATTGCTGGTTTATGTGGTCAAATTGTTTTCCAGACTGGGTATACCATTTTGCATTCCCACCAGCAGTGTGTGAGTTCCAGTTGCTCCATATCTTATCAACACTTGATATTGTCAGTAATTTTTATTTTTAGCCATTCTCATAGGTGTGTAGTAGTATCCCAGTGTGGTTTTACTCTGCATTTCCCTAATGACTATGATGCTGACCATCTTATCAAGTGCTTATTTGCCATCCACATGTATTTCTTGGTGAAATGCCTATTAAAGTCTTTTGCCCATTTTTTGATTGTTTTTTTTTCTTTCTTACTGTTGGGTTTTTGTTCTGGATATGTTCTGGATAGCTCTTTGTCAGTTTTGCGATTTTCAAATATTTTCTCCCACTTGTAGCTTCAGTCTCTTAATGGTGTCTTTCATACAGGAAAGGTTTTTAATTTTGAGAAAGTTCAGTTTATCAGGTTTTTTTCTTTTATGTACAGTGTTTTCAGTGTCAAGACATCTTGACTTAATTTTACTATAAGGTGTGAGATTTAGGTTAAGTTTCATTTTATTGCATACGGATGTCCAATTGTTCTAGTGCTATTTGTTGAGAAGACTGTGCTTTCTCCATTGAATTGTCTTTGTAGACCTTCCAAAAATCAAATGTCCATATTTGTGTGAGACTATTCCTAGACTTTATTTTGCTCCATTGATCTGTCTATTCCTTTGCCAGTAGCATACTGTATTGATTACTGTAGATTTATACCTCTTAAAATTAGGTAGTATGATTCCTCCTACTTTACTCTTTTGCACAATTATTTTTAATATTATGGTTCCTTTCCCTTTCCATTTAAATTTTAGAATCAACTTATCTGTATCTGCGATTCTTATTGGAATTTCATTAAATCTGTAGATAAATTTGAGGAGAATTAACATCTTTAATCTGTGGACACAGTATATATATTTATTTAGGTTTTCTTTTATTCCTTCATCAAGGTGTTATAGTTTTTAATACACAGAACATGTTTTGTTATCTTCAGGTATTTAAAGCTAACAAAGATTAAGCTAACTTAGGTAATACTTATCTAATTATTTAATTTACTTTGGGAGAAATTATAAATGATATCTTTTTATTTCAGTTTCTATATTTTCATTGTTAGTATGTAGAAATTGATTTTTGTGTTTTAACCTTGTATGGTGTGAACTAGCTAAATTCATTTATTAGTTCTAGGAGGTGTTTTGTAGATTTCTTTGGGATTTTCTACATAGACAATAGTGTTGTCTGCTAATTGGGACAGCTTTATTTTTTCCTTTCCAATCTGTGTGTCTTTATCTTCCTTCCTGCCTTATTATTGCACTGGCTAGAATTTCAGACACGATGTTGAACAGGAGTTGTGAGAGAGGATGTCTTTGTTATCCTGATGAAAAGTTTTATCATGCATGCATGGATGTGAATTTTGTTAAATGATTTTTTTGCATATATTGATATCATGTTTTCTCCTTTATTGTATTAATATAGTATATTACATTAATTGATCTTTAAATATTGGATTAAACTGGCTTTCCTGGGATAAACCCCATTTGGTCATCATGTATTATTCTTTTTATACACTATGGATTCCATTTGCTAATGTTTTGTTGAATATTGTTATGTCTATTTCCATGAAGGATATTGGTCTGTAGTTTTCTTGTACTATCTTTGTATGGTTTTAGTACCAGGGTAATGCTGGCCTCATAAAATGAGTCTAGAGGCATTTCTTCCTTTTCTGTTTTCTGGAAAAGATAATGTTGAATTAGTTTTATTTCTTTTTTATTTTTTAATTGACATTTTTATTGTGGTAACTAAAAGATTCATGTGCGGCTATAAGGAATAATACAGATAGATCTCATGTAATCTTTACCCACTTCCCCCAGTGGTCACATTTTACAAAATTGTAGTACAGTGTCACAATCAGGATATTGACATTGATACAATCCACCAATCTTGTTCAGATTTCTCCAGTTTTACTTGTACTTATTTGTGTGTGTGTGTGTGTGTGTGTGTGTATTTAGTTCTCTACAGTATTAACACATGCAGGTTCATGTATGCAACAGCACAGTCAAGATACTGATAATTCTGTCATCATGAAGGTCCCTGTGTTGCCCCTTTTATATCCATCCACCCACTCCCTCCCACCACCCCTCTCCCCACTAATTGGTTCTCCATTTATAAAATTTTGTCATTTAAAAAGGCTATGTAGGGCTTCCCTGGTGGCGCAGTGGTTGAGAGTCCGCCTGCCGATGCAGGGGACACGGGTTCGTGCCCCGATCCCGGAAGATCCCACATGCCGCGGAGCGGCTGGGCCCGCGAGCCATGGCCGCGGAGCCTGTGTGTCCGGAGCCTGTGCTCCGCAACGGGAGAGGCCACAGCAGTGAGAGGCCCGCGTACAGCAAAAAAAAAAAAAAAAAAAGGCTATGTAAAATCATATAGTATGTAACCCTTTGAAATTGGCTATTTTCACTCAGTATAATTCAAGTAATTGCATGTATCAATAATTAGATCTTTTCATTGTTGAGTAGTATTCCATGGCATGTATGTGTCATAGTTTGTTTCATCATTGACCTGTTGAAGGACATTTGGGCTATTTCTAGTTTTTAGCTATTACAGATGAAGCTGCTATGAATGTCTGTACACAGGTTGTTATGTGAACATAAGTTCTCTGGAATAAATATCCAGGAGTGCAATTGTTGAGTTGTATGGTAATTACAAGTTTAGTTCTTCATCAGTGATATTGGCCTGTAATTTTCTTTTTTTGTGGTGTCTTTGTCTGGTTTTGGTATCAGGGTGATGCTGACCTCATAGAATTAGTTCAGAAGCATTCCTTCCTCTTCAATTTTTTGGAATAATTTGAGAAGGATAGGTTTTAATTCTTCTTTAAATGTTTGGTAAAATTCACCTGTGAAGCCATCTGGTCCTGTACTTTTATTTGTTGGGAGTTTTTTATAAATTACCAAGTCAATTTCATTACTAGTAATAGGTCTGTTGAGATTTTCTATTTCTTCCTGATTCAGTCTTAGAAGATTGCATGTTTCTAGGAATTTATCCATTTCTTCTTGGTTGTCCAATTTGTTGGTGTATAATTGTTCTTAGTAGTCTTGTATGATTGTATTTCTGGGGTATCAGTTGTAACTTCTCCTCTTTCATTTCTGATTCTATTTATTTGGGCCCACTCTTTTTCTTGATGAGTCTGGCTAAAGGTTTATCAATTTTGTTTATCTTTTCAAAGAACCAGCTCTTAGTTTCATTGATCTTTTCTATTGTTGTTTTAGTCTCTCTTTCATTTATTTCTACAATATTTTTATCTTTATTATTTCCTTCCTTCTACTAACTTTGGGTTTTGTTTGTTTCTCTTTTTCTAGTTCCTGTGGATATAAGGTTAGATTGTATATTTGAGATTTTTCTTGTTTCCTTGTTTTCTTGTTTGTAGCTTGTATTGTTATAAACTTCCGTCTTAGAACTGCTTTTGCTGCATCCCATAGATTTTTTAGATCATTGTGTTTCCATTTTCATTTGTCTCCAGGTATTTTTAAAAGTTCCTCTTTGATTTCTTCAGTGACCCATTTTTGATTAGTAGCATATTGTTTAGCCTCCATGTGTTGGTGTTTTTTTTGCAGCTTTTTCTTGTAGTTGACTTCCGTAGTCTCATACCATTGTGGTCAGAAAATGCTTAATATGATGTCAGTCTTCTTAAATTTATTGAGACTTGTTTTGTGGCCTAGCATGTGATCCATCCTGCAGAATGTTCCATGTACACATACAAAGAATGTGATTTTGCTGCTTTTGGATGGAATATTCTATATAACTCTATTAAGTCCAATTGGTCTGTGTCATCTAAGGCCAGTGTTTCCTTATTAATTTTTCTATCTGGATGATCTGTCCATTGATGTAAGTGGAGTGTTAAAGTCCCCTACTATTATTGTTTATAATAAAATCCATTATGTTTATTAACATTTGCTTTAGGTATTTATGTGCTCCAGTGTTGGGTGTGTATATATTTACAATTGTAACATCTTCTTGTTAGATTAATCTCTTTATCATTATGTAATATCCTTCTTTGTCTCTTGTTACAGTCTTTGTTTTAAGTCTGTTTTGTCTGATATAAGTATTGCTAACCTAGCTTTCTTTTCATTTCCATTTGCATGGAATATCTTTTTTCCATCCCCTCCCTTTCAGTCTGTGTGTGTCTTTAGATCTGATGTGAGTCTCTTGTAGGCAGCATTTAGATGGGTCTTTTTTTTTTTTTTTAAATCCATTCAGCCAATCTGGGTCTTTTGATTGGACCATTTAGTCCATTTACATTTAAAGCGGTTATTGATAGATATATACTTATTGCCATTTTGTTGATTGGTTCTGGTAGTTCTTTTTGTTCGTTTCTTCTTTTGCTCATTTTCCTTGTGATTTGATGACTATCTTTAGTGTTATGTTTGGATTTCTTTCTCTTTGTGTATATCTATTATAGAGTTTTGGTTTGGGGTTACCATGAGGTTTATATATAACTAACTCTCCCCCTTTTCCTCCCTCCCTCTCCCTCTCTTTCTCTCTGTATGTGTGTGTGTATATATATGTATATATATATACACACACACACACATATATGTAAAGTTTTAAAGGCATATATATATATAGTTATTTTAAGTTGCTGATCTCAAGTTCAAACACACTGTAACAACCCTGCAGTTTTACTCCCTCCCCCTACCTCACATATAGTGTTTTTTTGACATCATATTTTACATCTTTCTGTTTTATGTATCTCTTAACTACTTATTGTGGTTATAGATTATTTTACTACTTTTATCTTTTAACCTTCCTATTAGCTTTATAAGTAGCTGATCTACTACCTTTACTGTATGTTTGCTTTTACCAATGAGATTTTCCTTTTATAATTTTTATATGTCTAGTTGTGGTCTTTTCTGCTTAGAGAAGTCCCTTTAACATTTCTTGTAAAACTGATGCTGAACTCTTTTGGCTTTTGCTTGTTTTTAAAACTCTTTATCTCTCCTTCAAATCTGAATTATAGCCTTACTGGATAGAGTATTCTTGGTTGAAGACATATATCATGCCACTCCCTTCTGGCCTGCAAAGTTTCTGCTGAGAAGTCAGCTGATAGTCTTATGGGAGTTCTCTTATATGTAACTAGTTGCTTTTCTCTCTCTGCTTTTAAGGTTCTCTCTTTATCTTTAATTTCTATCATTTTAAATATAATGTGTCTTGGTGTGGACCTCTAGGTTCATCTTGTTTGGGACTCTTTGTGGTTCTTGGACCTGGATATCTGTGTCCTTTCCCAAATTAGGGAAGTTTTCAGCTATTTACATCTTCAGGTAAGTTCTCTGCCCCTTTCTCTCTCTTTCTTCTCTTTCCAGGACCCCTGTATAATGTGAATGTTAGCATGCTTGATGTCCCAGAGGTCTCTTATTAAACTATCCTCATTTTAAAAAATTATTTTTTCTGTTCAGTTTGGGTAATTTCCACTACTCTGTCTTCCAGTTTTCTGATATGTTCCTCTGTATCATATAATCTACCGTTGATATTTTAGTGTATTTTTTATTTCCGTTATTGTATTCTTCAGCTCTGTTTGGGTCTTCTTTATATTTTATAATTCTTTGTTAAACTTCTCACTGTGTTCATCCATTCTTCTTCTGCATTTGTTGAGCATACTTATGATCATTACCTTAAACTCTTTATTAGGTAAATTGCTTATATCCACTTAGTTCCTTTCCTAGGGTTTTGTCTTATTCCTTCATGTGGAACATATTCCTCTTTTTCATTTGCCTAGTTCTCTGTGTTTATATCTATGTATTGGGTTAGTTTGTTCCATATCCTGCTCTTGGAAAGTGGCCTTATATAGGAGACATCATGTGGGGCCCAGCAGCACACTCCCCTTTGGTCACCAGAGCTATATTCTATAGGGATGCCCCCATGTGGGCTGCATGGGCCCTTCTGTAGTGACTGGGCCCACTACTGTGGGTGCACTGGTAGTCAAGGCTGGCTCTCAGCCTGGTTGGTTGCCAGGCCCTGCCTTGTGTGGTGGCTTGGGCCAGGTTCTGGGTTGGCTCGTTCTGCAGTGCCAGTCTGCTGGTGGTGGAGCTGGTTTCCAGCACAGCTGGCTGCATGGTTCTGGGTGTCCCAGGGCTGGTTCCAGCCTGCAGGTGGGAAGGGTTAGGTCCAGGCACAACAATCTGAATTTTAATTAGTATGTTTAGTCCATTCACATTTAATAAAGTTATCAATATTTTTTTTTTTCCCCAGTACGCGGGCCTCTCACTGCTGTGGCATCTCCCGTTGCGGAGCACAGGCTCCGGATGTGCAGGCTCAGTGGCCATGGCTCACGGGCCCAGCCGCTCCGTGGCATGTGGGATCTTCCCAGACCGGGGCATGAACCCGTGTCCCCTGCACTGGCAGGCGGACTCTCAACCACTGCACCACCAGGGAAGCCCTATCAATATGTTTTGATTTTAGGTCTACCATTTTATTATTTTTCTATTCATTTCCCCAGCTTTTCATTCCTTTGCTCTTCCTTTCTTCTTTTAGTACCACAGTTTTTTGCTAGTATTCTTTTATTATTTAGCATTCTTCTTTAGTAGCCTATTGTAATTTACTTATTACATTTTCATTGTATATGTATAGTTTTGTACTGATTACTCTAGGAATTACAATATACACCTTTGGCTTTTCACAGTGGACTTAATCAGTATTTACCACTTCAAGTGGAATGTAGGTATCTTACTACCATATAGGTCTTTACCCCTTCCCACCTTCTTTATTTTCTACTATGTATAATAACTGTATATTGAGAATTTATAATGTTATATTTTTTGCTTTCCATCTTCAAACATTCTGAAAAATTCAGGAGGGGAATAGTCTATTATATTTAACCAGATATCTACTTTTTCTGTTGCTCTTTCTTTATTTCTGATATTCCAAGTTTCCTTCTGGTATCATCTCCTTTCTATTCAAAGAACTCCCTTTAATGATTCTTTTAGGGCAAGTCTGTGGAAAGCAAATTATTTTTGTTTTCTTCACTGAGAATATATTTATTTCATCTTCATTCTTAAAGGATGCTTTTGCTGGATGTAGAATTCTAGGTTGCCAGTTCTTTTCTTTCAACCCTTTAAAAATTCCATTTCACTTCCTTCTAGCTTTCATGTTTTCTGATACAAGATGTGCAGTGTTGAAATTGTTGTTCCACTATAATAATGTGTAATTTTTCTTTGGCTTCATTCAAGATATTTGTTTGTCTTTAGTTTTCACCATGTTGATCGTAATCTATGTAGGCATGAATTTCTTTGAGTTTATCCTATTTGAGTTTTGCTAACCTTTTCGAATCTGTAGGTCTGTGTCTTCCCAAACCAAATTTGGGAAGTTTTCAGACATATTTCTTCAAATAACTTTTCTACACTGCATTCTTTCTCTTCTTTTTCTTGCACTTTGACGACAAAAATGTTAAACCTTTTGGTATTGTCCCATAGTTCCCTGAGGCTCTATTTTTGTATGTACGTTTGTTTGTTTTCCCAATTTTTTTCTCAGTTGTTCAGACTGGATAATCAGAATGGATCTATCTTCAAGTTTGTGCATTCTTTACTCTCATCTCTGTCCTGCTATCAAAAAGACAGTGACAGAGCTCTATATTCAGTATAAAACAACCCTTCATTTAATTCTACTGTTTTTATTATGTACTTGCACTGTCCTCAGCTTTACCCTCCAGAAGACCTCTAGTCTTCCAGCAGGAGGAAGAAGTGTAGTTTCCTGGGTTTTTTAAATAGGGGAGGGTACCTGGAGATCTAACTGCTTCTTACACAGACTTTTAACGAGAGCTCTTGTTTTCATTCCCACTTTACACCCTCAATTCCAAAAACTCTGTAGGAGCAATTCCTGAACTTTTGCAGTATTTATGGTATAAATTTGGGTTGACTCTCAGTTTTTCCTGCTCCAAGCTCAGGATTCCACTTTCTCAGGATTGCATAATAAGTTGTCAGTTGTCTGATTTCCTGTATCCAGAACATAGGTGATGTTTTCTCCTTTTACATTCTCTTTGACCATAAGTTTATACCTTAAATTATTTTATTTTGGTGATGTGTCAGGAGAGAGAGAGCATAATAAATTATGTACTCGAACTGCCATCTTTACCTGGAGTTAGGAAAAATTGTAAACCTAAATTTCAAAATGTATCCATACAGGAACCATAAATTAAAGTTTTATTTGTCACCTGATACATTCTAGGATGAGATTCCCACTGGAATGCCATGCCTGGAGTCAGTAACCATAGGTGATGATATATGGGATGAGAACTGGATACCTTTGCAGGCTGGAATGGGAGAAGGAAGCGATACTGCCTCCCACTTATCTACCTCAAGGCTTGGTGGAGAGAAACCATATTCATCATGTAAAGAAATGCCACAGAAGGTTAGATCCTTGGGAAAACATAAAGCAAATCACTACTGCAAAAGGAAATATTAATGTAATTGTCCAAGCCTCAAAAAAGCTATGCATTCTTCATTTCATAGGGATTAATCAGACAATAATTCAGAAGAATGTATTCCCACCCCCACCCCGCCACCAAAGATGGTAGTGTTAGGGATGGGGGCAGGATGAAGCAGGGGAGAGTAAACCATGGACTTATTGTGGCTATCTATCCTATCCATCATTATGATTTTTGTTTTACCATTGGCACCTAGTCACAGCCTTAGGATCTAGAAATAAACAGTTTTCCCTAATTTAATTTTTATTGCATTGCCTTGTAATATGTCTGGATCTCTGCAGTGAGTATATTTACTAATATTGGGCCCTATATATTTAAATTTTCCACCAGCTCTTAGAAAGAAGAAATATCAGCACTTAAGTTGCCCCTTGTTATTTGTGCCATTTAAATACCGGATGATCATGAAAATCATCTAACCATGAAAACAGTATTAAAGAAGACACTACAAAGAGAGTTATGGTTTTTTTTATGTGATCTGTGTATTCAGAGGAATTCAGTGTATTGGGCATGGACCAGTGAAGCAAGGGGGAAAACTCACACTGATATAGAAAGTTAATAAATATCTTTTCTTGTTTAGTATACATTGCCTCTTTGCCTTTACCTTGCCCAAGTTATCCTCCATTTGGATCATATGGCACTATATCTCAGTTTATTGTTGCAATTTTTTTCTCTATAGGATTGGTGTTTTTCTACACCCAAAGATATATGGGATGATCCATGGCAGCCTTCAGGCCTTGTGAGTGGGAAGAAAGTAGAAGTTCAAAAACCAGAAGGACTGGGTGCTCAAGAAAAAAATACTGGCACAACCAGAATTCAAAAGGTAAATGTCTAATGAATGTTATTGTTACAAGTTTTCATGAGAAAATACTTTCATTTTTAGAAAGTAAAATTCTGGTTAATGATCCCTCTCTTAGCATTTGGTACAATACATATACATAAAAATGTATGTTTATTTAAAAATAAATTTCAGTTAACTTACTATAGTTATTCATCTCTCCAGAAAAAAATTCTGAGACTAGAATTAAAAGATTGGGGCTTCCCTGGTGGCGCAGTGGTTGAGAGTCCGCCTGCCGATGCAGGGGACATGGGTTCATGCCCCGGTCCGGGAGGATCCCATGTGCCGTGGAGCGGCTGGGCCCGTGAGCCATGGCCGTTGAGCCTGCGCGTCCGGAGTCTGTGCTCCGCAGCCGGAGAGGCCACGACAGTGAGAGGCCCACATACCGCAAAAAAAAAAAAAAAAAAAAAAAAGATTGATTAAGCCTCTACATTAGGGATAGAGAAAACAGGTATTTTCACTTAACCATACATTTTAAGTTCTGTATCTGTCCTATCATCTAGGCCAATTTTTTTTCTTTTTGTTGCTTTGGCAGAAAACACTAACCCTGGAATAAAATCCGTTTGTTTTTCTGCTCTGATTTTTACTATTTCCTTCTGTTAACTTTGGTCTTAGCTTGTTCTTCTTTTCTTAGTTCCTTAAGGTGTAAAATTGAGTTGTTTGAGATCTTTCTTCCTTTTTTAATGTGTTTTTAATGTTTTATTGCTAGAAACATCCCTCTTAATTCTTCCTTTGCTGCATCCCATAAATTTTGGTATACTCTGTTTTCATTTTTGTCTGTCTCATAATATTTTCTAATTACCTTTGATCTTTTTCGACCCATTGGTTGTTCGGGAGTATGATGTTTAATTTCCCATATTTCTGACTTTAGTCTTCCTTTTTTTTTTTTCTTGTGGTACGCAGGCCTCTCACTGCTGTGGTCTCTCCCGTTGCGGAGCACAGGCTCCGGACACGCAGACTCAGCAGCCATGGCTCACGGGCCTAGCCACTCCGCAGCATGCGGGATCTTCCCAGACCGGGGCACGAACCCGTGTCCCCTGCATTGGCAGGTGGACTCTCAACTACTGCGCCACCAGGGAAGCCCTGATTCTTTATTTTATAGATTCCAGTTCTCCGTTTTCTCCATATTTTCCTCAATTTTGTCTGTAACTTCCATTTTCTTGAACATGTTAATCATAGTTATTTTAAAGTTTTTCGCAGATGATTTCAATATCTGAATTACCTTTGAGTGTGTTCTTACTGTCTTTTTTCTCTATTTGATCTTGTCATTTGATCCTGTTTTGGGCATTCAGGGGAGGGGAAAGACAGGCGGAGCATACCTCATGGTTCTTTTTTTTTTTTTTTTTTTTTTTTTTTTGCAGTATGCAGGCCTCTCACTGTTGTGGCCTCTCCCGTTGCGGAGCACAGGTTCCGGACGTGCAGGCTCAGCGGCCATGGCTCATGGGCCCAGCCGCTCCGCGGCATGCGGGATCTTCCCAGACTGGGGCGTGAACCCGTGTCCCCTGCATCGGCAGGCGGACTCTCAACCACTGTGCCACTGGGGAAGCCCCCTCATGGTTCTTTTTAATTGAATGTTGAACATGATGGGTAAAAAATTAGAGAGGCTCTGGATGAGATAGCTTCCTCCGAAGAGGGTTCAGTTGTCTAGTGGCTGGCAGATACCAGCCAGTCACCTTCACACATATTGAGGCTTGGTTTAGGTTTGGTGAGGACTGCTGTATTTCACTGTTGTCCTTACTCCTTGAATGTGGCTCTTACTCCTAAAGCATGATTCTTTGGAGATCTCGGCTGAAAACCTGAGGAGATTGTCAAAGCTCCTCCACATTCGTGGGGCTCAGACTCCATCCTCTGTCTCCTCAGCTTAATTGAGATATAATATACATACCATACAGTTCACCCATTTAAAATGTACAATTCAACGGCTTTTAGTATATTCACTAGTTTACTAGCATATTGTGCCTCCATCATCACCATAAGAATTTCAGAACATTTTCATTATCTCAAAAAGAAACCCTGCATTCTTCAGCTGTCACCCCCACCCAACCTCCCCAGCCCTCTTCCCCCCAGGCAACCACTCATCTTACTTTCTCTATTGATTTACTTATTCTTCAGGACATTTCATATAATTGGAATCAATACAGTGTGTGGCCTTTTGTGTCTGGCTTCTTAGCGTAATGTTCTCAAGGTTCATCATGTTGTATCATGTATCATGCTTTACTTCTTTTTATGGCTGAATAATCCATTGTATGGATAGGCCACGTTTTGTTTATCCATGTATCAGCTGATGGACATTTGAATTGTTTCTATTTTTCTGGTATTATGAATAATGCTGCTGTGACACTTGTGTATGTGTTTTTATGTGGACATATGTTTTCAGTTTTCTTAGGTATATACCTAAGAGTTGAATGGCTGGGTCCTATGGTAACTGTGTTTAGTGTTTTGAGGAATTGCCAGACTTTTCCAAGCAGTTGCACCATTTTACATTCCCACCAGCAATATAAGAGTGTTCCAATTTGTCCACATCTTTGCCAACACTTGCTATTATCTAGTTTAAAAAATTATAGGGGGCTTCTCTGGTGGTGCAGTGGTTGAGAGCCCGCCTGCCGATGCAGGGGACACGGGTTCGTGCCCCGGTCCGGGAGGATCCCACATGCCGCGGAGTGGCTGGGCCCGTGCGTCCGGAGCCTATGCTCTGCAACGGGAGGGGCCACAGCAGTGAGAGGCCCACGTACCGCCAAAAAAAAATAATAATAATAATAGCCATCCTAGTGGGCGTGAAGGTGTATGTTATTGTGGTTTGGGGCTATGCTTTTGATTGCATAAGTTAATGTTTCAGAAACCATGAACACGTTTCTTGAAAATCTGCTACTAACCTCTAGTTCCATAAAGGTATATTTTCAGACAACTATGATGGAGTCAGTAGTTGATAATTACAGAGGGATAAATCTGGTAGAGCAATGCTTCTCAAACTATAATGTTCATACAGATCACCTGAGAATCTTGTGAAAATGCAGATTCTGATTGAGCAGATCTGGTATGGGGACTGAAGTTCTCCATGTCTTACAAGCTTCCAGGTGATGCTGAAGCTGCTTGATGGTGAATCACATTTTGAGCAGCAGCACTCTAAACCACTGTTTAGAGGAAGAGACTCTTACTTTTCAATTAAGTGCTTAAGTTGACCACAAGTACTTGCTTTCAGTACTGGCATACAAATTTAGAAGGCATTCACCTGTGTTCTTTTTTTCCAGTGTGAAAAGCTGTCAGAATGCATTTAAATATGTTTTAACAATTTGTCTTTCTTCAAAATCATATTTATCAGGAAAGAAAAAAGATACAGCTTTTAAAAAACTGTTTCTGATTTTGATTGTTGTTAAACTACTGAAAATAGGCAGCAGGGCTTAGTGTAAAAAACACCTGTCTGGGAGTTCTGTAATCTATGGCTTAGTCTTTACCACAAGTTTGAACAAGTTGGCTTTTGGGGCCTTAGTTTATCCTCTGCAAGGACTGATTTGGACTAATGATCTTTCCAGCTCTAAAAGTTTGCCATATTAATATTTACTTAATTATCACTGGAGCTTTATTGAGAGAACCTCATTTTCAGTGAGAATAAACTTAAAGGGTAGCTAAAGCACATACATGAAGTTGCATAAATTAAGCAAAAATTTGAATCCAGCTCTTTGCTCTCCTGAAGTAGCATATTGTATGGCAGGATAGCTATGTGGACTTTTAGGGTTTTCATTTTTGCTGCCAAATAAAGGGGCACAGCCATTTGTATATGACAATTATATATCAGTCACATCCATGCCAGCCATGTTTGAAAATGAACAAGGTGTTTTGTAATGGAAGAAAAAAGGAATGCAAAAGGAATGCCAGCTGATATTAAATGTCTACTCCACAGCCTAAAGAACACACAAAGCTACATTTTCTGTCTGTATAAATTTTGTTTCAGTTTACCCTGGGCAGATCCCAGGCTGTAAGCCACTTAGGTTGGTTCGTTACAGCCTGGTCCTGATGGGGCCCACTTAATCATCAGTGCCAGTTAGTTAGCATCACAGAAGACGAATTCTCTTGAGTCACCGTAAACTGTGGCTATTTCAGCAGCGACTCTGTGGTAGGATATAGGATCTATTGATTAAAATTTGGCACTTCATTCACTTTAGCCCAAATCGAGGCTTTGTTTGCGAAGTTCATCTTTTCCTCTCAAACCCTGATTCTTAGTACTCCAGTTTGTCACTTCTTCTGAGGAGCCTTCCTTTAAGTCCTTTGTGTTCTAGCATGTTGTTGATGCTGCGGAATGCAGTTAATGCCTTCTTCATGGCCACCTGCAGCACGTGTACTGTTTCCCTAGCCGAGGACTGTGAGCTCCTTAGGGACAGGGATCGTATTTACTGGGAGGCGGTGTGATGGAGCAGAGAGAACATAGGCTAGCCTGAGTTCATCTCTGTCTTGTCGCTTACTGGTTGACGTTGGATAACTTGGTAATCCTCTTGTAAAAAAGCATTATGCTAAGTAAAGGAAGCGTTAATAAAGAAGATGTAACAACACCTAACCTAGAAAAACGTTCTGATGTTTCATTGCAGAAACACATGCCAAGAACCTAGCATTGTCCCTAACAATGAGTGCTCAGTGAATGTTATTTCTCTCATTTCCTGCCGTTCTTCCTTGGCAGCCCTCAGTACCATGTTTGCTCATAATATGCATTATTCAATAAACGCTTCTTGAATTAATGGTCACTAAGTTAGAGAAGGACTTGTTTTCCAGAGAGTATCTAGATTTTTTAAAGTGGGGAGTTTTATTTATTAATTATGATATGAAAATATTCTTTTGTATATAAGTAAGGAAACAAAATAGACTTAATTCTTACTGTTGAACTAACAGTTACTTTTCATGCTTTTGCCCCATTTTCCCCATTCTGTAGCAACCAAACTTAAAGAGTTGCTCAGATTCTCCCACGTTGCCCGAATTGGAGGAGTTCTACATCTCTTTTATCCAGTCACAGCAGTCAGCAGAAGGTGGCCAGTTTGAGCCTAGCAGCATTGAGACTTGGCCAAAGCAAATTCAGCTATCCACAGCAGTGCTCAACTCAACTCCGGCAGTGGTCGATTACCCACAAAAACACTCTGGTTCAGGTAGGTTGACATACAGTTGACAAATGCAATGGTTTGCCATGTTGTTAAAAACCTTCATTTATCTTTTCAGAACATGACTTGAAAAATTGCTGATGTTAGCATTTGTCTGAACTCCTCCAATTGTTCCCTTTCACTTTGCCACTCTTCTTTTTTTTCTGCAATTTGGGGGGTGGCGGGGTCAGGTTTATGCACAGGAAAATTTGCCAGTTTTTAAGTGTACAATGCTATGAGTTCTGACAAATGTGTACAGTCTTGTAATAAGCACCACAGTCATGATAATAGAGTATTTCCGTCAGTCTAAAAGGCTTCCTCATACCCCTTTGCAGCCATTACCTACCCCTACTTTCTGGCTTCTGGCATGTTACTTTTCCTTTTCTAGAATTTCATATAAAGGGAGTCATACAGTATGTCGTTTTTATGTCTGATTTCTTTCATTTAGCCTGATTTTTAGAGATTCATTTATGTTGTTGTTGGTGTCTAAAGTTTGTTCCTATTCATTGTTGAGTAGTACCCAGTTGTATGGAAATACCACAATTTGTTTATCTGTTCACCAGATGACAGACATCTGGATTGTTTCCAGATTTGGGCCATTATGAATAAAGCTGCTGTGAGTGTTCACATACAGCTCTTTGTGTAGACATATATTTTTTATTTCTATTCAGCAAGTACCTTGGAGTGGAATTGCTGGGTCATATGCTAACTGCATGTTTAATGTTTAACTTTTCTTTTTAATAAATCTATCTATTTATTTATTTATTTATTTTTGGCTGCGTTGGGTCTTTGTTGCTGCGCGTGGGCTTTCTCTAGTTGCAGCGAGTGGGGGCTACCCTTTGTTGCAGTGCACGGGCTTCACATTGCAGTGGCTTCTCTTGTTGCGGAGCATGGTCTGTAAGCGTGCAGGCTTCAGTAGTTGTGGCACACAGGCTCAGTAGTTGTGGCTCGCGGGCTCTTGAGCTCAGGCTCAGTAGTTGTGGCGCACAGGCTTAGTTACTCTGCGGCACGTGGGATCTTCCTGGACCAGGGATGGAACCTGTGTCCCCTGCATTGGCAGGCAGATTCTTAACCACTGCACCACCAGGGAAGCCCCTGTTTAACTTTTTAAGAACTGCCAAAATGTTTTCCAAAGTGGCTGAACCATTTGGTAATTCACACCAGCGATATACGTAAGTTCTGATTGCTTCATCTTCTTGGCAACATATTATATTTCCAGTCTTTTAAACTTTTACCATTCTAGTGGGTGTGTGGTGGTATCTTATTGTGGTTTTAATTTACATTTCCCTATTTGCCAGTGATGTTGACTATGTTTTCGTGTGTTTATGTACCATCTATATATCTTCTTTAGTGAATTGCCTGTTCAAGTATTTGTGCATTTTTATTGGATTATCTTCTTTTTATTGATTTGTAAAACTTCTTTATTCTGGATACAGAACCTTTGTCAGATACATCTGTTGCAAATATTTCAGGTAAGTGGCTTGCCTTTTCATTTCCTTAACAACATCCTTGGAAGAGCAAAAGTTTTCCTTTTGATGAAATCAGATTTGTTGATTTTTTTTCCTTTATAGTTTGAACTTTTTGTGTCCTATTTAGAAATCTTTCCTAACTCAAGTAACTAAGACTTTCTCCTACATTTTCTTATAAAAATTCTGTAGTTTTAGGTCCTGCATTAGGTCTGTGATCCAATTCGTTAATTTTTGTGTATGGTGTGATGTAAGGATCAATGTTTATTTTGATTACATATAATTATTCAGCTGTTTCAGCATGATTTATTGAAAAGACTGTCCTTTCTCCATTAAACTGCCTTGATGTCTTTGTCAAAAGCCAATTAAGTTGTATATGTGAGGGTCTATTTCTGGACTTTCATTCTGTTCTATTACTATTACGTCTGCCTTTATACCACTGTCTTGATTTTTGTGGCTTTATAATAAGTCTTGAAATCATATAAATTTCTTCTTTTTCAAATTGTTTTGGCTATTATTCTAGGTCATATTCCGTATGAATTTTAGTATTAATTTAATTTCTACTGAAAGCCTGCTAAAAGTTTTATTGGGATTTTTTTTTTAATCTCTAGATCAAGTTGGGGAGAAGTGACGTGTTAACAATATTGAGTCTTCTGATCTATGAGCATAGTATAACCTTTTCCTGTTCAGTGTTTAATATGTTCTTTTCCCATCCAGTATATTCTTCATCTCAGAAGTTCAATTTATAATCTCTAGGGTTTGGTTTGGGTCTTTTTTATATCTTCCATCTTTCTCTTCAGCATACTCATCATTCACTTCTTGAATACTTGGTGTGTTCTTATGACAGCTATTTTAATACCCATGTCTTGTGATTCTAGCATATGTATCATTTCTGCATTCTGTCATCTGTCACTTCTGAATTGGCTTCTACTGATTGGTTTTTCTCCTAATTACAAGTCATATTTCTCTGCTCCTTTGTATATCTGGTAATTTTTTATTGGATGGCAGATGCTGAATTATATATTGTTGGCTGAATCTCTTTTTCTTCCTTCCTCCCTCCCTCCCTCCCTTCCTTCTTCCTTCCTTCCCTCCCTCCCTGCTGTCTATGTATAATTTATTGGGGGGGTAGGAATGTAATTAAATTACCTGAAATTGGTTTGATTATTTCTGTGTTTATTTGAGGTTTCATTAGGCTGATTTAGAAAAGCCTTAAGTCTGTTGGCCCTGCTAGGCAGTACCTTTCTGAGGGTATTGATGGGACTTGATGTCCTATGTGTTAGGATGTCTTTACACTGTAGCTGGTGGGAACACAAACTATTTTGCCCCAGTATAAAATGCCTATTGTTTGTTCTGCCTACTCCTTTCAGGTAGGTTTTCTCCCTGGCCTTGGTGGTCCCCTCACATACGTGAGCCAGATCACTACCCAGCCTGAGACTCAAAGCGACCTCTGCAGGTCTCCAGCTTCTTCTCTCTCTGCAGCTGCCTCTTCACTTGTACTTTTCCCCCACGAATTCCAGACACCTGGCCTCCATGAATTCCAAACTCTGTCTTCTCAGTACAGTGAGACCTCCAGGCTCAATGTGGGCTCTCCCTCCCTGTACTGCAGCCTGGGCTTTATTTTGACAGTGAGCTCAGGCACTTGTAGGGCTCACTTTGTTTCCCGTCTCTCAGGGAGCACTGTCCTCTGAGCTTCTTGTTCAGTGTCTGAAAGCTGTTGTTTTATATACTTTGTCCAGTTTTTCAGTGTTTAAAGCAGGAGAGATTATTTTTCAATCCCTGTTTAATTAGCATCATGTCTGGAAGCAGAAGTTTTGCTACTCTTTTAAATTCTTTCATCATGTGTCCCTGCTTTCATGTTTTTATACCTTTTAAAATCTGAGCTCATCAACGACTTCCTGTAAAGCCCCATTATTTCACTAGAACTCACTGTCTCTTTTCCACTCTAGTGGGCATTAATTATAGTCTTGCGGTCAGAGTTTTACTTTTTAGAATACCCTGTAAAATTCTCCTTAATTTAATTTATCATAAATATATGGCACATGTACCACATGCTACTGCTGCTAGATGCTAAAGATGCAAAGATGAATAAGATATTGGATCATGCCTGATTTTTTTCTGAATTTTTGAAATCTGTAATTTTAAGGTCTAGAGCAGTGCTTTTCAGAATGTAGTCAGCATACCGATACTAGTCTATGATGCATTTGTGATGATGGACAACACAATAGCACATTGTTTAGCTCCCCTAGATTTTTTTTTTTCCTAGAGGAGGACTTTCTTGAAGGAAGCAGTGTGTTGGCTTATATGTTGGCAAAACCTCCTTCTCTCATTGCAGGCAGGTTCAAACAATTCATAGACCAACTCCTTCAGTAGCCCTGGTCTAGAGTACACATGTGAGGATGCTAGTATCCACTTCCGTGGCTATTAAGAACTCTCAGCATGGAGTTCCCAGCAGTTTATTCCATTGAAAAGATTATTTCTTCTTAGTTAAACTAATTCCCAAGGAATTCTTTTTGTGGTTAATAATTGGCTTTTGGAATTTCTTAGCAAACACAGTTAATGTTAATTAATGTTAATTTTCATTTTTTATGGTCAGTTTGGTCAGTTTTGTTTTTATGCTGGCAGACTTGGAATTGGAACCACTTTCACAATAGAGAAGGCCCGTGGGACACCATTTTGCTCACTGCTGAGAGGAGGAAGTAAGGGAGCTTAAGGATTCTTCCCTGGAATTGGAATTATATCCCATTTATTTTTTTGATGTCCTAGAAAGATATCTTCCCTTCCTTATTCACAAGTACATATTTTTTCCTCTCTTCTTTGCCCTCATCCTAACAAGATTTATTTTATCTCTGTGCATGATCCTCCATCCTCATCTCCTATCCATTTTTTGACTGGTTTCTGAGTCTCTTTCTCTCTGATTTGCCATTGGTAATTGGCACCACCTAACCAGAAGATGGTTGTAACACACGTTAGTAAAGATCTAGAATGGGAGAGGGTGAGAACCTCTTGAAAAGACCTGTGTTTTCTTTCTTTTTCAGTGGAAAGCTCTCCAGAGAGCCTAGAGAATGAAGATTTTTCTAGTAGCCATGCTATTGCAGTGTTCAAAGATAAGAGTCAGGGAGCCATGGACCAGCTGTCTTTGATTTTGTCTCCTGAGCACCAGATTTCTCAGAAGCTCTACATTCCTCGAAGCACAGCCACTGCTGCCTTAGGAGCTGCTGCACGGCTAGCCACATCCAGGAGCCTCCTGCACTGGTACCCCAGTGTGAAAAGGATGGAAGCATGAGAAAGCAGGGAGGAAAAAAATAAACTAGATGCTTAGGGCCTGGTGACCTCCCAGGCCAAAAGAAGAAGGAGGTATTGAGACAAAGTAGTATTTTGTTAGTTGATGCTTTTGTCTTTCTGTGTGACTCTTCGTTAGCTTCGTTATGCGAACAGTCCACTTTGTTGTGTAAGTATTGATGTTTAATGTTAATTTTCATTTTTATGGATGTTTCTTTTTCTGTATGGTTTTGTTCACCTTTGTTCAATGTAAAGGAGTTTTTGTGTTTCTATAAATGTTTTTCTTGTATATATCATGACCGATCAACGTAAACTGAAAAACTAATGTTTTGTGATCCATGTGTAGTAAGACAAAAATTCTTACATCCCTATCTCCAGAAAAAGGATGTCTGAATTTTAAGGCTGCCTTTTCTCATTTGAAAACTTCTATATCGTAGAGAGAATCTAGGACTCCAATCTTTACCATCATTATTTCTTTGAAATACTAGGATCAGTAAGAAAATCCACACCATGAAGCTTTGGTCATGTGAACCCTCTTACATTTAAAAAATATTAAGCTATCTTTCAATATAGGCAATTTCTTGAAGACTAACAACAAAATTATAGAGACCAATTGTTGAAACTTAGCTGAGCCATCTCTGTAAGTCATGATAGTTCCCTGGAGTCTTAATGTAACAGTAGTTAAACAGTGGTATTGTTTAAGCATTTATGTAACATTATGTTCTCTGAAGTCCAATTTATTATGTGACATTCTGTTTAGCTCACAGTATAAACCATCGGGAGAAAAGACTGAAAGGTGAAATTAAAGAATGTGAGTGATACAAATTTCTTTGTGATAAAATACCAGACTTATACCCAAATGTAAAAAATCCAATACAGAAGCATTTCTTAGTGGTAAAATCAGAGAAAGAGGTGTGAATTACTGGCACGCTGTGTATAACTAGGTTCTCACCCTTCTAGCCCCTCTTCTAAGGCCTCCTGTTTTGGCGTTAAATGGCAGAGCTGGCCCCTAGTTCTTTTCTCTCTTTCTACAATAAGGAATGTCTCCTCTTTCCTTCTCAGTTACTTAATCAGCAAAATGTCCACTGAGGAAGGGAGTGAGATGAGAGTAAATATCAGAGTGCATTTAAATGTAGAGTATTACTGGTTGAAACTTCTTTCTTAGAATGAAGTGATCATGAAACAAAGTTTAACCCAAAGTCTCTAACTACTGAGTGTTTTGGTTTAAAGATCTTAGAGAAAACATGTTAAATGCAGTAAAATTTTAAAATCCACATTTACCTTTAATTCCAGTATATCTATAAGAATGATGGTATACTAATTGACCAAAAATGTGTAGTCTGGAAACATCAGTGATAGTTGACCCGAAAAGAACAGGTTTCCCATTTGGGTTTTTGTGATTTTCCATCAGACATCTTTATTGGAGAAGACAGTTGAAGAGTTATATGGAGGGTCAATGAACAGTTAAATATCACATGACAGTTAAATTTCGTATGTGATACTCAACCGTGATACAAACTGGAAAAGCTGTTTTTCATATAAGTTTAGATAATTATCCACAATTTGTTTCTAAAGAAGAAAATTCATTTTGGATGATGCTTCTTAGAATTCATTCTTTAGAGAAGAAACCCAGAATATTGAGTTATATTCATCACTTCTCCAGATGGACAATCATTGGGTTTCCGGAAGGGTGAATCTGGTAGAAGCAGTATTTACATATTTAGTAGGTCAAACTATAACCCCCTCTGTACCGGCACAAAACTACCAGCAGGAACTCTACCAACACTGGGTAACCTGACAGCAACTAATTTCACACTTTGCCAGTTAGATGGGGATAATGGAATCACTGTGCTAATAAGGCTCTTTCAGAATCCTATCCATTTGCAAATGGCCAGATAGAGAATCATTTGGACAGATCCATGTCAAACTAATGAGTGTCAACACACTTTGACAGAAGCCTATTTAGTAATGAATAGTTAAGATCCTATTTGAATTAGCAGAGTGAAGAATGAACCTTTGGAGGCTCGTACATTTTGACTACTTGACTTTGACTAGGACAGCCAATCTGCCAATATGTTTCCCTACCTTCTCCCAAAAGGTGTGCTTTGTTTGATAGTTAACTGAAATAGCTCAAAGCATCAAACAAATTTAATAGATCATTTGAAAATGAATAAATAGGTTTCTGTATATGGGCAGGAATAGCAATAAGAAATGTTCAAAAGATCGGGAGATGCTCGTGGTTTAGGGTTAATTATATTTTATTGTCAAAAGATGGGTTGATATCTACTATACTTAGAACAGCCCCCCCCCCATATTTTTGGTGTTAAGGATCTATTAGAAGTAGTGACGGTCCCCAAGAAATGTTGACTGGGAAGTGGGGGCCTGAGGTGTGTGTTGAGGGAATGGGGGTGAGAACACACAGGAGAATCCTGGTTGTAAACTCCTTAGGGGGGTGGAAGAGAGAGTGGCTTTACTATTAGCCAGTCAGGTTTTAACTCCAGTGGCTTGTGCCAGTACCCCTCTCCCATCCAAAAACACACTATGGGATATCAAAAGAGGGCCATTCCAGCTGAGTGAGCCATGCCTTTTCCCTCTCACTCTCACACATTTGAGATGCCAGTTGTCCATTTCAAGGTATCGGGATAACTAGAGACTTCTGCCTGCAGTCAGACTATGTCTAACCTAAAGACTTAGAATTGTCGAATTTTGGTGTAGAAGGGACCTCAGATGAGGAAATTTGAAACCTAGAAAGACTGACTTGCCTATGGTCACACAGCTTAAATTCCCATTTCTGCTGACTCCTAGCTCCTCAGGGCCCTTTCCACAGGAAAATATTGCAACACCATCTTGTGTCATGTAAATGATTTGATGCCAGAAGACACAGTTTGGGCATAAGTCCAAAAGAATGGTGGTTCTGATAGATAGCTGAACAGGCCCTGGTGTTGGTGGGGAGAGGGATTGATTTACAAAGATCTCATATTTTTAATGTGGATAGATTAACAGTGGGCCAGTTATACAGCTGAAGAATCTGAATCGGGGTGGGGAGCATCTTCGGGGGTGAGAAACTAAAATCTTACAGAGCAGTCCTTCTGAGGCTTCCTATTAACATTTATACTAGGTAGCAAGGCCTTTCTAACAAACTTCTGGTATCTTTTCAGAATTAAATACATTTTACTTACCTATACAGTGCCACATTATTCATAATTTTGCAGGAGCCATCACTAAGACATATAAAAGTTTTCATTTCTGATGGCTCATTCAGATCTTGACATTTTCCAAGATGCCAACCAAGGTGCCTGTCAGTTAAATTTGTCCATGTGCTTTGAACACAGCCCTGTTCCTAACAGGTGTCATTTGTCTCATTTAGTCAGTCACCAATTGGCCTAGTAAGTTCTTGGTGTCATTAGCCTTTTGGAACCAGAATACTTTAAACTCTGCCATTCTTAGCCACGTAGACAGAAATTGTTTTAACTTCTCAGGCAAGGAGTTCTCTAAATTTAGAATTATCATTGTGTGCCACTTTTCACATGAAATTGAGTGTTCGACATACCCCAAAACTGAGTAGAGAATTTATTCATAGCTAAATTTTCTTGGTTATAAGCATAGATTTCAGGAAATGCTTTTATCTTTCTGTTTGGTGTAAACTTTGTTTTATATTTCTGTTAATTTTTTTTAATGTTTTTTAGTTTATGGAAAAATGGTTATATAGGAAACAATGTTTACTTGCTTATTGCTTCTTGGTGCAATTTAGATAAATAATTTGATGAGGAAACCAAAATATTACTCTATTTCTGCCTTCTAAACTTATGTTATGGAACTAATGGGAAGTTACTGGGCTCAAAGAATTACGATTAGCCTAATCTTTGGAGTTTGTAACAGCATTTTGTTTGATTTATTTAAATATTTATGAAGATGGAATTTGTTTTGTCAAAAATGTCTAGGTGGTTTTTTTTATAGTTTTTGTTGTGATAATTCTGCAGGAACAAAAATGTCACTTAAATATGTGACCCAAAGAGCTTAGTTGAGTAAAATACAAGATCTCCTTGTGTAGTTGTGAAAACAAATATTTGACATTCTTCTTGACCAAAATATATGTCTTCATTTTTGGCATGACTTCTTTATTCTTCAAGTTCTTTGGCCTTTGTAAACCTTTGCTGTATTGTAAATACTTTTATTCCATGAAATTGGAGACTCATTCACACTGGAGCCTTTTCTTAAGTACCCGGCAGCCACATTTCAAAGACTTGCTTTCTTTCTCTTCTTCATAGCAACGGATCAAACCCTTCTAAGCCATCTTCCACTTTCTTAAATTCTCTTTTGAGACTATTCCACACATGAATTCCAAACCTAGTCCCATCTTGCTGTGACTGTAATGCAGTGCTCTTTCAGTCACTTCCTTGATTTCCTGGTTCCACATTCAGAGTCTGCTGCAGTAGCTCTTCTGCCTCGAGCAGAGTATTTCCAGGTGGTTCTCAACTCCATTTAAGTGATGTTTGGTACAAACTCTTCCTTAATCTGTCATTCCACAGGACCATAGGTAGAAACCAAAGACTGAGCTCAGTTCATTTCTTACTACAATAAATGACTCCTTGACAAAAGCGTCCTGTTACTACAGTGTTGTTACTCATATGTTCTGAGGAAAAAATCTCTTCTCATACCATGTATATGACAATACCTGTCAATTAAATAAGACTGTGTATGAACCATTTAGAATACTATTAG
The DNA here is from genome assembly GCF_025265405.1 of Mesoplodon densirostris. Taxonomy (NCBI): domain Eukaryota; kingdom Metazoa; phylum Chordata; class Mammalia; order Artiodactyla; family Ziphiidae; genus Mesoplodon; species Mesoplodon densirostris. The sequence continues at coordinate 155,514,251 of NC_082662.1, read as the reverse complement.
GCAGAATATATCCCCATAGGATGTTCCATATTTCCTCCTCACAATACCTTCCTCCTTAACAAATACTGGTGGTCTTTCCTTTTGCTTAGAAGGATGAAACTTAAATAGACATACATGATATGGGCCAGAGCCACAAGTTTATCCTTTCTTTTCTGAATTTTAAAAGTAACAACATTCCTGTACTCATCTGGAGTGGGGAAGAGGGCTGTCAAATTCTACCTCCTAAATGTCTCATTAGTCCACCTATTTCTGCTGCCACCACCTTAATCGAATTGAGAGGAGAGGGGTAGAACATTTGGCTATAGTTAAGTGATAACATCCTTCTTACATCTCACATTTTAGGTAGTGGAACAACTGTTTATGATCAGGTAGACTGTATTTTTCAACAACTTTTTCTGCAGTTGATGCAGATTTATCTTTGCTAAACTGTCTGGATTCAGAAATATAACTCCACCAAAACTTTTTGGTCTTTATTTGGTTTCTACATGGAATTGACCCAACAGTTGACTTTACCCAGATTGACGAGGCTCAGCAAAGTTGCCTGAAAACTTGCATTAAGAGAAAAATGGTGAGTTTTACAATAAAAGCCAAATCAGTTCTAGCAAACATGTAATTATCAATAAACCAGCATTCTGTACTGGCTTTGCTTAGAATCTTTTCAGATTTACAAAGTCATTCAACTTATTGTGGAGTTTAGTTTTTGTTATAAGTTCAAGAGTTCTGCAGAATTTTTATCAAGTCTCTTGGCTAAGTTGAATGAAATTAACGCTCACTGATGCTACCTTGTTCTTGTACCAGATCATAAGCATAGAGTACTCTTGAGACATAGTCTTATTAAAGACCATTTGCTTGGACTTCCCTGGTGGTGCAGTGGTTAAGAATCCACCTGCTAATGCAGGGTACATGGGTTCGATCCCTGGTTCAGGAAGATCCCACATGCCGTGGACCAGCTAAGCCTGTGCGCCACAGCTACTGAGCCTGCACTGCAGAGCCCGTGCTCCGCAACAAGAGAAGCTATCGCAGTGAGAATCCCCTCACCACAACGAAGAGTAGCCCCCACTTGCTGCAACAAGAGAAAGCCTGTATGCAGTAGTGAAGACCCAACACAGCCAAAAATTTAAAAAAAATTTTTTTTAAATATTCCCTGTCATTACCAAGAATGTGATTGTGGCACATGAGAAGATTTACATTAAAAAAAAAAAAAAAAAAAAACCATTTGCTTGAACAACTTGGCAGAACCATCTGTTTGACCTGAATGTAATGTTTAAGAATTTCCAAGTTCTATATGCTATGCATCAGTGATCCCTAACCATTTATGGGGTCATTAACTTTATTTTAAATAAATGTCAAACACTGAGGACTGTCTCCCCAGAAAGTGCATGTTCGTACAAAATTGTTCCCTGTTTTTTAAGAGTCTGTGACTCAAACCCACCCTACACATTCTTGAAGAAGAAAATTGCCCTCCTCCCTGCCCCCCCCACTTCCACCCCTGGTGTCCCTGCCACCATCCCCTAGTTGCCTCAGATATAAACCTAGGAGTAGAATCGTTCTTGACTGCTCCCTGCCCTTCGTCCCACATCCAGCCCATCATAAAGAGCTGTCAAATTCTACCCCTAAATACTCACCAGTCCTTCTATTTCTCTGTGGAGCTACTGCCACCACCTTAGGCCAAGCCCCCTTCATGTCTTTTCTGGCAGGTGGTAGATATTCAGTACATTTTATTGAGTGAATGAATAAGTATACAGGACAGAGAATAAGATATAATTAAGGTCAATTGAAATCTTGATCTCTTTTCTACAAGGTTATGTTCTGAATATCTATTAAACAGAAGGCATTACTGGGAAGAGTCTAATCAAATACGAGCAAACAGCCCATTTAAACTTTGCATTTCGAATTGAATAAAGAGCACATCCTTCAGATAAGACAGCTGAGTAGTAGAAGAACCAGAGATATTTTGTCCAGGTCACTCTTCTGCACAACCCGTATTTGGTTATTTTCCTGGTTTGGCTTGTGAAAGAAAGTGCCAAAATTTAAAAAAAAAATTTTTTTAAGTTCAACATTTTCAGCTTCTCAGCAACCAGCCTCTTTGCCGTCTCTCAGAAAAATTTGATTTACCAAATTGGCTCCTTTTAGTTTATCATTCTTTACTCTTGGAGCCTCACCTCTGACTTCCCATCTTATTTTCCAGAAAATTCTTTCAGCACCACAGACTCCAGTTCAGTATTCAAACAAAAGAAATTGATTTAAAAGTGTTCTTCAGGGTTAATATATTAATTTGGACATAAACTGCTTTTGTGGACTTTGTGGTGGCCTCTCAGTTGGGGCTAAATTGAGTTGTGTAATGAGAGAGAGGGAGAGAGGGGGGCAGGCTTGTGACAGCTCTATGTATGGTGCCAAATAATGGCCTCCAGGGGCAAAAGCAAAATGAAAGACACCAGAAATCTACTCTTCTTACCAAGAACCTCCTTTTTAGTTTTTGGTGACTTTTACGCCATTAATACTTTTTAAGAATATATTGACTTGGAAGATTAATATTGTGAGGTTTTCCTGTTTTGAATTCAGTGTAGTGATTTGCAACTAAAGAAATGAGCAGGGAAACTGCCACCAGCTTTAAACTTGTTAGATGGCAAAGGTTAAATTAAAGATTCACACTGAAATATAAAATGCTCATGACTGACCGTTACCGACATTACAGAGCCCACAGGAAGGGGAGCAGTTCGCCATCCTGGCCCTGTGTTTTAATCACCTGAAGGAGTTTTCAAAAACGTCCCCAGCTTGGACCACATCATCCTCCAAAGTTTCTGGTTTTATTGGTCCCAGGTGTTCCAATGAGCAGAAAGGGCCGAGAACTACTGTGCAGGAGGATAATCCCAACTACAAGAAAAACTACACACCATGCCCTGACCTTTCTCACCATAAGCTTTAAAGTTTAAAGTGATGGTTCTTCAGGGAGGGGTTAGAGGAGGCTGCTGTCCAACTTTTTCGAACTATTCCTGCTGCCCGGTCCTGCCTGCCCACCTCCTCGTCCTTTGCCTCATCTGACAGAGCCCACCATCCCCACCCCCCACTTTCCCTCCCACGCACAGTTACGTGAGCCACTGTGACAGACTGGAGCGTTTTATCCCTCGGAAACACTGGCCTGGGAATGAGGAGTTGAGAACTATTGTGTTAGAAAATCATTTTTATTTTAAATAAATAGGGTGCTGATTGACTACTGCAACTGAATTTAAAATTTTAATTGTAGTAAGAACACTTAACAGGAGGTCTACCCTCTAAACAGAGTTTTCAAGTGGACAATAGCACATTGTTAACTATAGGCACCATGTTGTACAGCAGATCCCTAGAACTTAGCTGTGTTACTGAGGTTTTAACCCCGTGGATTAGCAACTCCCCATGTCCCCGAAAATGATCTTATTTTGGTCATCTGATATCTAAATCCCAGGTTCTTTGATCTTGCATGGTGGCATTTTCCCACTAAATATTGTAAAGATTTAATGTGGGACACGGCCCCCAGATGCCATCTTGGATGCAGTGTCCTTCACCCAACTTCTGCACATGCCCGCCTGAGCTGAGGTGCTGGCGGCAGCCATTCCACACTAAGAACTCAGGTCGGAAGAGCCAGGTGCAAGGCCTCTGCACGTAGCCCCGTGTGAGCAAGTGAAACCTGACTAAGCACAAAGGAAAAAAAAAAGCCATCTCAGAGCTGTGACTATTTTCAAGGCTACTGTTTTTCTTTGTGGAACACTGCCTTTGGAGCAAAACAAGGAAGAAGCAGGTGATTCTAATGTTCAGCGCAGAAGAACGGCCACTGCAGGCCAGCTTCTCCAACTCTGAAGGCACTCCAGCCGTGTGGCTGACAGGGTCTTGGTGTTCCGGCCAGGTGTCAGGCCTGAGCCTCTGAGGTGGGAGAGCCGAGTTCAGGACATTAGACCACCAGAGACCTCCTGGCCTCACATACTACCAGTCAACGAATTAGAAATGAAAAAGGAGAAGTAACAACTGACACTGCAGATACAAAGGATCATGAGAGATTACTACAAGCAACTATAGGCCAATAAAATGGACAACCTGGAAGAAATGGACGATTTCTTAGAAAAGCACAACCTTCCGAGACTGAACCAGGAAGAAATAGAAAATATAAACAGACCAAGCAGAAGCACTGAAATTGAAACTGTGATTAAAAATCTTCCAACAAACAAAAGCCAAGGACCAGATGGATTTACAGGCGAATTCTATCAAACATTTAGAGCAGAGCTAACACCTATCCTTCTCAGACTCTTCCAAAATACAGCAGAGGGAGGAACACTCCCAAAGTCATTCTGTGAGGCCACCATCACCCTGATACCAAAACCAGACAAAGATGTTACAAAAAAAAAAAAAAAGAAAACTACAGGCCAATATCACTGATGAACATAGATGCAAAAATCCTCAACAAAACACTAGCAAACAGAATCCAACAGCACATTAGAAGGATCATACACCATGATCAAATGGGGTTTATTCCAGGAATGCAAGGATTCTTCAATATATGCAAATCAATCAATGTGATACACCATATTAACAAATTGAAGGAGAAAAACCATATGATCATCTCAATAGATGCAGAAAAAGCTTTCGACAAAATTCAACACCATTTATGATAAAAACTCTCCAGAAAGTAGGCATAGAGGGAACTTACCTCAGCGTAATAAAGGCCATATATGACAAACCCACAGCCAACATCGTTCTCAATGGTGAAAAACTGAAAGCATTTCCACTAAGATCAGGAACAAGACAAGGTTGCCCACTCTCATCACTATTATTCAACATGTTTTCGACGTTTTAGCCACAGCAATCAGAGAATAAAAAGAAATAAATGGAATCCTAATTGGAAAAGAAGTAAAACTGTCACTGTTTACAGATGACATGATACTATACATAGAGAGTCCTAAAGATGCCACCAGAAAACTACTAGAACTAATCAGTGAATTTGGTAAAGTAGCAGGATACAAAATTAATGCACAGAAATCTCTTGCGTTCCTATACACTAATGATGAAAAATCTGAAAGAGAAATTAAGGAAGCACTCCCATTTACCACTGCAACAAAAAGAATAAAATACCGAGGAATAAACCTACCCAAGGAGACAAAAGACCTGTATGCAGAAAACTACAAGACACTGATGAAAGAAATTAAAGGTGATACAAACAGATGGAGAGATATACCATGTTCTTGGATTGGAAGAATCAACATTGTGAAAATGACTATACTACCCAGAGCAATCTACAGATTCAATGCAATCCCTATCAAACGACCAATGACATTTTTCACAGAACTAGAAAAAAATTTTTCACAGTTTGTATGGAAACACAAAAGACCCAGAATAGCCAAAGCAATCTTGAGAAAGAAAAACAGAGCTGGAGGAATCAGGCTCCCTGACTTCAGACTATACTACAAAGCTATAGTAATCAAGACAGTATGGTACTGGCACAAAAACAGAAATCTATATCAATGGAACAGGATAGGAAGCCCAGAGGTAAACCCACACACATATGGTCAACTTATCTTTGATAAAGGAGGCAAGAATATACAATGGAGAAAAGACAGCCTCTTCAATAAGCGGTGCTGGGAATACTGGACAGCTACACATAAAAGAATGAAATTAGAACACTTCCTAACACCATACACAAAAATAAACTCAAAATGATTAAAGACCTAAATGTAAAGCCAGACACTATAAAACTCTCAGAGGAAAACATAGGCAGACACTCTATACCATAAATCACAGCAAGATCCTTTTTGACCCATCTCCTATGGGTGGAAGAAACGGAAATAAAAACAAAAATAAACAAATTGGACCTAATGAAACTTAAAAGCTTTGCACAGCAAAGGAAACTATAAGCAAGATGAAAAGACAACCCTCATAATGGGAGAAAATATTTGCAAACGAAGCAACTGACAAAGGATTAATCTCCAAAATATACAAGCAGCTCATGCAGCTCAATATCAAAAAAACAAACAACCCAAACCAAAAGGGGGCAGACGACCTAAGTAGACATTTCTCCAAAGAAGATATACAGACTGCCAATAGACACATGAAAGGATGCTCAACATCACTCATCATTAGAGAAATGCAAATCAAAACTACAATGAAGTATCACCTCACACCAGTAAGAATGACCATCATCAAAAAATCTACAAACAATAACTGCTGGAGAGGGTGTGGAGAAAAGGGAACCCTCTTGCATTGTTGGTGGGAATGTAAATTGATACAGCCACTATGGAGAACAGTATGGAGGTTCCTTAAAAAACTAAAAATAGAACTACCATATGACCCAGCAATCCCACTACTGGGCATATACCCTGAGAAAACCATAATTCAAAAAGACACATGCACCCCAATGTTCATTGCATCATTATTTACAATAGCCAGGACATGGAAGCAGCCTAAGTGTCCATTGACAGATGAATGGATAAAGCAGATGTGGCACATATATGCAATGGAATATTACTCAGCCATAAAAAGAAACCAAATTGAGTTATTTGTAGTGAGGTGGATGGACCTAGAGTCTGTCATACAGAGTGAAGTAAGTCAGAAAGAGAAAGACAAATACCGTATGCTAACACATACATATGGAATCTGAAAAAAAAAAGGTTCTGAAGAACCTAGGCACAGGACAGGAATAAAGACGCAGATGTAGAGAATGTACTTGAGGACACGGAGAGGGGGAAGGATAAGCTGAGACGAAGTGAGAGAGTGGCACTGACATATATACACTACCAAATAGCTGGTGGGAAGCAGCTGCATCGCACAGGGAGATCAGCTCGGTGCTTTGTGACCACCTAGAGGAGTGGGATAGGGAGGGTGGGAGGGAGATGCAAGAGGGAGGGGATATGGGGATATATGTATACGCAGAGCTGATTCACTTTGTTATACAGCAGCAACTAACACAACAATGTAAAGCAATTATACTCCAATAAAGATGTTTAAAAAAAAAGATTAATGTAGGTGGTGTTATATGCCTGAGTTGTGGTGGCTTTTCTCTCCTCTCTCAAAAAGGACCAAGTGTTACAGCAACATGACAAGTGTGGGAAGGACATGACCAACCATGAAGTCAGCAGTAACTCTTTTATTCTTTGTTAACCAGTTGATTCAACAAGATAAACGGGTACAATTGGAAACTTGATATGAAACGTTAAGGAAATTGAATTTCCTGCTGTCTTTGGAAGGAGTCTGTAGGAGTGTTTGGGGTGATCTGGTGTCACAAAGGGCATTAGCTGAGGGTTTGTTGGTGATACTTCCTGGGCGTTTCTTCAAGACCAGACACAGCTGAGCTTTGAGGAGCAGCTGCTAAAACGGGACAGACAGCAAGAGTGAAAGTAGTGCGTGAAAACCTCGTGGGAGTTTTAACTTGGGGATTATAAACCCAGACTTTCTCTACCTGAATTACCTCTCAGAGTACATTTGGTGAAAGGAATATTTCAACAAAGCTGCATTTAAAAAAATCTGTTGTGTTCTAAATTGAAGTACGTGGTTCTTCTGAGATTGGGTTTTGCTTCCTCCTCACCGCTAGGTGGCGTTCTAGGACAGGAATTCCATTGCCAAGCCTGATGCTAAAAATCTTTTCCTTGAAATACTTTGTTTCACAGCACTGTAGAGTTTCAGTGGTGGAAATGGATGGATCCTGGAGCTCACTTCATCCAACCTCTCTTTTTACTTGAAAGAAACAAATAAAGTGACATAAGTGACTTCTTTGGGAAGTAAGGGTCTTGGAGTAATTCTCATAGGATGCTCTTACCATGCTTTAAAATTTCTTCTAATTTGACCCTACAAGAAGCTGCCACAGAGCTCTCTCTTTACAGAACTTAGACTTTAACACTGTATGTCCATCTTTATTACGTGAAGGTGGAGGGGAAACACCAACATAACCATATTTGGAAGCTACAACTACTAATGCTACCTTGCTCCACTGAAAAAGTTCTAAGGAAAAAAAAGTCACCCTTCCATCTTTGTTTTGGACTTTCCAAGCAGATACGTTTTTACCCTCTTTTATAAACTTCTGTTGTAAAAAAAAATGCAAAATTCTTACAATTTAAGCACATTTTGAGTCTTTAAAAGGATTTTCTTATCCCAGGGCATTAAATTGTGTGTGTTTGTGTTTTCTTGGGGGAAGGTCCGTGGCTTCCTTGGATCGTCAAGAATGATTAAGAATGCCTTCAGGAATCTTGCAGGCTGTGTTAAAAGGCTATAGAGGAAATGGAAATCAACTGTTAACCCTTGTGACTTCACTCTCTGGTGAAGACAAGCAACTTCTATGGTGCAGAGAATGGGTTTGACTCACAACAAGATCTTGAATCAGTTCTAATAACCGTCACTTCATAGGGCTGTACACATCACAAAGCAGCAGAGACAGCCGCCATCAAAGGCTAATGAGTTTGGGTCACATTAGCACAAGGATCGTATATAAGTTCAGCACCCTGTTCACTTCTGGGCAACACCACATTTACAGAAGAGGTAGACCATCATTCCCAAGAGTATTGCTTGAATAATAAGAGCTTTATCGAGTTTATGTAAGGTGCCACAAGCTGCTTGTTACAGATTATCTGCTTTATACAGACTACCTCATTTAATCCTTTCAGCACCATTGTGGAGTAGGTACTATTACTCCTGTTTTACAGATAAGAAAATTGAGGCACAGAAAGGTTAAGTATCTTGCCCACACTGACAGAAATTAATATTGTGTCATAAGAATGTTAATATTAACTTACTAAGTACTTATTATATGCTATACCTTCTACATATTTTATTTAATTTTCACAGCATCCCTATTACTATTCTTGTTTTACAAGAGGAGAAACTTGAGGCTCAGAAAATTAATTTACCCAAAGTCGCATCTGGTAAGTGGCAGGAACTAAATGTCTGACTCCTCCAAAGAGTTGTCTACATTGTCTCACACCATGCTTCTTCTATTCCCTCTTAAACTCCCTCCACTTCCACCCACACGACTGTATCAAAAGTGCTCCTGTAGGGGTCACCGGTAACCTCCACATTGCTGATGCTAAGAGTCAGCCCTCAGTCCTCATCTTGCCTGACCCATAGGTAGCATTTGACGCCCTTTCTCTCCTTCAGGATGCCACATTCTCTAGGGTTCCCTCCTACTTTTTGGTTAATGCTTGGCATCTCCTTTCCCAGCTCCTCCTATTTCCCCCTGACCTCTTAATGCTGGAGGACACCAGCCTTTACTTTCTCGGTGAGTTCCTCCAGTCCCATGGCTTTTAATTATCATCTATATGTTCCCACATATTTCTCTCCAGCCCAGACCTCTCTCCTGAACTATATACTCAAATGCCTGCTTGACCTCTACACTCAGATACCCAAACAACATCTGAAACTTAGCAGGTCCAAAATGGAACTCATGGGGGCTTCCCTGGTGGCGCAGTGGTTGAGAGTCCGCCTGCCGATGCAGGGGACACGGGTTCGTGCCCCTGTCCCGGAAGATCCCACATGCCGCGGAGCGGCTGGGCCCGCGAGCCATGGCCGCGGAGCCTGTGTGTCCGGAGCCTGTGCTCCGCAACGGGAGAGGCCACAGCAGTGAGAGGCCCGCGTACAGCAAAAAAAAAAAAAAAAACAAAATGGAACTCATGGTCTTTGCCCTGTCTGCAACCAAAACCATGCCTTGTACAGAGCCTTCTGTAACCCACATGATTGCAACTCCCTCCATCTAACCACGCAGGCCAAAACCCTGGGAGTTATCACCAACTCTCCTCTTTCTCTCACATCCTGCACCCAATCAGCGGGGGAGTCCTACTGGCTTTAACTTCAAAATGTATCTGGCATCCGACCCCTTCCCCACCACGCCTACTCCTACCACCTGGTCTGAATCACGGTGTGTAGCCCAGGTTACTTCAGCAGCCTCATCTGGCTCCCCTGCGTCCTGCGTTGCTCTTTCACTCTGTTCTCCACAAAGCAGTCAGAGAGAAACTTTCAAACCATAAGTTGGAAGGAATCTCTCCTCTGCTTGAGACCCTCCAGGGGCTCCCAGTTCTACTCAGAGTCCTTACAGTGGCCCTCAGTGGCATTGCCAGATAAAATGCAGGATGCCCAGTTAAACTTGGATTTCAGATAAGCAGCAAATAATTTTTTAGTGTAAGTATGTCTCATGCAATATTTCGGACATAGTTATACTTAAAAATATTCATTGTTTATCTGAAAATCAAATGTAACTGGAACCCATATTTTTATTTGCTAACTCTGCCAACCCTACCCGCAAGGCCCTAGCTGACGTGTGCCCCCCGTTACCGTCTGCCCTCATCCCCACAACCTCCCCCTTGCTCACTCCATTCCTCCCACACTGACCTTGCTTTCCTCCAGTAAAACAGGCCGCTCCCACCATTGGCTTTGCCTTGGCTCTTCTCCCTCTAGTATCTGCATCTTCTCAAAGAGGTCATTTTGAAAATTACTACTTGACCCTGCACTCCCAATGCCTCCTACCCTGCCCTCCTTTCTTCCATAGCACCTAACATCTAACGTATGATGTTACTTCTTATTGTGTATTGTCTGTCTCCAGCAACCAGAATATGATCTCCACAAGCAGGTATTTTTACCTATTTTGTTCACTATTATATCCCAAGGGGCTAAAACAATAGCACATAGGTACCTGATAAATATTTGTTGAATGAATGAATGATTTCGAAAGACTACGCTCCTTTCCATTGCATTATATCCCCTGTTTCAACTTGTCTTATGAAAAATATTTGAAGAACCGGAGAGTGTGTGGTTTGGAGAAAAGGTTATTGGCTGAGGTGGGGATTGCACGTATATCCCAGCTATGATGGTCCTTCAGTCCTGGGACATTCTGGGACAAGACGGGGACTGTCCATGTCTCTCTGCCCAGGCAATCACCAAGTCCCTCAGCACCCTATTTAACAAAAAGTTGTTTATTTTCTATATGCCAGGCCCCATGCTAAACTCCAAGGATATGAGAATAAACAAGATACTTCCTACCTAGAAGGACCTTATAGTGGGGTTGAGGTTCCTGCCTGTCTGATAAAACAAAATTGGGAATTGGGCCTGACTGACCACATTTACCCCCTTTCCAAAGAAAGCACCACAGCTTCCAAACACCCTCCATATCCAATCATCTCCCCCCAGGTTTTTTCCTACTCTGGTAATCCCCAGAGAAAAAACAAAATGAATATTAAGCAGCAGCAGTGAGAAGAACATCTGCTCTAACCTCACTGTGACCCCGATGCACTGGGCAGAGACAAATTAAAGCAAGCGCAGGAAGCCTGTTGGCGTCAGTCTCGAATGACGCCAACAGGAAGGTGGAGCGGGAGAGGGAGGATGAGAAGGTGCACACATGGGGCCCGAGAAGCAGACTTGCTGCTGAAAATCATTTCCTCCTAGAATGTCCCAGGAGGAAAAATAATCGTTAACAACTAGAATAACAATGTTTACTCAATAACTTTGTGTAAATTTGCAACCCACCTTATTTCTGCACTGTTATGTTCCTGAATTACTGATTAGAGAAATCACCATCTCAGTATGCAGTTGCTAACTAGAAAACTCTACAGCGGTTTGCAGAAATGTAGTAGTAATACGGCTAAAATGCATAAACTAGAAGATGGAGCAAGAAGTAGCTATGGGGGAGGATGGTTTTTCCTTCTCTCTCTCCCCCGTCATTCCGGGTGGACCTTCAGCTTGTACTGGTCACTCAATGAGAGGGCTGTCGTTTTCTAATTCAATGAAAAGTTACTATGGCCTATTTGACACAGGCTGTAAAACTTCCTGTTTCCATGGTATTAAATTTACCAAAAAAAGCTCATCCTTTACTAAAAGAAGACAGTTCCCTAGTGCAACTGACCAGGCAGAGAGAGGGTTTAAAAAAAAAAAAAAAGTAGGCCTTGGGATCAACTAAATGCCAGTAGCAAGAACTTGTTCTTTCTTCTTGTGAAAACAGACCAGATGCTAGCTTGAACTCAGGACACCTTAGATGACAGCCCAGGGTTCTAGAGGGAAATCCTAGACCTGCCAGATCTTGTAAGGCAGAACTGGCCCAGCCAAACTGGGGAGGAGCCGTATTGATCCTCAGCATTCTTAGATTTTCATTTTCAACTCTTCTCTCTCTGATCTTTGTTTGCTGCACCCCATGAGGGGCCCTGCCCTGCCCTCCCCCATCACAGCACATGCAGGCCCTGCTAGGCAGCATGACCCTTGTTTCACTTTTTAGAGGCAGGATTGGGCTATCCAGTTTAAAACTTTACCCATCACTCTTAGTAACTATTAGTGTCTTATAGTGAAATCTAGTCCCCTGACTAAATCTTCCCTCTTTTTTTTTTTTTTTTTAACAATTGCACATATAAAGGGGAGAGAATCTATGCTCTCTGCATACTTGCTTCAACAACTTGAAGATTTTCCCATCAGTCCTTTATCTTTGGCTTAACATAATGTTTTTCTTTTTCTTGGTAATGTCCTAGGAGGAAGTATCTTTTTTTTTTTTTTTTTTTTTTTTTTTAGGAGGAAGTATCTTAAACTTGTTTTGGCACTGGGCATTTATCCTTCCTATCACCTTGATGAGGTGGGAATCTTGGAATAAATAAGATTCAAATTGCAAAAATAATTTTTAAAATTAATTAAATAATTTTACTTGAAAAAAATTACACCTTGAGCACCAGAGTAAGAGCATTATTTTAAATCATTTTAGTAGGTCATGTCCCAAGAACAAAATGCTCAGGGCAGGCCCGGCAGACTGTCCACAACCATTGGGAACATTCAGGCTGAATGTTCAGCACCATTACTTTCATGTTAAAGGTTAACAAAATTTCTACTGCTGCAAAAACTAGGATCTGATGGGATCCACTTACAACTTTATCCCGAACCCCAATCTTCTTCCCAGGGAACTTAGCCATCTAGGAGGGGAATGTGATAAAACCAAGTCAAAAGGAATAGCTAATGACTATAAGCACTTAGATGACCTTTCTTGGAGTGCTTGTCTTTTGAAGAAGCAGTGAATGAATCAAGAAAATGAGGCCTTAAATGTCCAGGACCAAATAGGCCCTTCTTAGCTGCTATGCCTCAAAGTAATATAAGAATTAACTTAAGTTCTGCGACTATGCCAATAAGAAACCATTCCATTGACCCTCATCATAACTGAGACAACTTTTAGTTCCTAATCAACCCTCCCCTTCTCCAGACAGATGCCAGTTCCCCTTGTTTCTAATTCCTCACCTGTGGCAACATGAAGTGGTATTATTTTAACTACAAAAAGATGTTAAATTTCTTCATCACTTTGTCCAAAAATGTGTGATCCAGTCACATACAAAATGAAAGATGGCTGTTAAAGATTTCTTCCAAGATAACTAAGTCTCCACCTCCCCCAACTCAAAGGACCCATTTTAAACTGAGGAATAGGCTCTAGGAGGAAACACTAAAGCCAAGTGTGAATAAATGTCTAGCCCACTGGTCCTGGATGGCTAAAGCCCAGCTTCTTCATTCAATCAACAAATACTTGCCAGGGACCTACCATGTGTCAGGCATTGTGCTAGATGCTAAAGACAGATGTTGTTCCTGTCTTTAAGGATTCCACAGTTTGGTGAGAGGATGGGCAGGATGGCGGGAATTTGCCGATGAGCAACCACTGTAGGCTTGATAAATGTTCTGTGGAGCATGTTTAGGGATCCTCGGCAGCAGAGAAGGCCTGACGAAGCCTAGGGCTGGAGAGCAGGATACGTTGCAGGGAAGACTTCTCTGAAGTTTTCGCCTATGCTAGGTTTTGAATTTCTATTACCTGTCTCTGGTTTTAGTGCATAGAAGGTATTTAAAAACCACTGGAAAGGTATTTCAAAAGCACAAAAAGAAGAAAGGAAGTATGGGAGACATATTCCAGTTGTGGGGGAGATGGGAAGTTTAAAAAATAAGTTTAAGGAAAATACCCAGAACCTCTAAAGAAAGTAAAAGATGATCTTATGACCTTTTATGTCAAGCTAAGGGCATTTTCTAAAGAGCCTACCTAACTTTATTTGCCCAGCTGATCATGGCCCAAACATTTTACAAGTCTGTAAAATTTATAAGGTGATTTTCTTTTTTGCCAATTTAAAGAAGATAACTCTGAGGTTTGTAGTTTATTGTCCTGTAGGACATTAACCAATTTGAAACTAACTTAGCAAATTTATTTCACCATTCTTTTTTCTTTTCTTCATTAATTATAAAAATCCCAAGTTTTCACATTGCCTTTAAAAACAACTTTGCCACCCTGCTGGTTTCATCATTAGAGTTAATAAAACTTTGAAATGAGCTCACTGTTTTTTGTTTAAAAATCACGCTTGTAACATTTTGGGAATTACCCTTTGATAGATAAGTATGACCAGAAAATAATAGCTCATTATAAAAGCATATATGGTATGCAAATTGCTTATTAAATAAAGATTTTGAATTTAGTGATATTACCCAACCCTTATTAGCTACGTTCTCCTCTGTTTTTCCATCATAAGAAAAATAGGGATATTCGGTAATGATCTAGCCTCAGCACTTTCAACTAGGCAGCAATCTCAACTATTGATCTGTCACCTATGTGGACTAATAGGGACCTGTTTTCACTGCTTCATCGAGGGGCCTATGGAAATGTTCATTTGTGGGGTTTTTTCCTTGTGCTTTAAAAAGCATATACATTTACAGAGATTAATTTGAGAACACCAGAACAAAATAGTACCATGTAGAAATTAAGAAAGTGTATACCTGCCAGGAAACAAGCCTACATCCTACTGGAAGTACTGCAGTACTGTGATTAGGACACTTTCTTCTGAGCTTGGCCATCACAAGATCCAAAACTTTTGACATGAGTTTAAACTGAGTAATTTTTAAATTAGTTCATGGTTATTTTTAAAGGAGTTCGTTTCTTTTTCACTTATTAATTGCATATAAATTGAGAGACAAGTGTATAGATAAATAAGGTGGAGAGTGAGTATGCACCAAGCAAAGAGACCACATGTGCAGAGGTATAGAGATGTGGGGAGCAAGGGAAGAGTGTATCTGAGGAACTCCAAGTAGATCAGTACGACTGGATCACTGAGCAG
Source organism: Mesoplodon densirostris (assembly GCF_025265405.1). Lineage (NCBI taxonomy): Eukaryota > Metazoa > Chordata > Mammalia > Artiodactyla > Ziphiidae > Mesoplodon > Mesoplodon densirostris. The sequence goes on along the minus strand of NC_082662.1, from coordinate 155,499,201 downwards.
ATAAGGTAATGAAGAAATAAAGCTGCCCCAAATAGACAGAAGCCAAATGGAAATGGGCCTTGCAAGCCATACAAAGGAGTGGAGATTTCTGAGGGCAATAAGGAGTCATTGAAGGATTTCAAATACACTTTGTAAAGATCACTTTGATAGCAAATATGAAGCATAGACTGAAGGAGGCAAGATTGAAAACAGGGTCACTCATTAAGAGGTTATTGCAATAATCCATAATCCATGTAGAAGTAATGAAGGCCTAAAGGAAGACATAGGGGATAGGGAGGATCAGATTACCTCCCCTTGAAAAGGAAACTGTCCAAAGATCCTATCAGAAAGTATAACTCTTTCCCATGTCTTGTCTCCACATCTATTTGTATGAAAGCAAAGAGATAACAATAACATTCCAAGCAGGAATTTTATCTATGTGTCTTGAATCTGTTCAGGGAATAATATTGTTTCACATTTGGCCTCTCCAGCTGTATCTTTTGCTGTACATACATTTAAGAACTCAGAGTCTATGAAACTTTCCACATGTTCCAAAGAAGAGCACCCTGAGAGGAACTGGTCATGTGGCAGAAAACTTGAACTACAGTTATCTCCCTTCAAGTCTTTTGGAAACAGAAATTTTTCATTTTTACAATTCCAATGAATCACTTATAACTAATCAAAGCTCTTTTTCTTAAAAAATGCATCATTTTCTTTTGCTAAAGTTGGTATTTTCTTTGGCATGTAGTGGAAAGATAGATAAGTTGATCTCTTAGAGGGGACTAGGATCCCAACTGGTCATTTAAGAATGAGAAGGAGACAACTGAGGAGTCCAGGACCTAAAGCCATCTGGGAAATTGGTGGAGTAAAGATCTCCAAAAATTCTCTCTTTCATAAAAGCAAAGAAAACATTGGCAACATTGTGAGAATCAACTTGTTCAGAACTCTGGAAATTAACCAAAGGCTTGCAGCAATTTGAGGAATGTTCAAGAAAAACTTGGTAAAAAGAGCACGCATTGTGGCATTTTAACTTGCCCTATTTCCATTTCCCCTTTCCCCAGCATCATGGTGGTCTTGAAACCAACAATCACAGTGAAAATCAGCAGCCTGGCAGCTACTGTAGGGGCGCAGTAGGACTGGAGCTTCTTCACAGTCCCATTACCAGAGAACTTTTATTTTTTGACCTGTCTAGCAGTTCCCTGGAAGACTCCACTAGCAAGTATATCTTTATTTGACTTGAGGCAGAGTTCAACCAGTGCAAACAACCTATTCCCTGGGGATATTTATTGAAAACAATCAGAGACAATTATTTTACATCATGAATGCCTGAGGCAGTAGATAATAGTTGGGACAGTAGCTGGACCAAAAGTCTTAAAAGAAAAGTAGGGCATGAGATATACCTAGAACTTTGAAAAGCTCTGATGTACATATTCCTGAGATTCTAGAAAGCTGTTTGAGGCTGTGCATATGCTCTGGAAAGAATGAACTTGGACCCCTACAGCACATTATATACAAAATTAACTCAAAATGGATCAAAGACCTAAGAAAATACAGGCATAAATCTCAGTGACCTTGGATTAGCAATGATTTCTTGGATATGACTCCAAAAACACAGGCAACGAAAGAAAAAACAGACAAATTGGATTTCATCAAAATAATTTTGTACTTCAAAGGATACATCAGAAAAATGAAAATATAGCTCAAAGAATGGGAGAGAATTTTTGCAAATATATAAGGGACTTGTGTCTAGAATACATAAAGAGATCTTACAACTCAGTAACAAAAAGGCAACCAGCCCAATTAAAATGGGCAAAGGATCTTTTTTTTTTTTTTTTTTTTTTTTTCTTTTTGCGGTATGCGGGCCTCTCACTGTTGTGGCCTCTCCCGTTGCGGAGCACAGGCTCCGGACGCGCAGGCTCAGCGGCCATGGCTCACGGGCCCAGCCACTCCGCGGCATATGGGATCCTCCCAGACCGGGGCACGAACCCGTATCCCCCGCATCGGCAGGCGGACTCTCAACCACTGCGCCACCAGGGAGGCCCGGCAAAGGATCTTAATAGATATTTCTCCAAAGAAGATAAACAAATGGCCAATAAACACACTAAAAGGTGTTAAACATCATTAGCAATTAGGGAAATGCAAAGCAAAACCACAAAGTAATACTTCACAATCACTACCATGGCTATAATAAAAAAGACAGAAAATAACAAGTGTTATGGGGATGTGGAGAAATTGGAAGCCTCATACATTTCTGGCAAGAATATAAAATGACGCAGCTGCTTTGAAAAACAGTCTGGCTAAATACAGAATTACCATATGACCTGACAGTTCTACTCCTAGCTGTTTACCCAAGAGTAATGAAAAGTGATGTCCTTACAAAAACTTGGACATAAATGTTCATAGAAGCATTATTCATGATAGTGAAAGAAGTAGAAACAACCCAATGACTCATGACAACAAATGGATGAATGCATAAACAAAATGTGGTATATCCATACAATGGAATATTACTCAGCCATAAAAGGAATGGAGTAATGATTCATGCTACAACATAGATCAACCTTGAAAACACTACAGTAAGTGAAAGAAGCCAGACACAAAAGGCCAAATATTGTATGATTCTATTTATATGAAATTTCTAGAATAGGAAAATCCATAGAGAGAGAAAGTAGATTAGTGATTGCCAATGACTAGGGTGGAGGGGAGAATAGGGAGTAACTGTTAATGGGTATGGAGTTTCTTTTTGGAGTGATGAAAATATTCTGAAATTAGATAATGGAAATGGTTTCTTAGCTTTATGAATAAGCCATTGAATTGTGCACTTTAAAGGGGTGAATTTTATGGCATGTGAATTATGTCTCAGTTTAAAAAAAAGTTAATTTAAAAAAGTCTTTTGATTGGAGCAAAAGGCTATATCTGATCAAGCAGGGCTGTTGACTTCACAGACTACAAAGGAGGCTCATGACACAGTGCTGTATGGGATCTTAATCAGAGACATGGATCAGAATCACTTGTGGAGCTTTTAGAACATACAGACAATAGGCCCACTTTTAAGTTTTCTGATTTAGTGGGTCTGCAGTGGAATTATGAGTGTTTCCATGCCCCAATTCCCATCCTGTCTCTTAAAGTGTGGATAAGACCAAACCTACGATTTTATATATTCCTGATTTAGGTGTTGAGGACTGCCCAGTTATTAGAGGACAGCATGAGAAATTAGAATCAAGAAATCCAGATTCCTCTCATTCTAAGTCATTCTGATTCTATACCAAGGTTTCTCCCCTCTGCTCTAAGAGCAATTGCTGTCCATAACTCATGTTTCATGATGAGTATTTGCAAAGCATATTGGTCACTTACACTTATTTTCCCAAATTCATGCCAATATCTCAGCTGTGTTAGGTATGTAAGAGGTACTCAATAAATGTAATTTATTTTCCTTTTTAAAAAAATGAATTTATTTATTTATTATTTATTTTTGGCTGCGTTGGGTCTTCGTTGCTGCATGCGGGCTTTCTGTAGTTGTGGAGAGCGGGGCTACTCTTCATTGTGGTGAGTGAGCTTCTCATTGCGGTGGCTTCTATTGTTGCAGAGCATGGGCTCTAGGCACATGGCCTTCAGTAGTTGTGGCACACGGGCTCAGTAGTTGTGGCTCATGGGCTCTAGAGCACAGGCTCAGTAGTTGTGGGTCATGGGCCTAGTTGCTCTGCGGCATGTGGAATCTCCCCAGACCGGGGCTCGAACCCCTGTCCGCCACATTGGCAGGCAGATTCTCAACCACTGCACCACCAGGGAAGTCCCTTCCCTTTTTTATATCTACTTATGTCTGAGTCCCTAAAGCCTTACGAATGAATAGCTTTCTCTAATAGTAACTTTGAGATTTGGAATAGTAGCTTTTGTAATAATACTTGGAGTATTTTGGGAATAAAAAGAATTTAGATAAGGATTAATATTGGTTAGTCTAAAAGTAAATATGAATTCTAGTGAAGATTAGAAATCTCCTTCATCACTGAACGGCATTATGTATGTAAATCTGTTGCTCACAACCTCAGTCTTGGCAAGTATTAAAACACGAACTCTCAACTGTGTTGTCCCAAACACAGTGGGTCCCAGAAAAAGAAGAATGACTCATGACAAGAACCCCGTGGAGTGCTTCAATCTGTTTCTATGATTTATAATCCCCTTACCTCAGTGGTGACTTCCACTATTTGGTCCAGACCTACAGAGGCCATGTCTGACATTTTGGCAGAGAGAGGGGCATGTACCGTCTTGAATCTATCTTGGGCTCACAAATCACCTTTCTTTCCTGCAAAGTTATCAGCTGCTTAATTATAGATGAGAAGTTTGCATCTGTGGCCAGAAACCAGGGCCAGGTTTAATAAAGCCTGAACTGGCTCCCAGTTTCCAAGGACAATCAACATCAAGGAATCCCACTGCACACTTGCCCAGGATGAAAATTGCCCGTCTTCCGAAGTATAATGTTTTCTCAGATTCATAAATGGCTACTGACAATGTCTAATAAAACAACTGCTAATACATCTGGGTTTGAGTGAGATGGCAAGAAAACCAAAACTATCAAGGTGACCTACAAAAATCACTTCCCGTAGGTCTCCATTCCTCTTCCTCTAAAACACATTCAGGGCACCTTGGTATGGCCCCGGAAAGGTAAGAGAGAGAAATGAATGACTTTTCAAGATTCTTTAACTTCTTTAACTTGAGTCTTTGTTGTTGGTTTTTTTAATATAAATTTATTTATTTTATTTGTTTATCTTTGACTATGTTGGGTCTTCGATGCTGCGCACGGGCTTTCTCTAGTTGTGGCGAGCAGGGGCTACTCATCGTTGGGGTGCGCAGGCTTCTCATTGAGGTGGCTTCTCTTGTTGTGGAGCACAGGTTCTAGGCGTGCGGACTTCAGTAGTTGTGGCACATGGGCTCAGTAGTTGTGGCTCACGGACTCTAGAGCGCAGGCTCAGTAGTTGTGGCGCATGGGCTTGGTTGCTCCGTGGCATGTGGGATCTTCCCAGACCAAGGATTGAACCTGTGTCCCCTGTTTTGGCAGGCGGATTCTTAACCACTGCGCCACCAGGGAAGCCCTAACTTGAGTCTTTGAAAAGATTCAGAAGGGTCTACAGAAAAAAGTCTCCCATCCATTCCCCTTAATCCTCCAGTATCTTATCCCAGGGGCAATGGTGCCAGGCATCGTTTTAGGTCCTGGGGATAGAGCAGTGAACGAAACAGAGTCCCTGTCCTCAATGAGCTTATATTCTAGTATGGAGAGACACAAAATAGCTTTGGGTCCTGATAAACCCTATGAGAAACGTAAAATAGCCTGAGAAAGACCAGCCTTTGAGGCTCTCAAGGAGAGCTTGGTCGGCTTTGCCAAATGTTGCCAAAAGGTTGAGTGTGGAGCTACATGTAGTGATGTGTCTACTGGATTTCCCAGCATGAAGATGGTTGGTGACCTTGACAGTGGAGGGTAGGGATAGGAGCTTGATTACGATGGGTGGAAGAATGAATGAGAAGTGAGACAGTGGAGACAACATTAACTCACTCCAGAGACTTGCTGTGAGTGGGCAGAGAAATGGGATAGTAGCTGGCATGTTGTTGCACAAGTGAAATGAAACAGCACATATAAAGTGCTGAGACCAACACCTGGCACAGAGTGAGCACATAGATAATTTTAGTATTATCTTTCCTATCCCTAGTCCTTTCTATGTCTATTCAAAGCACATTTTCTTCTAAAAATATTTTCAATCTCTGATTGTCTTATTTGAGTCCTGGGAATGTACAGTGACTCAGAGAATCATCCACAGTTATGAATGATTGTATCTCTGGCAACTATAGACAAAAGTTACTGTTCCAGGAATTGTAAAAGGAAAGGCTTTGTGCTTAAGTGGCTTGTCAGAGTGCATTTGGTGCTGGCAGGGTGACGTCAGATGACAAGTCATTTCAGCCTGAAAGAGTGTTTTGAAGGGGCTGCCAAGGACCAGATTCCATGCAGGTAGTGATTTTTCTCCTTTTTCTCTCGGCTGCTGGGTCCCACCTTCAGCTCAATCATAGTACAGATGTGAGAGCACCCACATTCATTGTCTCTAGACAGGTTTTCTGGCATTTGCGTATTTTCCTATGACAATTGTTGGGTGGTGGTGGGTTTGTGATTTGTTTGCTTTTGGTCTTTTATTTGAGAAATGTCTGCCACATAGACATATTTCCCAGTTGTCACTGTCTATGATCACGTAAATGGCCATAAGGTTAGAAAGACAAGGCAACTTGGACAACTTACAACCAAGGTAAACTACCCTAGCAGAAGGGGAAGAGCGCTAATGGTGTCTATCCTAAGTCACTCTAGTCCTGTTCCTCAAGGTACCAGCTCATGTCCCAAGCAGTAGCTCCATATTCGTTTCAAAACCTGGGCATATGTGCAGCATGTCAATCCTGTTAAAGCATCAGTTAATCCCAGATTCTCAGTAAATGAATGTATTTGTAGCCAGCTGGATAGCTATTGTTCTGGAAAGAGAAGAACATTCCTTCTTATCTTCAAGGGGATAAAGTCAGAATGGGCCCTTCTGTTTCTTCTTCTGCCAGCTGAAAGGCACCATCCTGAAGCTTCTCCTCTTGGAGTTGTGGCTTCTTAAATCGTTCCCTTGATGTCTCTTTAGCATTGTCTCCTTTTTGAAAGCAATTTGATGGATATTCATTATATAACCCCATGTATTTGTGACTTCAGTCATTGCCTTGCATTGACATATAGTTGTTCTCTGTGTCTTATTTTTCCAACTATAACTGTGAGCCCCTTAAATTTGTTTGAATTCCCTTCAGCTGAGTATATAGTGTAGACACTCTGTAAATACTTTTGAATTAGTTCTAATGCATTGCTTTACCCTCGAGGACCTTAGCGTTTCACTGGGGAGGCAAGGGATACTCAGGTGAAATCGTTCAATAACAAGGCAAAGCAACAATTCAATGCCAAAGTGGAAATGTAGACCCAGGAGGTACAGTGCCAAGGATGCCAGGAGAGAAAAAGTCACAAGGCTGGGCCAGTCTGAGAAGGCTCTTACTTGCCCTGAGAGAGTAAGTCTATAGTTGGTTTTACAAATGAATCTACCTAGCCTAATAGTATTACTGCAACTGTCATTTTGTCTTTTGTACACAGATCTCTCTGCTTCCCACAAGGAATTTGTTCTATAGACAAGCCTAGATCCTGGCCCCTAGAAATCTCCCAGCAAAGTTTACTTCTGTCCTCTTTTCCCACTTTCCAAAGCCCTTTCATCACTATTTTTTTTTAAACCTCTGTTTCTATGAAAAGATTTTTCTTATGGTTCAGCTCTCTAAAAGAAAGAGCCGATAGCAGGAGAATGGGCATAGAAAGGATGCATACGCTTTCCTGTGCTGTTTTCTGGGTGCTGCACTTGTGCTTTTAATCCTGCTGCTGTCAAGCTCCATTAGGAGATTTGAGCATCAGCCTCCTACCTTTGGGGCCTGGCCTCCCATCAGCCCTGGCTGAAATGAGGACAGTGTTTGAGAATGGTAATCAAGAAGAAAGACACGTTGGGTATTTGCAAGGAGCCCTTACCATCCTTACAGCCCAATCACCTTTCATATCACACAGGGGCATTTATCCTCCCAGTTATAAGCACTGACCGCCATTAGGGAAGCCATCAAGATGCCGTGTGCTGGCATCCATAAAGTGATTTTAAAACAGTAGTAGAGGGCTTCCCTTGTGGCACAGTGGTTGAGAGTCTGCCTGCCGTTGCAGGGGACACGGGTTCGTGCCCCCGTCCGGGAAGATCCCACTTGCCACGGAGCGGCTAGGCCCGTGAACCATGGCCGCTGAGCCTGCGTGTCCGGAGCCTGCGCGTCCAGAACCTGTGCTCTGCAATGGGAGATGCCACAACAGTGAGAGGCCCGCGTACTGCAGAAAACCAAAAAACAACAGTAGTAGAGAATCAAGGCTAAGCTCCTGTAACCCTCGTATACTTTTGAAAAGGAATGGATTTCCTCTTTCTAGGAACATGGAACAGTGCTGGAGGAGCAGGGCCTCCTTTTCCTCCAAAGTAGGCAAAACAATCCTGGTAATCACGGGGTGACAGATGGTACAGCCAGAGAGCCTTCACATCTGGCCTCTGATGTGATTTTAGTGGGTCAGAGAAATACTTGGACTCTTGCCTCAGACCACTGGCAGCAGGTTTCTGGGAAGGAAAAGGTCCCCTGGTTTCCCTTTCTTTGCATTTGATATAAAATAGGAACCAGTGCCATATGAAGAATCCATGGGGATGTTTGTTTTTCAAGCTGAAATTAACACCTTTGTTGTCATCAGCAGAAAATATTAAGAGCCCGTCTATGCAGGTTATTATGCTGGATCTCAAACCAGAATCTGTATATTTTTTGTGAGCCCTTAGTGTAAAAAAGCACTGATTTGCACTCAGAAAATATATGAAAAAAATACATGGAATATAAAGCTCAAAATCATTGTTAGTAGGGAAAATAAATAGAAAGATTATGAGTGTTTATCCCTATCTTGTTTCCACAGCTAATTATTGAAATAAATGCTTCTTTTTTTGATGAAAGCTCAAAAGTTTACATAGAAATTTATTTGCTGAGCCAGGCATTTAATTTGGTATTTTAATTTATTTGTTAAAATTTAACTTGGAATTAAAATTTGCAAAATTTGAACTTGCAACAGAAAAAGTTGTATATTAATGCCTACAATTAGTTTTAGTGATACAAGTCCAACGCACCCGTGTTTTTGTTTGTTTGTTTGTTTGTTTTGTGGTACGCGGGCCTCTCACTGTTGTGGCTTCTCCCGTTGCGGAGCACAGGCTCCGGACGCGCAGGCTCAGCGGCCATGGCTCACGGGCCTAGCCGCTCCGCGGCATGTGGGATCCTTCCCGGAACGGGGCACGAACCCGTGTCCCCTGCATCGGCAGGCGGACTCTCAACCACTGCGCCACCAGGGAAGCCCCCTCCTTGTTCTTTACATCCCAGGAACAACAAAGTCTTCCCTTGCCTCACGGAGAACAGTTTTTGAAAATCAATTTCCCCCCTAAATTTAGAAAAGAAATTTGGTGCATATCCTGTCTATTAACATAACACAACCCTTACAGAGACTGGAGTGGCATTCAAATACATCAATGTTTTTGTAGAATTAATAAATACTGGCACCAACTGAGATAAATAAAGATTTTAAATAGCCTCACTGTTGCTTGAGATTTGCCACCAAATCAGATCAGATCAGCTCAGGTTCTTTCTCAAATGAGATCTTTTCTATACTGATGTTCAGAGGTTTTTGAATTTCAAATTGTGGATAAGGGATTGTAGAGCTGTATAAGAGAAAACCACTGAGCTGGGTTTTATAATCTAACCCCTCTCTAGAGACATCTGTGGTCTTAATCACTGATTAAACAGTATTTGACATCTTTAAAAAGAAAAACTTAAATCCTAGCTCTGATTTAATATGTGGCTTGAATGTCAGACGGCAGAGTTGGTCATATGGAAGAAATTAAACTAACTAACTAACACTCCTTTTTGAAGCTTCCACCAGCAAAACCTGTCTTTAGATAAAAAGAATTTTTATTTACCCAATTATACTGACAACACCAAGACAGCTTTGGAAAGACAGGAACAGCCTTCTCAGATAAGGGAGGAGATGTTTCCACTGGCCAAAGAGACTAGGTTGAGGTGATGTAGTCCCTGTCTAATGGGTCCTTTTATTTTGTTATTATTATTATTTAAAATAAATTTATTTAATTTATTTATTTTTGGCTGCGTTGGGTCTTCACTGCTGCACGCGGGCTTTCTCTAGTTGCAGCAAGCGGGGGCTACTCTTAGTTGCGGTGCGCAGGCTTCTCATTGCAGCGGCTTCTCTTGTTGAGGAGCACAGGCTCTAGGCACGCGGGCTTCAGTAGTTGTGGCAGGCGGTCTCAGTAGTTGTGGCCCGCGGGCTCTAGAGCGCAGGCTCAGTAGTTGTGGTGCACGGGCTTAGTTGCTCCGTGGCATGTGGGATCTTCCCGAACCAGGGCACGAACCAGTGTCCCCTGCATTGGCAGGTGGATTCTTTTTTTTTTTTTTTTAAAGAAAGAAATGAAATCCTTTATTTATTTATTTTTGCTGTGTTGGGTCTTCGTTTCCGTGCGAGGGCTTTCTCTAGTTGTGGCAAGCGGGGGCCACTCTTCATCGCCGTGCGCGGGCCTCTCACTATCATGGCCTCTCTTGTTGCAGAGCACAGGATCCAGATGCGCAGGCTCAGTAGTTGTGGCTCACGGGCCTAGTTGCTCGTGGCATGTGGGATCCTCTCAGACCAGGGCTTGGACCGGTGTCCCCTGCATTAGCAGGCAGATTCTCAACCACTGCGCCACCAGGGAAGCCCTGGCAGGTGGATTCTTAACCACCGCACCACCAGGGAAGCCCTATTATTATTTTTTTAATTTGGCCACACCACACAGTAGGTGGGATCTTAGTTCCCCAACCAGGGAACTAACCTGTGTCCTCTGCATTGGAAGGGCAGAGTCTTAACCACTGGAGCACCAGGGAGGTCCTGGGTCCTTTTATTTTATAATGAAAGTCAATAGAAAAATATTATTGACTTTACAACTTACTTTACTAGAATGCATCTAAGAGAGCAAGGGATATAGGTAATTGCTTTTTTCCTTGATGTAGTCTTATAGATCTCTAGCCAAATGGCATAATTTTTACCCAAAAATAAGTCCTCCTAGATTAAAACAAAAGCAGTACCTTCACACATGCAACTGGAGATCTTCTGCTTCTGATAGTGACAGACCCATACTCCTGAAGGGTAAGCTGAGGATAACTAAAAGGTTGGATGAAACATGTTTAAAATCTTAAAAGCATCAAAGAGCTAACAAGTTAATAAGGAATTACTAGTGTTAAAGCCCCAAGAGAGGATAGAAATCCAAAGAGATGAACCTTACATTTGGGACACTGGGGGGGGCATTTGATAATCCTGGTTAGAGGTCAAAAGTTGGAGCCCATTGTTCACCAAAGGTAGGGATGCTGCTAAACCACCCTCAGCTTTGGGTTGGGATCCTAAAGGAGTTACACTCTACAGTAGGGTGAATGGAAGTGCACTTGTACTTGGGTGTGGGCTGGATTTAGTGACTCATTTCTCATGAATGGTATATGGCGAAGGTGATGCTTTTTCTCCACATGATCCTTCATCCTGGGTTTCTTTTTTTCAATTTTTATTTAAATTGGTAGAATAGTTGATTTATACATTGTGTTAGTTTTAGTTGTACAGCATACTGATTCAGTATTTTTTCAGATTATATTCCATTATAGGTTATTGTAAGATAATGGGTATAATTCCCTATGCTATACAGTATGTTCTTGTTGCCTATCTATTTTACATATAGTAGTTTGTATCTGTTACTCCCATACCCCTAATTTGTCCCTCCCCTCTTTTCTGTCCCTTTTGGTAACCCCAAGTTTGTTCTGTATCTGTGAGTCTATTTCTGTTTTGTATATACATTCATTTGTATTATTTTTTAGATTCCACATATAAGTGATATTATATAGTATTTGTCTTCCTCTGTCTGACTTATTTCATTAAGCATTATATTCTCTAAACTGAAGATCAACAAGGATATGGAAGACTTGAACAAACTATAAAAGAGCTGGATATAACATACACCTATAGGATGCTTCACCCAACAACAGCATTCTTCTCTGGTGCACATGAAACGTTCTCTAGGATAGACCATACGTTAGGCCATAAAATAAGTCTCAATACATTCTAAAGATTTGACATCATAGAAACCATGTTCTCTTACCAGAATGGAATAAAATTAGATAATAATAAGAGAAATACATTTGGGAAATTCACAAATATGCACAAATTAAACAACATACTCCCAGATTACCAATGGGTCAAGGAAAAAATCAAACAGAAAATTAAAAAGTTGAGATGAATGAAAATGAAAACACAACACACCAAAACTTATGGAATGTAGTGAAAGCAGTGCTTAGGGAGAAATGCATACCTATAAACAGCTATATTAAAAAAGAAGAAAGAAAAAAAAAAAGAAAGATCTCAAATCAATTACTTAAACTTCTGCCTTAGGAAACTAGAAAGAGCAAACTAAATTCAAAGCAAGAAGAAGGAAATAATAGAGATCAGGGTGGAAGTAAGTGTGATGTGAAATAGAAGAACAATAGAGGATCAACGAAACCAAAAACTGTGTCTTGAGAAAGATCAATAAAATTGACAAACCTTTAGCTAGACTGATCAAGAAAAAAGAGAAAACTCAAGTTACTAAACTCAAGAATAAAAGCTAATCACTACTGACATTACAGAAATAAAAAGGATTATAAAGGAGTACTATGAACAATTGTATGACAACAAATTAGATAACTTTGAAAAAATGGACAAATTCCTTGAAAGATGCTAACTACTGAAACTGACTCCAGAAGAAACAGAAAATCTGAATACACCTATAACAAACAAAATACTTTAATTAGTAATTAGAAAACTACTCACAAAGAAAAGCCTAGACTCAGATAGCCTCACTGATGAATCATATTGTTTAAAGATGAATTAACACTAATCCTTCACAAACTCTTCCAAAATAGTGGGAGAGGAGGGAACACTTCTCAATTCATTCTATGAGACCAGTATTACCCTGATACCAAAATCCGACAAAGACATTACAAGAAAAGAAAACTATAGACAAATATCCCTTATAAATATAGATGCAAAACTCTGCAACAAAATATTAGCAAATCAAATCCAGCAACATACAAAATGGATCATACACCAGGACCAAGTGAGATTTAGCCTAGGAATGCAAGGTTGTTTTAAAATCCAAAATCAATGAATATAATACACTATTTGAACAGAATGAAAGCTGAAACCACTTGACCACGTCAATAGATGTAGAAAGCATTTGATAAAATCCAACACCCTTTTAAAAAATAAAAAACACTCAACAAACGAGGATTAAAATGTACCTTCTTCAACCTGATAAAGGACATCTATGGAAAAACCCACAGCTAACATACTTAATGGTGAAAGACTGAATGCTTTCCCCCTTAAGATCAAGAACAAGACAAGGAGGTCTGCTATTTCCACTGCTATTAAAAATTTCACTAGAGGTTCTAGCCAAGACAGAAAAAGTGGAGAGAAGAAGGCTGACCACAATGGAATCAAAGTAGAAATCAATAACAGAAAGAAAACAGGAACTCTCCAAACACGTGTAAACCAAACAACACACTGCTAAATAACCATTTGATCAAAAAGGAAGTCTTAAGGGAAGTTTAAAAAAAAACATATTGAATCACATGAAAGTGAAAATACAACATATCAAAATTTGTGGGACCCTGTGAAAGCAGTGCTGAGAAGAAATTCAATTCACTAAATGCATGTATTAGAAAAGAAGAAAGACTCCAATCAATAATCTAAGTTTCCACCTCAAGAACCTAAGAAAAAAGCAAAATAAACCTAAAGGAAGAAGAAGGGAGACAAGATTAGAAATAAATAAAACTGAAAACAGAAAAACAATAGAGAAAATCAGTAAACGAAGAGCTGTTTCTTTGAAAGAATCAGTAAAATCAACAAACCTTTAGCAAGACTGACAAAGAAAAAATTAGATAACACAAATTACCAATGTTTCAAGAATGAAACAGGGAATATACTACAGACCGTGCAGACATCAAAAAGATACCAAGGGAACACAAGGAACAACTCTACACACATAAATTTGACAACTTAGATGAAATGTCAGTTCTTTGAAAAATGCAAAGTACCATATCTCACCCAATCTGAAGTAGACAATTTTAACAGCCCTATAACTATAAGGAAATTAAATCTGTAATTTAAAAACTTCCAAAAAAGAAATCTCCAGCCTCAGATAGTTTCACTGGAGAATTCTACAAGCATTTGAAGAAGACTCAACATCAAATCTACATCACTGCTTCCAGAAAACAGAATAGGAGGAAACACTTCCCAATTCATTTTATGAAGCCAGTATTACCCTGATACCAAAATCAGACAAAGACAGTATAAAGAAAGAAAACTACAGACCAATACCTCTCATGAATATAGACACAAATGTGCTTAAGAAAATATTAGCAGATAGAATTTAGCAACACAGAAGGAGAATTATATACCATAACCAAGTGGGTTTTATTCCAGGGACACAAGGCTGGTTCAAATTTTAAAAATCAATCAATGTAAGTCACCACATTAATAGGCTAAAAAGAAAAATCACATGGTTATATAAAAGTATTTGACCAAATTCAACACCAATTTATGACAAAAACTTTCACAAAAATAGGAACAGAAGGCAAATTTGTCAAGTTGATAACTACAGCTAATTTATACTTAATGATGAAAAGACTGAATGTTCTCTCCCCAATTCTTATCAAATATCAGCAAGGTTCTTTATAGATATAGAGAAGATTATTCTAAAGTTTAAATGGAAAGTCAAAGGAACTAGAAGATCTAAAATGATTTTGAATAGGAAGAATAATGTGGGCAGAATCAGCCTGCCCAATTTCAAGATTTACTATATAGCTACAGTAATCAAGACCCATAATAGGAAAAACTGAAAAATCAGACCTTATCAAAATTTAAAACTTCCTCTGCAAAGGAAGAAAAGAAGTATTTATGTAAAGAGGATGAAAAGACAAGCTACAGACTGGGGAAAATATTTTCAAACCACACATGCACAAAAGGACTAGGAACTAGAATATATAAAGAACTCTCAAAACTCAAGAGTAAAAAAACAAACAATCCATTTAGAAAATGGCCAAAAGATATAGATATTTCACCAAAGAGAACATATAGATGGAAATATAGATGGCATATAAGTATGTGAAAAGATGTTCAACATCATTAGCCACTAGGGGAATGTAAATTAAAACCACCATGCGCTATCATTACAGATCTATCAAAATGGCTAAAATCTTAAAAACAGCGACAACACCAAATGTTGGCAAGAACGTGGAGAAATGGGATCACTTACGCATTGCTAGTGGAATGGAAAAATGGTACAGCTACTCTGCAAAACAAGTTGGCAGCCTCTCAAAAAACTAAGCATGCAACTACCACACAATCTAGTGATTGCTCTCCTGGGTATTTATGTCAGCAATATGAAAACTTAACATTTACACAAAAACCTGTACATGAATGTTTACAGCAGCTTATTCATAATCTCTCAAAACTGGGGAAAAAAACCCCAGTGGTCTCTCAATGAGTGAATGGATGGTTAAGCAAGCCATGGTACATCCATACCACCCAATAAATAAACCTGGATGAATCGCCAAAGAATTATGCTGAGTAGGAAAAAAATCCAAAAGGGTATACACTGTATGATTTCATTTGTATAACATTTTTGAAATTACACAATTGTAGAAATGATAAACAGACAAGTGGTTTCCAGGGGCTAGGGATGGGAAGGGGTGCCAAGGGGAAGCAGGTGTGGCTATAAAGGGGAAACCTGAGGGATTCTTGTGATTCAGATAAAGATCTGAAGAGGCATTTCACAAAACAGAAAATTCGATTAGCCTCTAAACACATGTAAAAGTGCACAACCTCATTAGTCATTAGGGATATAAAAAGAAGATCACAATTTTGATATCATTCCACAGCCATCAGATTGACAAAAATTAAGAAGTCTAACAATATTATGTTTTGGAAAGGATGTGGAATAAGTGGAACTATCATACATCTCTGGTGGGAGTGTAAACTTTATGACCACTTTGGAGAACAATCTGGCAATATCTGATAAAGTTAACTATAAGTATACCCTATAGCTTAGCAATTCCCCTCCAAAGTATATACACTAAAGAAGAGCTTGCCCTTGCACACCAGGAAATATATGTATATACAAGAATGTTATTAGCAGTATTATTTGTAATAACCCCAACTACAACTACATACAACAAAAATAGATGACCTCATAAACATAACCAAGTGAAAGAAGAGGCCAGACACACAACAAAATATTCATGCTACACTACTCCATTTATAGAAAGTTCAAAAACTATAGTGTTTAGAGATGTATAACAAGATGATAAAACTATAAAGATGTATATAAGGAAATAATTACCGTAAAGTTAGGACAGTTGTTGCTTTGGGGGAAGGACTTATGAAAGGGAATGGGATCTGGGTTGATGGCAATGAGCTGGGTGGTTATTACAAGGTTTAGTAAATCATGATTTCTTAGGCTGTATGTTGTCTTCATTTTCTCTGTGTATAATTGTTTATAACAAAATAACGCATTTCTTCATATTTCACTGCCTTGTCTTCAAGAAGAAATGAGGAGGGAAGAATGTAGGTGTGAGGTTTTGTGTGAAAAAAGGCAGCACAGGAAACTCTGAGGTCAAAATTTTAAACTTGTGAAGAGAGAGAGGGAAAAAAAGTGGAGTCTTGAGGGAATGGCAAACCTGCTGGCATGATTAGGTGTGCCTATGGATGGTTTTTTTTTTTTTTTAAGTGCTTTAGGAATAATAAAGTTTGCTCCAAGTACTAAATTTCTTACTCCCTTCCTTTACAACTAGGACCTGAGCTGAGGGACTATGGTTTTTCAGGGTTTTTTTTTTTTGTTGTTGTTTGTTTGTTTGTTTTTTAAATTGATACTTCATTCACATTTGCTTTGAACCCTCCAGACTATCCGGGGTATGAAGAGGAAAACATTTGATGTGGAGGAGAACCCTCCCTCCTTGAGCATTAACCTGGGTGACTCCATCCCTCCCTCCTCCCCAGTCGTCAGTCCAACCAAGACTGGAGAGCAGGGTCAGGAGAAAGATAAACAGGCCAAAACAGGTAAAAGTTCCAAAAGTTTGGAAGTGCTAGAAAGTGACAGAAAGATGAGTTTCCACCTCATCCTGTCAAGTTTTTCGAGCAGATCTTCTGAACTACTGATGTCAGAACTATTGTTTGGGGTACAGCACATAAGCAACTTTAAAAACTTTTTAAAAACTTTACAAGAGGATGATTTAACAAGAAACCTAGAGCACCGTTAACGTTTTCTTTTTGTGTTGTGGGGTGGGGAAGAGCATTGCTTCTTCTTTCCTGCTTTTTCCTGCCAGATCTTGCTATCACAACTCTGATCTTACACTGACTCACTGCCCCGCCACGAGGACCGAGTACCCCTCGACGGCGGGAACATCAGGTGTCACTGGACTTCCAGGGACCACTGCGGGCCGGAAACAGGAAAAGAGATGAGCCTTTCAGGCGGCTCTCAAGGCAACGTCCAGTGGATAGCGACACACCCTGGTCCTTAAGACATTCTCCTGGGAGCTTCCGTGCTGGACCCAATCCGTATGTAGCAAGCCAAGTCCCCCGCGCGAGCGTTCCTAGGGCGCTCGACTCCAAGTTTACATTTCTTAGGCAAAAAGGCAGTGGAGATAACGGAAGCCTCTTTGGAAGGCAACAGCCTGCGCTGTTTTATCCCTTCCCTTCTCCCTGGAGCAGGCAGCCTCTCTAGCAGGGGATTCTCCCAGGACTGGGGCCAGCGCCAATCGGGACGCTCGGCACCTGCCCCCAGCCCCGGCACCTGGAGGGGCGATGAGCTTCTCGGCTCGGTGCAAAGCCAGTCCTCTGAGGGTCGGGGAGGGCGGAGGAGCCTCACGTGGGCCTCCCCAACCGGGGGCGTCCGTAAGGACGCGCGCAGACCCCGTGGGAACCGAACGCGGGAGTCGCCGCCGGAGCTGAGCCGCACAGCTGAGGTAATGTGTAAGGCGCTGCTCCGCGCCGAGGTTCCCAGAAGGAGGGGGAGGGGAGAGGAGGGGCGAGGAGGGTGGGGGAGGAGAGGGGAGGGGAGAGGAGAGGGAGGGGCGGGCCGAGGACCTCGCGGGGCGCCTGCCTCCGCGCCGGGACGGGGATGTGTCGGGCCAGCGTGTACTTTCGAGGGCGCCTCTGCAGCCGGGTAAGCGCTCCCCGGGGCCGCCGCCCTCTGCCCACCCCTATCTTGGCCGTGGCCGTGCCCGGCTGGCTCTGGGTCCGCGCTCGCCTCTCCGGCTCGGCCCCCGAGCCGTTCGCTCCGAGGGGTGGGGGTGGACGTCTTGGGCCTCAAGGCCAGGCCGCGGGTCGCGCCGTCCCCGCCCCGGGGCGGGCCTTGCCGGGTCCCTGCCCCCGGCCGCACCGCTGCTGCTGCTGCTGCCGCTGCCTCAGCCCCGCGTTGCCGACCTGCTCCCCGGCGCCTTCCGCCCGGCGGGACCCCACACGGACGCGGCTGCTGCGCCTCGGCGCCCGCGAGCTCCTGGGGACCATGCGGCTGCCTGGGCCCGCGACTCGGCGGGCTGCGAGGGCTGGCCGGGCGCGAGTGAGTGAGCGGGGCGCCGGGCCGGGGCTGCTGACCCGGGGTGGGTGGGAGCGGTCGGACTGTGCGGCGGGGTGGATCCGAGCGCGCGGGCGCCCCCGGGCCAGCCTTGCAATCTGGGCTGGATGTGCTGGTGGTTTTCCTGAAGTTTTACAAAATAAGGCGGGCGGAGGTGCGTTCGCGGCGCCGGGTCGGCCTCTCAGGTCCAGGACCGCCGGGGGCTGACCGTCTGCCTCAGGGACACAGAAACCGGACTCTCACCTGGGCCGCTGTCCGCTTCCTCCTGAGGCCCTGGGGCGGGCGTCCCGCACCGCTAGCGCCGTGCGCTGACGGGCGGGCGCGGCGGGCTTGTCTCGAGGCGCCGGCCACATCGAAGCTCCGCTCAGCGGCCCGAAGGAGGGTTTGGCCGGGGTAGAGAGTTCGGGAGGTGAGCGGAAAGCAGTGTCGGGGTGAAACCCACATTCTGCTGCTCGAGTCCCCTTCACTCGGAGTCTGGCTGGGATGGGCGGGTGGAGTGCCCAGCGCGGCGCCCGGGAGACCGCCTTCAGGGGGGCTTCCTCGCTGCTCTGCGCCTCCGAAGGCAGCGAAGGAAGGCAGGGGTGGAGAGCTGTCTTCTCTGTCAGTGCCCCTGGGCCATTTACACCACCCGTGTTCTTGTGTCTCACGTGGGCATTGCTTTCCTCTGGTGGAACTGTGGGGCTCTGGAAGTTCGCTCTAACTAGTTTGATGTGGCGGGGATGTAGCCACCCCGCAGGCTGGGGCCCCGCAGTCAGTTGAGGCACTTTCTCTCGTCCTTTCCAGTCTGCCCAGCTGCGGACCCTCCCCTAGCTCCAGGTCACGCTTGCGGCCTGGCTGGAGGACCCCGGTTGCGGGGAGGGTGGTTCTCACCGGCAGAGCTAGGGGTCCGATTCTGAGGAGGCAGCCGTGTTAACTGGCAGGGGTCGACGTCTACGCAGTCTGGTATCTGTGCCCTGCCCGGCCCGCCCGTGTCTGAGGCAGACCCACGTTTTATACCTTGTGAAAGACTAACGATGGGGGACTTCAGATCCTGCATGTTCACTTTGCGTGCGATTGGCTGGGATCTGGAGTCTTGGGGGGAAAAAGGCCACTTTCTTTCTGTACTAATGAAGTACTTGAAATTATGTTCAGATCTTGCCCGTTTCCTTCAAATGACAGAGGTGGACTAAGGGGAAGAAAGAGCAAAGGAACATTCTCTGAAAGCAATTATAATTTCTCAGACCTCTCCCAGGAGGTTCCAGCTCCCGTGCCTGAGAGGATCCAAACCCGTATATAGAATATAGAGATGGGGGTCGTGTTGGCACGCAGGGAGGAATGCTGTCATTCCTATGGCTGTCACCTCCCGCTCACAGCCATATCCTGAAATATGGCTTCCTGAGGTTCAGACAGGGCATTCGATCCGCAGCAGTGCCCTCCCTCACTATAATAATTTCTGCCATCCTGGGGGATGAAATGAGACAGGACCATGTGTAAATGGGAAAAGCCTCAAGTTCTTCGGGAGGAGGGAGTGTTACATACCTGGATAGAAGCCCTAGCACCACTGGCATTCCTGCCAAAACTAGAAATCTGCATTTAGTGACCTCATCAAAAATAGTGCTTGGGAAAGGAAAGATGGGCTCTGGTGCCGATGAGAGCAAGTCCTTCATGTTTTGCCCAAGGATCTCTGTTTTGCCTCTGACTTGTCCATCTGAAATTGGAAATGAGCTCTGCTTAGACCAGAGTGCCCTTAGTCTGAATACAAACATCATCTGGCAGCAGCGGGGGCTGGCACAGAAACAGCCCACCCCTCATCCAGAGGCCTTGGGTGGGATTTTAGTGAGCTCTCCTGCTAACTTTGGAAGGAGGGTGTGGTGACTTCAAGGAGGAGTTGGGAATCCTCTGGGTGGCCACTTAACAAAAGAGCCATTCAGCCCTGGCTGGGCTGTTCCAGGTCCTGTCAATTGTGAAAAGTGCCCTGAGGTTTAGAATCTGGCCTGATGATTATTAACACTAATGAAAGCTGCTACTATTTGTTAAGTACCTTCTATGTACCAGAGATGAAGCTTTGCAAAATCAGTATTATGATCCCCATATTTCATGTGAGGAGACTGAGTTTGGGAAAGGTTAAGTAATTTGCTAAGATCATAAAGCTAGTCAGTAGCCAAGCTGTGCCTGGAACCCAGGTCTGTCTAATTCCAAAGTCTCTGCTCCTTCCACAGCGCAACACTTCTCCCACTAAGAATAGATGCACATGTGGTAGCTGGAAATCTAGAACACTGTGAATAAAGACTGTTATTTGTAGGTCCGAGGGATGTTTGTGACCCCATTAGATTTCAGAGGAAGTGCTGACCTAGTAAAACTGGATGCTTTTTTTCCCCAATAGGACTCAGGCATTTAATTCATACACAATGGATTAATTTCTTTAATATGTAAAGTGTAAGCTCTGCAGTGACATACTTATTTACCTTTCAGTTAGCAAACATCAAAAAGATTGATAAACTGTTGATGAGGTTCTGGAAAAATAGGCAGTTTCATATATTGCTGGTTGGAGAGTAAACTGGTACAACTCCTTTGGAGAGCCTTTTAGAAAAGTATATCAAAATTAGAAATGCCCATGACATCCAACTCAGTGATTTCGTTTTTGGGAATCCGATTTGCCACTGTTCTTGCATGTGGCCACAAAGGCATGTGTATATTATAGCGTTGTTTGAACTATGAAAGAACAACCTACATGCTCATCAAAGGGGGACTTGTGGTACTTCCAGATAGTTGAATACTGTTCTGTTCATCCATAAAAAAAGATTTAGGAAGCTTACTATATAACTGATATATGACAGTTTTCAAGATATAGGGCTGCGTGGAAAACATACATAGGGTGTTTATCATATGCTACTCTTCATGCTATAAAAGAGGAGGAAGAAGGAGCAGTCCACGATATTTGCTTGCATTTGCATAACCATATACACAAAACCTAATAATACCTGTTGCCTCCAGGGAGAGTGGACCTGTAAACTCTTTTGTACATTTCTTAACATCTTTATTGGAGTATAATTGCTTTACAGTGATGTGTTAGTTTCTGCTGTATAACAGAGTGAATCAGCTATACATATACATATATCCCCATATCTCTTCCCTCTTGTGCCTCCCTCCCACCCTCCCTATCCCACACCTCTAGGTGGACACAAAGCACAGAGCTGATCTCCCTGTGTTATGCGGCTGCTTCCCACTAGCTATCTATTTTACGTTTGGTAGTGTATATATGTCCATGCCACTCTCTCACTTCGTCTCAGCTTACCCTTCCCCCCTCCCTGTGTTGTCAAGTCCATTCTTTACATCTGCATCTTTATTCCTGTCCTACCCCTAGGTTCTTCAGAGCCTTTTTTTTTTTTTTTAGATTCCATATATATGTGTTAGCATACGGTATTTGTTTTTCTCTTTCTGACTTACTTCACTCTGTATGACAGAGTAATATTCCATTATGTGCCACATCTTCTTTATCCATTCATCTGTCGCTGGACACTTAGGTTGCTTTCATGTCCTGGCTTTTGCAAATAGAGCTGCAATGAACATTGTGGTACATGACTGTTTAAGAGGGGACTGTAAGTTCCCCTATGCCTACTCTCTGGAGAGTTTTTATCATAAATGGGTGTTGAATTTTGTCGAAAGCTTTTTCTGCATCTATTGAGATGATCATATGGTTTTTCTCCTTCAATTTGTTAATATGGTGTATCACATTGATTGATTTGTGTATATTGAAGAATGCTTGCATTCCTGGGATAAACCCCACTTGATCATGGTGTATGATCCTTTTAATGTGCTGTTGGATTCTGTTTGCTAGTACTTTGTTGAGGATTTTTGCATCTATGTTCATCAGTGATATTGGCCTGTAGTTTTCTTTTTTTGTGACATTTTTGTCTGGTTTTGGTATCAGGGTGATGGTGGCCTTGTAGAATGACTTTGGGAGTGCTCCTCCCTCTGCTATATTTTGGAAGAGTTTGAGAAGGATAGGGGTTAGCTCTTCTCTAAATGTTTGATAGAATTCGCCTGTGAAGCCATCTGGTCCTGGGCTTTTGTTTATTGGGAGACTTTTAATCACAGTTTCAATTTCAGTGCTTGTGATTGTTCCGTTTATATTTTCTATTTCTTCCTGGTTCAGTGTCAGGAGGTTGTGCTTTTCTAAGAAATTGTCCATGTCTTCCAGGTTGTCCATTTTATTGGCATATAGTTGCTTGTAGTAATCTCTCATGATCCTTTGTATTTCTGCAGTGTCAGTTGCTACCTCTTTTTCATGTCTAATTCGGTTGATTTGAGTCTTCTCCCTTTTTTTCTTGATGAGTCTGGCTAATGGTGTATCAATTTTGTTTATCTTCTCAAAGAACCAGCTTTTAGTTTTATTGATCTTAGCTATGGTTTCCTTCATTTCTTTTTCATTTATTTCTGATCTGACCTTTATGATTTCTTTCATTCTGCTAACTTTGGGTTTTTTTGTTCTTTTTTCTCTAATTGCTTTGAGTGTAAGGTTAGGTTGTTTTTTTGAGATGTTTCTTGTTTCTTGAGGTAGGATTGTATTGCTATAAACTTCCCTCTTAGAACTGCTTTTGCTGCATCCCATAGTCTTTGGGTCATCGTGTTTTCATTGTCATTTGTTTCTAGGTATTTTTTGCTTTCCTCTTTGATTTCTTCAGTGATCTCTTGGTTATTTAGTAGTGTATTGTTTAGCCTCCATGTGTTTATATTTTTTACAGATTTTTTTCCTGTAATTGATATCTAGTCTCATAGCATTGCGGTTGGAAAAGATGCTTGATACGATTTCAGTTTTCTTAAATTTACCAAGACTTGATCTGTGACCCAAGATATGATTTATCCTGAAGAATGTTACATGAGCACTTGAGAAGAAAGTATATTCTGTTGTTTCTGGAGGGAATGTCCTCTAAATATCAACTAGGTCCATCTTGTTTAATGTATCATTTAAAGCTTCTGTTTCCTTATTTATTTTCATTTTGGTTGATCTGTCCATTGGTGAAAGTGGGGTGTTAAAGTCCCCTACTATGGTTATGTTACTGTCGATTTCCCCTTTTATGGCTATTAGCATTTGCCTTATGTTTTGAGGTGCTCCTATGTTGGGTGCATAAATATTTACAATTGTTATATCTTCTTCTTGGACTGATCCCTTGATCATTATGTAGTGTCCTTTGTCTCTTGTAATAGTCTTTATTTTAAAGTCTATTTTGTCTGTTATGAGAATTGCTACTCCGCTTTCTTTTGATTTCCAATTGCATGGAATATCTTTTTCCTTCCCCTCACTTTCAGTCTGTACATGTCCCTAAGTCTGAAGTGGGTCTCTTGTAGACAGCATATATACAGGTCTTGTTTTTGTATCCATTCAGCCAGTCTGTGTCTTTTGGTTGGAGCATTTAATCCATTTACATTTAAGGTAGTTATTGATATGTTTTCCTGTTACCATTTTCTTATTTGTTTTGGGTTTGTTATTGTAGATCTTTTCCTTCTCTTGTGTTTCCTGCCTAGAGAAGTTCCTTCAGGATTTGTTGTAAAGCTGGTTTTGTGGTGCTGAATTCTCTTAGCTTTTGCTTGTCTGTAAAGGTTTTAATTTCTCCGTCGAATCTGAATGAGATCCTTGCTGGGTAGAGTAATCTTGGTTGCAGCTTTTTCCCTTTCATCACTTTAAATATGTCCTGCCACTCCCTTCTGGCTTGCAGAGTTTCTGCTGAAAGATCAGCTGTTAACCTTATGGGGATTCCCTTGTATGTTATTTGTTGCTTTTCCATTGTTGCTTTTAATATTTTTTCTTTGTATTTAATTTTTGATAGTTTGATTAATATGTGTCTTGGCGTGTGTCTCCTTGGATTTATCCTGTATGGGACTCTCTGTGCTTCCTGGACCTGATTGACTATTTCCTTTCCCATATTAAGGAAATTTTCAACTATAGTCTCTTCAAGTATTTTCTCAGTCCCTTTCTTTTTCTCTTCTTCTTCTGGGACCCCTATAATTCGAATGTTGGTGTGTTTAATGTTGTCCCAGATGTCTCTGAGACTGTCCTCAATTCTTTTCATTCTTTTTTCCTTATTCTGCTCTGCAGTAGTTATTTCCACTATTTTATCTTCCAGGTGATTTATCAGTTCTTCTGCCTCAGTTATTCTGCTATCGATCCCTTCTAGAGAATTTTTAATTTTATTTATTGTGTTGTTCATCATTGTTTGTTTGCTCTTTGGTTCTTCTATTTCCTTGTTAAAGGTTTCTTGTATTTTCTCCATTCTATTTCCAAGATTTTAGATCATGTTTACTATCATTACTCTGAATTCTTTTTCAGGTAGACTGCCTATATCCTCTTCATTTATTAGGTCTGGTGGGTTTTTACCTTGCTCCTTCATCTGCTGTGTATTTCTCTGTCTTCTCATTTTCCATAACTTACTGTGTTTGGGGTCTCCTTTCTGCAGGCTGCAGGTTTGTAGTTCCCGTTGTTTTTGGTGTCTGCCCCCAGTGGGTAAGGTTGGTTCAGTGGCTTGTGTAGGCTTCCTGGTGGAGGGGACTAGTGCCTGTGTTCTGGTGGATGAGGCTGGATCTTGTCTTTCTGGTGGGCAGGACCACATTCGGTGGTGTGTTTTGGGGTGTCTGTGACCTTATTATGATTTTAGGCAGCCTCTCTGCTAATGGGTGGGGTTGTGTTCCTGTTCTGCTAGTTGTTTGGCATAAGGTGTCCAGCACTGTAGCTTGCTGGTCGTTGAGTGGAGTTGGGTCCTAGTGTTGAGTTGGAGATCTCTGAGAGAGCTTTCACCGTTTGATATCACGTGGGGCCGGGAGGTCTCTGGTGGTCTAATGTCCTGAACTTGGCTTTCCCACCTCAGAGCCTCAGGCCTGACACCCAGCTGGAGCACCAAGACTCTGTCAGTCACCCAGCTCAGAAGAAAAGGGAGAAAAAAGAAAGAAAGAAAGAAAAATAAAATAAAGTTATTGAAATAAAAAATTTAAAAAATATTATTAAAAATAAAAAAGTAACTTAAAAAAATAAAGAAAGAGCAACCAAACCAAATAACAAATCCACCAGTGATAACAAGCGCTAAAAACTGTATTAAAAAAAAAAGGACAGACAGAACCCTAGGACAAATTGTAAAAGCAAAGCAATACAGACAAAATCACACAAAGAAGCATACACATACACACTCACAAAAGGAGAAAAAGGGAAAACTATATATATATATATATATATATATATATATATATATATATATATATATATATATATATTAAAGAAAAAGGACGAGAGCAACCAAGTCAATAAACAAATCTACCAATGATAGTAAGCTCTAAATACTAAACTAAGATAAACATAAAACCAGAAGCAAGTTAGATGCAGAAAGCAAACCCCAAGTCTACAGTTGATCCCAAAGTCCACCTCCTCAATTTTGGGATGATTTCTTGTCTATTCAGGTATTCCACAGATGCAGGGTACATCAGTTTGATTGTGGAGATCTAATCCACTGCTCCTGAGGCTGCATGGAGAGGTTTCCCTTTCTCTTCTTTGTTCGCACAGCTCCTGGGGTTCAGCTTTGGATTTGGCCCCCGCCTCTGCGTGTAGGTTGCCTGAGGGCATCTGTTCCCTGCCCAGACAGGATGGGCTTAAAGTAGCAGCTGATCAGGGGGCTCTGGCTCACTCAGGCTGGGGGTAGGGAGGGGTACGGAATGCGGGGTGAGCCTGCAGCGGCAGAGGCTGGCGTGACGTTGCAACAGCCTGAGGCGCGCCGTGTGTTCTCCCCGGGAACTTGTCCCTGGATCACGGGACCCTGGCAGTGGCGGGTTGCACAGGCTCCTGGGAGGGGAGGTGTGGATAGTGACCTGTGTTTGCACACAGGCTTCTTGGTGGCTGCAGCAGCAGCCTTAGCATCTCTTGCCCGTCTCTGGGGTCCGAGCTGATAGCTGCGGCTCACGCCTGTCTCTGGAGCTCATTTAGGTGGTGCTCTGAATCCCCTCTCCTCATGCACCCTGAAACAATGGTCTCTTGCCTCTTAGGCAGGTCCAGACTTTTTCCCAGACTCCCTCCTGGCTCGCTGTGGTGCACTAGCCCCCTTCAGGCTGTGTTCACGCTGCCAACCCCAGTCCTCTCCCTGGGGTCTGACCTCCGAAGCTCAAGCCTCAGCTCTCAGCCCCCTCCCGCCCCGGCGGGGGAGCAGACCAGCCTCTTGGGCTGGTGAGTGCTGGTCGGCACCAATCCTCTGTGCGGGAATCTCTCTGCTTTGCCCTCCGCACCCCTGTTGCTGCGCTCTCCTCTGTGGCTCTGAAGCTCCCCCCACCCCCGCAACCCCATTTCTGCCACTGAAGGGGCTTCTAGTGTGTGGAAGCTTTTCGTCCTTCACAGCTCCCTCCCAGAGGTGCAGGTCCCGTCCCTATTCTTTAGTCTCTGTTTTTCCTTTTTTCTTTTGCCCTACCCAGGTACGTGGGGGAGTTTCTTGCCTTTCGGGAAGTCTGAGGTCTTCTGCCAGCATTAGTAGGTGTTCTGTAGGAGTTGTTCCACATGTACGTGTATTTTTGATGTATTTGTAGGGAGGAAGGTAACCTCCCATGTCTTACTCCTCCGCCATCTTGAAGCTATCTCCCATTAACTATTTTTTAAAAACCCTCTTTCCTTGCCCTGTGTCTGACATATTCCCTCAAGCTCTTCTCCAGCTGAACAGTGTGGGGCAATACTGCCCCTCAGTTTGCTTGAGAGGTTCCCTTTGGGATAAAAGCCAAAGGGCTGTGAGACCACACAGGGCTCATAGGCTCTGAGCCATCTAAAATTCCTTTAAATTTAACTGTGCAAGTTTTCTTGGAAAGCTGGGGAGAGAGGTGTCTTTAGCCTCTCTGAGCTAGGTAGGCAAGATATGATCCTCCAATCTTGAAAACAACATGAAGAAATAGAAACTATCCTTCTTTTTACCGCCCTGCTGTTTCCCTATACAGAATAAAGTATCAGTGCCTGGACAGCGCTAGGTAAGGGCGCAGGAGGAACACTGTGGCTGGACATTGCATTTGGGCCTCAGAAAGGAGAGGAGGGAGATACGCTTGAAAGAAAAGGTTTGAAAATTGCTCTGGGGTCTCTTGGGCTGTGTTGCCCCAGAGGAGGAAGGAAGGTAGGTTATTGATGCAGTTGTCACCTGCAGCAATCAGTATGTCCCTAGATGCCCCTTTGGCTGCTTCCCATCTGCACAGATGCCCAGTTCAGTTTCTTCCCCCCATGCAGCTTGGAAGCCACCAGATGCGTGAAGGGTATGGGGACAGGTATTAGGCACTGCCTTCCCTCCTTCAGATAGGGCACCTGTTGAATCGCAGGAGCAGTGGAAGACAGACTTGCTTCTAATCACACGAGAAGGGGTCCTCCAGCACTGTTAGGTAGGAAGCCTTCATTGGGAGCTTTCTCTGTTCCCGTTACTCTGCTAAGCACTGTGCCTACATTATCTCATTTAACCACTTGATCAGGTACATGTGAGAACACAGGCTCTTTGCCAGCAAGCAACGACACCTTTATGCTCTCCTTTCAATGACTTTTCTGATCTCTGCACAGTAACCTGCAACACAGGCACAGCGGCATCACAGAGGTGCTCGCATACTCAGTTTGGGTTATAACAGCATGTGGCTGAGTTGAAATCTTTGCAGGCTGGATAGGTTTGTATGAGGCATGGTTCAGGGACAAAGCAGTCAGCGCTTTTGGTTTGGATTTCCATCTCTCTTGCTTCTGTCTCTGTGTGTGCATTAGGGCTGGGTTGAGTGGACTGCAAGTGTGATGTTCCCCAGGGACAGAGGGAGGAGGGGTTGTCTCTGCTTTGGTCCAGACGCCAGTGGTGTGGAGGGCTGTGAGGATGTGCTCGGGAGGCCCGATGTCTGCCCCCAAGGAGGAAGATGAGCAGGGTGGCCCCTGAATGCCAGGTCTGTGCTGGGAGTCTGTCTGCTGTTTGAAACAAAACATCCTGAGAACTGAGAGCCTTGCTCACTGCAAACCTTTCTTCTCCCATGCAGCTCACTGGCTGGGACTCACCTCTGACTCCCATTCCACTTCAAAAATAAACAGCCTGAGGGCTTCCCTGGTGGCACAGTGGTTGAGAGTCCACCTGCCGATGCAGGGGACATGGGTTCGTGCCCCAGTCCGGGAAGATCCCACATGCCGCGGAGCAGCTGGGCCTGTGAGCCATGGCTGCTGAGCCTGCGCGTCCGGAGCCTGTGCTCCGCAACGGGAGAGGCCACAGCAGTGAGAGGCCTGCGTACCGCCCCCCCCAAAAAAAAACAGCTTGAATTTTTCTCCAGATAAATTCTGGAGCACACAGGCAGCTGCTCCTTCTGTATGCTCTGTTGCCAATAGGGGTGAGAGCAAGAAGCTGGACTGGGCTCTCAGCTAAGGCTGTCAGAACCTAGCCAGAAGGGGGAAAGCCAGATACCACAACTATTTTTTAAACAGTCACCTTACGACACACACACAAATGATATTTACATATATACTAGTAGTGGATGATCAGCCTAACACACTTCAATTCAGAAAATGCCTATTGTTCAAGGCACTGGTAAGGCAGAAAGATGAGCAAGGCCTGGTCCCTGTGTTTGCGTTACCTGCAAGGCGGTGTGGGAGAGGAACAGTCATAACATCAGCAGGACTCTGCAGACTAAAGAAGTAAATGCCAAGTAGAGGTACAGGCAACGTGCTGTCACACGCAGAGGGGCTAAAGTGAATCAGGCTGGCCCCAGTAATTCTGGTAGACCATGAAGGTATTTTTGGAGGAGGTGATTTTTGAACTGAGCCTTGAAGGTTAAGTATGATTTTGATAGACAAGCTCAGGAGAAAGGGCAGAGGTGGCTAAGAGAACAGCTTGGGCAAAGGCACAGGGTTACGATAGAATATGGAGTGTTTAAAGATATACTTGTATCAGTAAAATGTCATGATTTACCCAACTTCTGCTACAGACATAATGCATAGCATTTTTAGATACAGAATAAAACTTTCTCTCCCCATTAAGTAGGCCGTCACTATGATTTTTTTTGTGTGTGGTAAAATCAATAGGGCTTAATGATGGATTAGATTTTAGAAGTGAAGCTCACAAAGGCTAGACCTGTAAAGTTGTAATAGGTTTATATCAGATTCATTTTACTTTTAAAAATAACAGTGGATGGTATTTTCATATGTAAAATCTACGTTTCTGTTGTATCAAACCACTGTGTCACTGAGTTTTCCAGTTGGGAGGGAGCAGAGAATAGGAGGAAGAGTACTGAGGCTGAGGATTTAAGTTCTGTCTTCCTATTTTATTCAGTCTTTTATTCACTCATGCATTTATTCCTGCATTCAACAAACATGACCCATGTGCCTGGGCCACGTGCTGGGCTCACTAGGGAGAGGGAGAGGGAGAGAAGGAAAAGCCACAGTCCCTGTACCCTCCAGGAACTTGCAGTACATGAAAGAGATCACAGGAGAAGGTGATAAATGCTATAGTAAAAATAGGGACAAAGGGCAATGGGAAAACGTAATATTTTCTCAATAAATGCTGGTTGCTAGGGAGTTACCTGGTGGCGCAGTGGTTAAGAATCCGCCTGCCAATTCAGGGGACACGGATTCGAGCCCTGGTCTGGG
The DNA here is from genome assembly GCF_025265405.1 of Mesoplodon densirostris. NCBI lineage: Eukaryota > Metazoa > Chordata > Mammalia > Artiodactyla > Ziphiidae > Mesoplodon > Mesoplodon densirostris. The sequence goes on along the minus strand of NC_082662.1, from coordinate 155,469,348 downwards.
AAGATCCCACATGCCTTGGAGCAGCTAAGCCCATGCGCCACAACTACTGAGCCTGCGCTCTGGAGCCCACGAGCCACAACTACTGAGCCCGTGTGCCACAACTACTGAAGCCCGCACACCTAGAGCCCCTGCTTGCCGCAATTAGAGAAAGCCCGCGCGCAGCAATGAAGACCCAACTCAGAAAAAAAATTTTTTTAGTAAATAAATAATATTAAAAATTATTTTAAAAATTATTTTTTAAAATGCTGGTTGCTACGAATAACCAATATGATAAATTGTACGAGACACCACCAAGAGAACAAATCAGAAAACTAAAAACTTTTCTTTGGATTTGGCCAGTAAGTCTCAAACACTTGTTCATGTCATGAAACCCATGGGAATCATGGTGTTCTTTGGAGAACACCATGATATATTTATATATTAAAATGGATGAATTATAATTTTGAACTAAATCAGAGAGCATCCTATGCCAGATTCTACCACAGACATAGAAGAGTAGGTGTCACGTATTAAGAAAACTTTCTGAAACAAAATCTTTAAATTGAGAATGATCTGTCAGCTCATTTTTTCCCCTAAGAATTGGGGAAAGGCTGCCAGGTGTCTATTTTAGTGCAGGAAACCCTCAGTCCAGCTAGTAGAACATCAGGACTCCATAGGAGTACAGTTTTGGCAGTTTGAAGGTTGTTGACTTTAACAAGGGCAATTTCAGAGAAGTAACGAGGCCAGAAGCTAGTTAGAGTCGGGTTGAAATGTGAGGATCGCATTTTCAAGATGTCAGCAAGTACTTATTGAGTATCACAGGGGATACAATGTTGAGGGGGACAAAAACCAAAACCGTCAAAGCCGCAGCCTTCATGGAGCTTGAAGTCGCTTGCGGGAAACAAATTTGTTGCAAGGGAAATGTAAAGTGACACTGTGAAAAAAGCTCTAAAGTAGAGAACATGGTACATTATAAGAGGGTTTAATGGGAGGTCTGGGGCCATCCAGGGAGGACCTGGGAAATCATCTTGAGGGAGTGATGATTGAGCTGAAACCTGAAGAGTGAGCAGGAGCTAAGGAGGTGAGGGGACTTGGGGAGCTGGGAGAGGATATTCCAGGAATGGGGAAAGTCCCTGGCTACAGGGAACATGGCATTTTGAGATGCCAAAGGCCTCTCAGTGGACTGGGGTGCAGTGAGTGAGAGGGAGAAACACACGAGATGAGCAGGAGAGGTAGAAAGGAGTTAGAACATGCAGAGTCTTATCAGCCACAGTAAGGATCTGATGTTGATTCTAAAGCAGTGGGTAGTCACTGAAGTACTTAAGCAGGAGAGTGACATAGTCGGATTTTCCATTTCAAAGAGACCACGTTGGTTGTGTAGCGTGGACAGTCTATTTTAGGTGGTCAAGAGCATATCCAGGGAGACCTATTAGGAGACTCACTTGATACTTCAAGTGAGTCCAGGTGAAAGATGACAGTTGTTCAGGCTTGGATGTGTATAGTGGAGATGGAAAGAAGTAGGCAGATTTGAGAGGTTTAGAGGATAAAATGGACAGGAAGTGACGGCTTGGATGCGAGAGTTGAGAAGGAAGTATTGAGGATGAGTCCTAGGCTTCCAGCTTTGTGTGGTGGATGGTGGTACCATTCCCTGAGGCAGGAAATAGTGAGGGAGAACAAGACTTTAGGGCAAACATCATGAGTTCAACCTCAGCCATGTTGTACCTGAGGAGCCTTTGAGCCATCTGAATGGGGAGATCGGGAGGGCAGGTGGATATATAGGCAGCAGTTTTGAGATCTGGGCAGGAAATATGCTGCTGTAAGTCATCAACATCTAGGGGTAATTGAAGCCATGACATGGATGAGGCTGCCTATGGAGCAAGGATGGGCTTAGAAGAGAAGGCCTGGCACTAACTTCAAGGAGAGGAGGATGAGCCTGAAAAGTAACCAGAGAAGGATGATCCAGGGAGATAAGAGAAAAACCAGGAGGCGAAAACTTTATGAAAGCCAAGAGCAGAGGGTTTCCTGAAGAAGAGAAGAGAGAGCATAGGTGCTGCTGAGAGGTCAGTGAAAACAAGGACCAATAAAAATCCATTGGCTTTCGCAACATGGAGATCACAAGTGATTTAAGCAAAAGCTTCAGTGATGTGATAGGCAAAAGTCAGGTTGCAGTCGGTGGAGGAGAAAGTGGAAAGTGAGGAAATGGACACTGCATGTATAAATCTTTCCAGAGGTTTGGCTGTGATAGAGAGATAGGGTGGTTTAATTGTTTTAGTGGGAGACAGCTGAGCACATTTACATGCCAATGGAAAGGATCCAGTTGAATGGAGAAGTTATAGGTTAAAGGAAGGATAATTCACAATGTGAGGTTCCTAAGAAGATGGGAGGACAGCATCAAACGTGCAGGTGGAGGGACTGGCCTTAGGGTGGAGAGGGACCACTCGTGGGGCTAACTGGAGAGGAGGAGGGTAGGGTTAGGGCGGACGTCAGTATGCTTGTAAGTGATGCTTGTAAGCGGTGGTGGCAAGATGAGGGTGTTGCCATCGATGAAGAAAAGGAAAGATGAATAGAGGGGAGACAGGAGGAAGGGCATTATCTTAGGATGGGCATGGTGAGGACAGTGAAGAGAGAAAGAGTGAAGATGCTAGAGAAAGATGATATTGAAGCACTTATTAGGTGTGTGACATTGAGCCCGTTTTCTTACCTGTAAGATGAGAAGAATACCCATGATGCCTACTCTAAAGAGTTAGGTCTGGCACATAGAAAGTGATCAACAAATGCAGGCTCCTCTTTTAACTTTTATCCTCACCGTCAGTGGCTAGCTGTTGAACACATAATTGGTTTTAGTATGAAATAGTCATCAATACTCCCTGGAAGTTAGTAGCTAAGAAGTAGATGGACACCTCTCCACCTGCCACTTGTCTCATGTCCCATCTCTGAGGCACCAATCTCTTTTTTCTCCAAGCACTTGGAAGCTTTTCTACTACTTAATGCTGAGGGATTTGTACATGGTGCTTAGCCAGGGCAGATTCTGTTAGGGGATTTAATCATACGGGCAGGGCACTGGGCCAGGGTGAAAAGAGAAGAGGTTCAATTAATTCGAGAGCCCAATCTCCTCTGACCTCATTCATATACAGAGGAACTCATTTCTTCATTCCTTTCATAACGTTAGTTGAAGCCAACTTAGCACCAGGCCTGCATCCGGGGCTGAGATACAGAGATGAATAGGAATGGTTCCTACTCTCGTGGTATTAATCTGATCAGATAAATGTTGTAATGACTGTATCACATGCTAGGAGCACGGGAGAAAAGAGCCCCTGGCTGTGCCCAGACAAGGCAGGGAAGGCTTTCCAGAGCAGATAGTGTTTGAACTGGAACGTGAAGATGAAAGTCTTTGCAGACAAGAAGGGAACATCTTTGCAGACAAGGAGGGAAGTCTCCTGGATCTTGCAGTCAGAGGGAGGCCTAGGAGGCTCAAGAAATGGCAGGAGGAACTGGAAACTGCATATAATCAGTAATGTCAGAATAGGAAATGTTAGATTATGGAGAAGAAATGAGAGACTGGGCAGAGCGTGGCATGCTGCCTCCCTGGCTAAGGACCTTGACTTGACCCTGTAGGAGATACGGAGCCACTGTAGGTTTTTGAATAGAGGCAGAGTGATGGGTCAGAAGACAGTGGTGGTAGTCTAGGTGAAGGTTGACCAGAGCACAGTTTCAGTGATAGGAGTCGAAACATGGCCATGGTAGTAGATGAGTAAAATGAAATTAAAAGCCATTGGTGTTAAGGAAGTCGTGGAAGTTTGAGGCTAGGGTGTTAGAGAGGTCATCTTTGTACATGTTGAAACTTTCTGGGATGATGGCAGGAGCTTAGGTGATGGGGAGACAATTGCTAAATCCTCAGTGAGCGAGGAAGCATCAGTTGTGGGGCAAGGGGTAGAGTGAAGAATACTCAAATCGCATGGACCTCAAAGGACTAAGGATTTTTGCTAGATAATGGGAATAAAACACTCTAGACTATACTTCTGGAAAGCAGAATAGACTCATGAAAGACTTTAACTGTTGCTTATGTCCAAGGTGAGGCAGCCACCATAAAACAGCACATATTTCCAAGATCTCAGGCCACTGAGTACTGCTTGAGGACACCATACAACATGACAGATGGGTACCCACAGATTCAAGATCTCAGAAATCAGCTGAGTCATCATGATAACTCCACAAGCCATGATGTTGTCCTTGGTGGAGTCCTTTTCCCAGTCCGTCACAGAACCATTTCCAGCTCCTTTGCTGAGATCTTGTCCTCTCAGTATGGCAAAGGAGTTGGGCAAACGGCAGCCATCATCTCAGGGCACTGGCTGTTCAACACCTGCCGACTCACTTCTCTGTTGTTGATCATCCACTCTGTACCCAGTGCTGTTCTGGGCACACTGGAGGATTCAGAAAATTACCAGACATGGTCCATGCCCTCAAGGATCGCATTGTCTAATTAGAAAAGCTAGACTGGTGCGCCTGGAATAGTAAGAGGCAATAGTAAGAGGCCTTGTCCAGTTTAAGGGATAGGTGTTGGGTACAGACAGTCAGGAAAGGAGGTACGTGTATTCCTACTATCTAGTCAAGAGTTCAGGGGGATGGAAGAGAGAGCGTAAGGAATCTGAAAAGACCTTCAGATTTTTGGATGGGGGTAGGAGGCGTGGGAAGTGGTGGTGCCATTTGGAGAGACAGGAAGTACAATAGAAGAGATACTTGGAGGGGAGGTGAAGACCTCTGATTTGGAAATGGAGAGTTTGTAGGCTTATTTAGGTGGATGTGGGACTCATTTTTCTATGTTGATGCAATGGAAAGTTCTGAGCGTGCATTAAGAATAAGTGTCTTAACAAAAGGAAAAAAGAGTTAATGAGGAGCCAGATGAAGACAATGGTAAAAAAAGGATGGAGAAAGCACATATTCTAGAAACAGTCATGAGAAAAATGGGTAAGATTTGGTAATTGATCAGATGTGAGGGGAGAGACTGGGATGACTCCAAGTTACTGGGCATGGGGACTGGGTGGATGGTGGTACCACTAATTAAGAGGAGGGAAAGCACTTTGCAGAGAAGAACAGGTAAAATAATAAGGCCTGTTTTGGAACATTTGAATCAGAGATTACTGTGGGATAACTAAGTATACAGTGTCTAGGAGCCACTTGGTGGTGCAAGTCTGAAACTGAAGGAGTATTCAGCCCAGATATATAGCTTTGGGAATCACCCGTAAACAGGTGAGTGCCTGAGGCAAGCATGGTGGAGTAAGGAGGGAACCTTGGGAAAGACTCATGTTTATGAGGGGAATGGTCTAGAGAGGGGTCCCCAACCCCCGGACCTTGGACCGGTAGTGGTCTGTGGCCTGTTAGGAACAGGGCCATGCAGCAGGAGGCGAGCAGGTGAAGCTTCATCTGAGGCTCCCCATTGCTCCCCATCGCCTGCATTACCGCCTGCACCGTCCCTCCCGCCCCCCAACCCCCATGGAAAAATTGTCTTCCCGAAACTGGTCCCTGGTGCTAAAAAGGTTGGGGACCGCTGGTCTAGAGGAGACAGTCAAAGAAGGAATAGTCTGGATGGTGTGAGTTGAACCAGGAGAGGTAGGATCATGATGGTTGAAGAGGAGAAAAGCTAAGGACTTAAAGAGTGAGTAGTAGGAGTACTTTCAAGTAGCAGTGAGTAGCCAACAGTAGATTGCTTGGGAGGGGCAAATGGGGTCATTGATGACCTACATCAGAGCAATTTCAGAGTAGTGGTGGGAGTTGGGAACCAGTGAGTTCAGAAGGAAGTTGTGAGAAACAAATATTTGAGAAGTTTTGCTGCAAACAGGCAGAGACAGGCAGCAGTAGCTAGATGAATATTATGAGGATGTGGAGACAGCAAGTGTAGATTTTTATTCCTAGTAGCTTTGTTGGGAAGAAGCAAGATTGTTGGGACAGTAACTACAGGGGGATATGAGAAGAAGCAATGGGTTGTTTTTAAGAGTGAAGAAACTTGATCAGGCCCATGGGCTGAGGGGATAAAGCCAAGAGGAGAAAAGGGGAAGGTCCAGGCAGAGAGGGTATTCAGTGGAGCCTGGACTGGGAGGAGAGGGAGGAGGTGGGATCTAGATCACAAGTAGGAGGCTGGGCTGACCAACAGGAGTAGTCTTTCAGTCTTTGTAGAGTCAGGGAAGAGGATGAGGGTTGGGGTCGGCCTGGGTAAGATTTTGTGTTAGGCTAGGGACGGGGAAAAGAAGAGCAAGTAGTTCAGCCTTGATGGAGTCAGTACCCTCCATGATGGAGACAGGGTTGTGTGCTGAGAGTGAAGAGAATGGGGGTCTGGTGGGAGCATGAGAAGGAGGGTGAAGGTTTAGAACAATCCCTAAGGGGAATGGACGTACTATGGAGTAAAGGCTTCCGGTTATTAAGCCCAGACAACTGAACAATGATGATCACATTGACAGAAATTGGAGTTGTTCAAGGGAAAATGGGGAGGAGAATGCTAAGGGTCTTTTGAGCATGTTAAATTCAGGGTGGTGGCAGGAAATCCACCAGAACAAGTCCTACGGGTGATGAGACTATCTCAGGGTACATGACTACTAAAAGACAGCATCCTCTCCAGCCTCCGGGCTCTGCTAACAGAGCTGTTTAGCCCAGCCGCTGCACAGAATCTCCCCTCAGACAGAGGAAGTGGTGAAACCAGTGAGATGTTCAGTAACATGCTATGAGAGTGTCTCTGAGCACCAAGTGATATGGGCTCATAGATGTTGGTATTGTTATTGGATTCTTGATGCCTTGTTAATTGAAAGGTCATATGGGGAAAGATAGGTTGGGCGAGAACTCTTGTAGCTTTTTTTTCTTCTTCTTCTTCTGTCTCTATTAACAAAGTCTGAATCAGAGAACATGCTGCTCTGCCTTGGGAGAAAATGCTTATCTGGATGCCAGAGCTTTCCTCAATCCAGGTCATCTTCCCAAATGATTCCCTACTGGCAGACAAATGGTAACTGTATCTTCTGGATCATTCAGAATCTAAAAGAAGGTATTTTACTACATACAATATTTGAGGACAAAAGGCTGCTGTTTCTCCGAGACAGGCGTTTAATGGTTTAGGAGAAAAACAACAGAAAAAAAAAAAGCTAATGTTTCCCCTAACGCTATCACCCCTTCTCTCCACCCCCATCTTCCTGTCTGCTCATGCTTCCACCAGTCTGCATGCCTCCTCTTACTAGGTGAGCTTGAGTAAGTGTGAAGGGTACAGGAATGTATGACTATGTAGATACTATAAATATTTCCTCTAGTCCCTTTCTTCAGCTCACTAGCTACTTCATTGGTGTTCCTGGCCTTTTGTCCACCCATCCATCTGACTTTTAGCAGGCATGTATTGGTAGGGCCATGCAGGTTATTATAATTTTTATATACTTTCCTATTGGATGGTAAATGGTCACTTTCTGGAGTTCTTTGAGTCTCCTACCCCTGGGGCTGCTCTAGCCCCTCGCTTAAGACTCCCAGATTTCCCCACTGTCCAGCAACCAAAAGGGTAATTAATGCCTCGCACAGCGGGGGCCTCCTCTTCATAGCCCCAGTGCTGTGGTGGACATCAGTACTGATTGGTCATGATGGGCCCTACCAGTTATTTTTCCATATTGAGGCTTACTGTGTATCAGATACCGGGCCAGGTGCTGGAGATACAGTGGTAAACAAGGCAGGCAAGGCCCCTGCCTTTGTGAAACCCATAGTCTAGACCAATGTTTCTCAGTCTCATCACTTGACAAACTTAGGCCTGATAATCCTTTGTTATGGGGCTGTCCTGTGCATTGTAGGCTGTTTAGCAGCATCCCTGGCCTCTACCTACTAGATGCTCGAAGCAACCTCTCCCCGCCCCCCGCCCCCCATCGCGACAACCAAAAATATGTCCAGACATTGCCAAATGTCCCCTTGAGGGCAAAATACCGCCCCTTCCCCATTGAAAGGATAAAAAGTATTATCAAACAATTGATCACAAAGATAAAAATACAAGGACCAAGTATAAAGATGCTCTGAAAAAAAATGAGCAAATACCATGATAGAGAGTGAAAAGAGACTCTAGGTTTGATTATGAAGCAAGGCCTCCTTGATGAAGTAACACTTAAGCAGAGGCCCAGGGGAAGAGAAGGAGCCAGTCACATGAGGAATGAGGGGCTGAACAAAGGGCTTTTGCTGTTTGAAGACAGAAAAAAAGACTCATTTACTGGGGCCTAGGGACCAAAGGGAAAAGTGGTGCAAGATGAGTGTGGAGAGGTAGACAGGGGCTAGATTATGCAGGGCCTTGTAAACCATGATATTCTAAGAATAATCCAAATACTTGTACAGTGTTTTAAGTAGGCAAGCAATATGCACAGGTTGATGTTTGAAGAAGATCATCTGTCTGCTGAGTGGCAGCCAGTTGGGAAATGATTACAGTGGTCCAGGCAAGAGACTGAGGGTAGCCTGGGTCAGGGCAGTGGAGATGGAGAGATGTGGATGGATTTGGGATTTGCCTTGCTTGTTCCTGATGCCTCACACATTTTGGTCATATCCAAGGGTTGGCAGTACTGGTTTGGGGACTACCTTTACTTTATTCAGTAGCATTTATTGAGTGCCCACTGCATGCCCTATGAGTAAGACACTGATCCAGGCAGCTCAAAGTCTAGAAGGGAAACAAGTACAATATGATGCCAGAGTGTGGAGGTGCCATGACTCTGTAAGCATGAAGTGTTGTGGAAGTCTGTGGAGGGGAAGCTAACCCAGCCTGGGGGGAGGAGAAGAGTCAGGGGAGGACTGGAGGAGGTGGCACTTAAACTGATTTATAAAAAATACGTTAACCAAGTGAAGTGGAGGAGAACGGGCATGCCAGGCCTAGCACAACCCAGCGGAGACCCAGAGGATGCAAAGAGCATGGCAGGGCAGAAGCATAAAAACCAGGGCAGGGCCAGATGAGAGAGGAGGCTGCAGGGGTCGGCAAGGGCCAGACCATGACGGCAAATGCAACGTTTGGGTCTCAAGGGGCAACTGACAGCGAGGGGAAAACAGGATGAGAGGTGTGGGGTCTCCAGCTCCCAGGCTAGTCTCCTCCAGTGCATCGCCCTCTTGCTACCAGAGGGTTCTCTCTAAGGTCTAGAACTACTTAAGACCTCTCAGGGTTCCCCTCATCTTGTGTGTCCTACAGAGTTCCCCACAATGGTTCCCAGTTGTCCTCATCGCACTCAGCTCCTGCCACACCAAGTGACATTTACCTTTACAAACCCGCCACTCTCTTCCGTGCCATGTGCCCTCTCTCATGCGGCTCCCTAACTCCCCCCCACAAAAAAAACCAGAAAGAGAAAGCACAAGATTGTCCTCACAGTTAAAATAACTAGTATCGACAGAAATGTTTACTAATCAGGGATTTCTTTAGTGAACTAGCAGCCACTTAAAATGATGTAGAAACATACTTTACATGAAAAGATTTACATGATCTGTAGCTAAATTATAAAGTGGCATGTACATAGTGTAATCCAGTAATAAGCATGTGTGTATATGTGGGTATGTGTATGAGAGTATAATAAAACGTTAACAGGGCTTATCTCCAAGTGAACAGTTACAGGTGATTTTAATTTTTATCTTTTGACTTATGTATTTTAAAAATTTTCCAATACACAATTATTACTTTTATAATAAGAAACAAACAATGAACAAAGCTGCTCTAGAGATCTGGCTGGCAAAGTTCCCAAGAGTGACTGACCTCTGGCTGGCTACCCTGACTGCCCGTTGTAGACACAACAGTATTTTTCTCCAGGAGGACTGCAAGCAAGACTAATTCATTAAGTTCTTTCAGTCCTGAGGATGACAGGAGCCAGGAAAGCATAAAGTCTTGTTACTACGACAGCCGGTAGCCTTGATGTCTGTGTGTTTATTTATTAACAGGACTTTATGTATCCATCCTCCCACCAGTTCCAGGAGCTTCACAGCTGACTTTGATACAGATCACATTCTCAAAATGGTACAGCCCATCCGTCAGAAGAAAGACAAGGCCGGCTCACCAGAGAATTAAAACAACAAGAACACGGTCCTAGGAAGCAAAATGAACTTGAAAGACATTGACTAGGGCTGGTGAGGTGTTAGGATAATAGCATGTTGAGGAGCAAACTGGATTCTTGGGTCACTTTCTTTAAGCTAACAATTATTGAATGCCTTTTTCGTGGCAGGCATCGAGTGTAGTTCTTCTGTATACACTTCTCTCCCTTTAAACTTTGCAACAGTTCTGTGAGGAATTACTCCCATTTTAGAGCTGTTGAAACTGACACTCAGAAAGGATGAAGAATTAGTTAATAAGAGCTTAGGTTTTAACACAGCTATTTCTTCAACGAAACATACCTCCCCACACATACCCCTCCCTACTTAATGGATGTGGCCTAAAGGAAGGGAATTTTTTTTTTTTTTTCTTTTTGCGGTATGCGGGCCTCTCACTGTTGTGGCCTCTCCCGTTGCGGAGCACAGGCTCCGGACGCGCAGGCCCAGCGGCCATGGCTCACGGGCCCAGCCGCTCCGCGGCATATGGGATCCTCCCAGACCGGGGCACGAACCCGTATCCCCTGCATCGGCAGGCGGACTCTTAACCACTGCGCCACCAGGGAGGCCCAAGGAAGGGAATTTTAAGGCTTGGAAAATGCCCTATTGATTTTGGCCTAGAAGTTACTCAGCATGGAGTAGATGCCACATGCTCTTGTTGAATGACTGGTTGGATGAATGGATGGATGAACAAAGAAAAAATGATTTTTAAAAGGTCTTATAGGGCTTCCCTGGTGGTGCAGTGGTTAAGCATCTGCCTGCCAATGCAGGGGACACGGGTTCAAGCCCTGGTCCGGGAAGACCTCACATGCTGCAGAGCTTAGTAAGCCCGTGCACCACAGCTACTGAGCCTGTGATCTAGAGCCTGCGCACCACAACTACTGAAGCCCGCGCATCTAGAGCCCATGCTCCACAACAAGAGAAGCCACTGCAGTGAGAAGCCTGAGCCCATGCTCCGTGACAAGAGAAACCACCGCAGTGAGAAGCCTGTGCACCTCAACGAAGACCCAATGCAGCGCCGCCCCCCCTAAAAAAGGTCTTACAGTCATACAAAGGCAGAGAGAAATAATCACATTAGAAACGTATCTCATAGACAGTTCTACAAATGGATGTGGCCAGGATTGTCTGTTCCCTACCAAAGACTTACAAGTATATGCCTGTAATGGGAATAAACATCAGGAGAGTCATTTTTCGAGTGCTGGAGAGAATTGGGATCATGCGGGGTATGTGGGTCAATCAGTCCTATCACAGTCTGGGGAGGAGAGGTGTTAGCTTGGTCGAGTTCGCATGCACAAAGCTTAGATGTCTCCTGCTCTCCTTTGCAAACTGGTTACCAAGGTCCTACCATGTCCTACCAGTTTGCCTTCATTGCTCTATTCTCGTGGTCCTGGGACACAAAGTAGCAAGGAGACCTAAACAGTGCTGCTTCCTGGGCTACTTGTGAGAGAAATGCTTTATTTCATTTTATTTTTGAAGGTTGTATCAAACTGACAGCTTTCTGTTGGCTCAAATGAAGAGCTGTTTTTCTCCATGTGTGCTGTCAACTTTAGGAATGCAGGAGATTGGTTATTGGGTCAGCAAGTAGAAAATGAAGGAAGCGTTGGTTCACATCTCTTATCTCCTGAGTCATCTTCCTTGCTCTGCATAGAAGAGGTTCACATATTCCTTTTTCCAGCTCTGCCTTAGTCAGCCAGCAACAGGAATGAAGGCCATTGTGTCCAGACCACTGTGGGAGCCTAGAAGAGAAATACTTCGGGCGACGTGATGGTCCTTGTCTTCTAGGAGTTCACAGCTTCCTTGGAAAGAGAGTGTACACCAACTTTAGATCACAGAGCAATGCCACTGAAGCAATGATGAAAAGTCTGTGAGTGAAGGGGCTGCAGAACACTGGACTGACTAGTTTCTTCTTATGAAAAAATGAGGGCAGTTTGGATGGACTCTACTTTTTCCTATTCTCTTTCTGCTTTAAGAATGTGTACTTCTTTAATCACAAGTCTAATGAGGTTAATCAGGGAAGACCTGAAGAAGTTAACTTCTGAGAAAGGGCATAGGACACTTGGAGAACTGCATCTCATCCTGGGAGGAGACACATGGTCTCTGGTGGTAGGCTGTGGCAAGTCCCACTTTACAGATGTGGAAACTGAAGGCCAGTCATCCCCTTGAAAGTGGCAGAGAAATCCTAATGCTTGGACCTGTGCAATGGCTGTAGAACAAATGCTTTCCCTTGTATGAGAAGAAGAGGTACTTTCCCGGAGGCCTCAGCCAGGTGTGTGGAGGAGTCTGAATTCCTCTCCTTGATCTTCTCGCAGACTTTTTCCCTGGTGCTTCCTCACCAGCCCCATCCAATTTGGATTGGGGAACAGCTTTTCAAAATTATTTCTAAAAGATCACACACACACATACACACTGAGTGAGCTCTTTCTTTGTATTTTATTCAGGAAATCATAAATGGCTCTCAGGCTAAATAGAAACCTGAACCAATCAAATGAGTTTCCCAGGGGCTCAAAAGAAACAAGATTCACAGAACTGGCTGGCAGTACTGCAGAAAATAGAGCTGATGGAGACCCCCATGTGGGTGTGGGGTGACCTTGACAGGGAAAGTACTAGCTGGTATTTTTATCTGCCTTCTTTTTCTCAGGACATTGATGCTGTTGAATGCACCAGTAACAGGCTCCTGTTTGTTCTCATAACATCTGGGCAGAAGGGATGGGGAAGACAGCGTATACTCATGTGCGGAGTAGGGAGGAGTAGCGAAACTGAGCCATAGATGGAGAACGAGCCTTGTTTAAATTCCTGTGGACAGGATTTCGGGTTCCTCAACTAGAAACAGGTTACGCACACTCTGATTCAGTGCTCTAACAGCTCGAATTCTATAATCTCAAGTATTTCCTATAACATTTAATTTCCTTTCCTTCTATTTCTCTTCTGTTACTCTTCTGTGGGAGGTGAGGTATCAGGTATCGGTAGGGCAACCAACTTGCCCAAGACTCCCAGTTTTAGCACTGAAAGTCTCACATCCAGGGAGCCCTCTCAGTCCCGGGCAAACCCAGATGGTTGGTCACCCTAAAGGTATGTCACTGCTTCAAAAGAAACTCCTGTGGAGTGAGATTGTTTCCCCAAGTTTCTCCTGGAGGTGGTCTCACATGGTAGCTAAAGTGTGGGCTCTGGGCACATGGCCAGGGTGCACATCCTGGCTCTGGCAGGCGTCCCTGCCAGACCTGGGGCAAGTCACTTGACCTCTCTGTGCCTCAGTTGCCTCATCTGTAAAATGGGGATAATGATAATCTCTACCTCAAGACGTTGCTATGTGAAATTATGTAAATCAGTACTTGTAAAGCACTTTTAAAAGTGACTGTTAGCTATAATTATTATTTTGTTAATAAATTACAAAGATCGCAGGATCTCAGAATTGATGGGATGCCTTCTTAGATTTCATCTCAGTTATTAAATGCACTTCACACATTGTAGTGAACCCATTCTGTGTCCACCTTCCCCCTTTTCTGTGTCTCCCCACAGTGGTGACAACTGCAGCTGGTGGAGGTTAGTTTGATCGACCCCTGAGTGGATGCTACTCCACTTCACCTGGTGGCAGGGGAGTGGGGTGTGATGGCTAAGTGTGGTACCTCTCAGACATGAACGTGCACACAAATCACCTAGAGATCTTGTTAAAGCTTGTTAAACGTGAATTCTGATTCAGCAGGTGTGGGTGAGGCACAAGATTGTTTTGTTTTGTTTTAAAGATTATTTTGATGTGGACCATTTTTAAAGTCTTTATTGAATTTGTTACAATATTGCTTCTGTTTTATGTTTTGGTTTTTTGGCCATGAGGCATGTGGGATCTTAGCTCCCTGACCAGGGATCGAACCCACACCCCCTGCATTGGAAGGTGAAGTCTTAACCACTGGACTGCCAGGGAAGTCCCAAGATTCTGTATTTCTAACAAGGTCCCAGGTGATGTTGCTGGTCCAAGGCCCACACTGTGAGACCAAGGCCACATCGTATGTCAGCCTGTGTGGGTCTGAGCAAAAGCCTGTGAAATTCATGCCCAACAAGTTCCTGAGATTAGAGAATTAGTCCTGGGGGCTGGGGTAGGAATTTTTGCTTATTTTCAGCATCAGAGCTGGTTCAAGACTATTGCTTTAATCCAACCTCCTAGCTCACTCGTGTCCATGGCTTTGCTCTCTTGAATGGTAGACAGAGGGGTGCAGTGCCCCACCAGCGCCCAGGAATCACACATGGTGAGTAGGGCTGCAGAAAGGTTCAGAGCTACTGGCCTGAAGAGACAGGAGCCCCCAAACCTAGGACTCTGGTGTCCCACCCCATACTCCCTCAGTTACTTTGCCGGAGGGAGGCGTCTAACACTTCCTCAGCCACCTCAGAACATGAGTCCAGATCTTATACCTCTGCTCTGGATAGATGGACCCAATTCTCCCAAACAATCTGAGTACCAAAATAAGCATAAAGAGCAGACCCCTCCCATTTGAGGAGTCTTTACTTCTTTTCCAAAACCTTGAACAGGAGTTCTGTTGCCATCTGTCTTCCCTCCAAGACCCTATCAGGCACCAAGATAATATCACCGTCTAGTGCAGTGAATCTGTTCTCTGCTCTCTGGCCTGTACAGATGCCGGAGGAAACTTTGCAAGAGAGGTCAAAGAAAAGGAGCTGGAAGACCAATTCTGCCTGCTGCTTCCTGGATTCCCTGAGGCCAGACTTGTGCTAATTTGAAAAATGGCCTTATGATAATAAGCGCTAAAAGCACTCTGCAGACCCTGGTGCCCTGGGAAGAGACTGGGGGACTCAGTCTTCCCAGCTCCCTTCCCTGCACGGCCCGCTCTCAGCATCCGCGCACTTTTAATCTCCCACACGTCTGCGGAGTGTACTACACATTTGTATCTGTCACTTCAGATCCCCCCGCATGGCTGCTCCCGGCCAGCTGGGCTTTCTCCTTTATTCCCAGAATGTTCCCCGAGGACAACCCAGCCCGTGATAAAGCCTTCCACTTTCTTTTGTTTCTCTTACTTTGCTGAACCCCAGCCCCCAACTCCAGCCATACAGGACCTGCCCAGCCCCCTGGCGCCCCCTACCGGCAGCCTGCCTCCCGATGGATTTGGCGGAAGTTGAGAAGGTTCCGAATACAGCTTCCCTCCCACCCCATTTTCCTGAGTGGCTCCCTGAGGTAGTGGTGTTCTGAGGCGCCTCCCAACACAGATCAAACTAACAGCATCCTAGAACTGTATTACGCGCCTCCATTTCCTGCAACCAGAATGGACCTCAGAAGTGTTTTTTTTTTTTTTTTATTGTGGAAAAAAACATAACATAAAATTTACCATCTTAGCCGGTTTTAAGTGTACAGTTCAGTAGTGTTGAGCATATTCACATTGTTGTGCAACAGATCTCTGTAGAGCTTTTTCATCTTGCAAGACTCAAATTCTATACCCACTAGACAATAATTCCCCTTCTCCCTCGCCCCAGCCCTTGACGACCAACTTTCTACTTTCTATGATTTTGACTACTTTGGATACTTCATAAGAGTGGAATCATGTAGTATTTGCCCTTTTGTGACTGGCTTATTTCTCTTAGTGTAATTTCCTTGAGGTTCATCCATGTTGTGGTATGTGAATGATTTCCTTTTTAAGGCTGCAAAATATTCCATTGGGTGTATCCACCGTACTTTCTTTATCCATTTATCTGTTGATACACATTTGAGCTTCTTCCTCAGGTTTTTAACCCCTTATTTTGCAGCTGGTCACCCACTTAAACTAAATGACTTGTCTAAGACCACACAGCCAATCAGATGTCAGTTTTCTTAGGATTTTATTGTTGTCTCCTGGGTTCCGGCATCAGCATTTGGGGAGCTCTGGTTCAACCTGAAGTTATTGGGATAGGCCCTCCAGGATTTTTGCAGGCTTCAGAGGCAAATGATGGCATCCAGGCAAGTCCTGATGACTATGAGCCTATGAGAACATCCAGCTTCGGCTTTGGTATGGTCAAATGCCCTATGTGTATGGACACTGGATTTTTAGGATATTAGGCAATTATTATTCATTTGTTTAGGGGTGCTAATTGCTAATATTAGGCAATTATTATTCATTTGTTTAGAGGTGCTAATGGTATTGTGTTATATGTTTTAAAAAGAACCACTTTTAGAAATACGTACCAAAATGTTTATAAATTAAATGTGTGGTGCCTTCGGGTGTGCTGCAAAATAATCAGTAGAAGGTATGGATGGAATAGGCTGGGGGCTCATTATACCATTCTCTCTACTTTTTTATATGTTTAAAGTTTTATCTAGTAAAAAGATTTTATTCTTTAAAAAAATTTTCTTAATCTTACATGTGTTTAGGGTGACACATGCCCACTTTCCAGGAACTTAAATTCTTGCTGAAATTGGAGCACTTTTGACAGTTATCAATGGTATATTATAGAGAATAAAATACTGCCACCAATGGGCAAATAATGTAAAAACAAGCAAACAAACAAAAAAACCCCTGCAGGCTGTGGGGATGACACCAGCAAATAGGTGTGTAGCCCTTTGGCAGAGGGTCAGTGGCCTGAAGGGCTCAGAGTTCTCTACTGGAGCATCACAGGCTCTGGGCTCAGTTCTTTTCATCCTGAACCTGGGGAGCTTCTCCACCAGACCCTCCTGTCAGCAGTCACCAGCTTCCTAGCTTTCAAATATTTGGCCACAGTGCGAAGCAAACATGTCAGTTTGTTGTTCATTTGTTTACATATTCATTCATCTGCCCATCCCCAATTCATCCCATTTTCTAACCACCCACATCCAAGCAACACTATCTGTGATTGAATTTGGCTTCTAAATAGCTCGTATCTGCTCACTTTAACCCATAGCCATGGCCGCTACCCTAGTCCACCCCACTGTCATCCTTAGCTCTGTTACTCTAACACCTCCTAATTGCTCTCCTTATGACCACTCTTACCCTCTTCTCCTCCTTTCCATCCATTCTTCTGATCTTTTCACTCATCCCTGCTTAATTAAAACCTAGAAGATCTTCCTACTGCCCTTGTGATGAAGTCCAAACTCTGGCGGTGCCTTACAGAGTCCTTGGGGACCTGACTCTAATTGCCTCTCCAGTCTCATTTCTCATTCCCACCCCGTCGTTCCCAGTGCCCCAGCCTCCCTGAAATTCTTTCAGTTCCTCAAAACACCATGCATGTTCTCATTTCCAGGCCTTTGCACAAGCTGTTCTTTCTGCCTGGGATACTCTCCCTCCCCACCCCCTTCTCTGGGTAACTCTTTCTCATCCCACAGGTGTCAGCTAAACCTCACTGCCTCCTAGAAGTGTTCCTTGACCCAGTCAGTTGGTGTTCCTGCTCTGAGCTCATCACGTAATTCTCCCATCACAGCACTTAGACCCATTTGGAGGTGTTCTGTAAATATTTTTTGAATTGACAGAGTAAATTTGGTTTGAAAGAAAGGGAAAATATAAAAATGTATATTCCAACAAGCAGGTTTACAGTATCTCAGTCCCCAGATACCCCCTGATCTGTCAATCAACCCACAAATATTCCCTGGTCACTGAAAGAAGTTTTCCAATTGCTGCTGAGTCCATTGTGCCGCCCTCTGCTGTAGGAACCTGCTTGTTCATGGTGTGATCTCACCCTCTTCTGACATTCATTCTATTGAACTTGTCACTCCCCTTACTTCCACCCCACCACCATGCAGGACCAGCACAACGCCCTCTGGCCACGCCCCCTTTCATCAGGGGAGCTGGGCGTTCCCAGCTAGTGGGCATTCCTGCCCAGATGCATCTCCCGTGCTTGCAGCCCTGCCACCTCTGCACCCACAGAGCCTCATCCAGCAGTGGGGTCCTCTCCTGCCCCTTAGATGCTCAGAATCCATCAGCCCTCACTCTCTAATCTCTGGGCCTTTCTGTGCTGCTTCCACAAGAGCTGCTATCACTGTTAATCTCCCCTCTGCAAAGTTTCTGTCCTTCCCTCCTTCTCTCATCTTGTCTCTGAAGTGTCCCTCTGACCTGTACTTCCAACCCCATCCTCCCCTTCCTCATTCAGGACCTTGTGCCATCACTGCCCCCTTTTTTCTAGTATCTAATCTGTCCCCCTCGTCCCTGTGTTCTTTCCTTCCATCTACACCTGTGCTTGGACATCCATCTCTTATAAAATCCCCCCCACCCTTCTGACCCCCATAAGTTAACATCCTGGCTCTCTGCTCCCTCTTCTCACCAGAGGCATCTCGCCACCTCTGTCATCACAGCTCCTCACCCCATTATTGCCCCACCACTGTCACCAAAGCCACCCGTGCCCATTTAGTCACAAATCCTAAGTGGTCTTGACCTCGCTGCTGCCTTGGATGCCAATGACATCCTTTTCTCTCGGGCACTCTCTTCAGGTTCCCTGGCACAGCACAAGCCTGCCTTGGCGTCTGTCCTTGTCCACACTTTCTGACTCATCTGCTGGCACATCCCCATCTTACCAACCTCTGAATGTAAGTTTTGTTGAGATTCTGACCTCTGCCTACACCAGCTACCCAGCTGCTCTGAAAGACCCCTCTAAGTGGACACAGTATCCAGGACAAGCATCTCTCCTGCTCTTGTTTTGCATTTCAACTTTGCTGAATAAGGCTAAACTCAAACTGCTCTCCTCTAAATGGCAACTCTTCTGGACTTTCTCTTTCTGTCAGCAGTATTGTCATTCGCTGCTCCTCCAGGCTCAAAACCCACAGCCACCTTTGGCACCTTCCTCTGGCCGCATCCACTCAGCCTCTAGGTCTGTCACTTATGCTCTCCCCAAGGTTCTCACATCTATCTCCTTTGAGTTTTTCCTACCCCACCCTTAGTTTAGGTCTCACTGCCACTGGCAGAAACTCTTTGCCCTCTTTCCTCCTCCCCTAGATCCTTTTATTCTGGCCTTTATGCCTCCAGTCCATTGTACACTGTGCTGCCAAGTCCATGCATTTGAAGAAGTCGTTCTCAAGGTGCAGTCCCTGGACCAGCAGCTTCAGCATCGCATACGCTCAGGCTCCAGTCCAGTTTCTCCTGGTTCAGAAACTCTCTGAGTGGGGCCCAGAAATCTGTGTGGGGTGATTCTGATGTATACAAAAGTTGGAGAACCACTGACCTAAAACATAGCAATAAGCAAATTTCTCTTCTGCTGAAGAACCTAAACATTTTGTTTAGTTAGGACTCAGTTCAGCTGGATATAACTTTAAAAAGTGGCTTAAACAAGATAGAAATTTATATCTCTCTCACTTAAAAAATGTCGGGCCATGGACAGTGCAGGGATATAGCAGCTCCATGGTATCACCAAGAACCTAGCTTTCTATTTCAACTCCTGGAGCATGGCTGTAGTGGTCCAAGATGGCTGCTAGAGCTCTAGCTATCACATCTATCATTTTTGCTCCAATTCCAGCATTTAGGGTTTGTTTGTTTTGGGTTTTTTTTTTTTTCCACACCAAGCAATTCTCAGACACCAGCTAGGTGTCCTACAATTCGACCCAATTCTGAGACTGTCTGTCCAGAGATAGCATCAGATCCCACAGGGTAAGGGCTTAGTCTCACAAGACTGCCACCCGCCCCCATTCTTCAGATGCCAATAGCAAGTCCAGGTTGTCACCTGTACTTCTGACTGATTGGCTGTAGGTTAGAGGTTCCAATGACCCTCTTCCTTGGGTTCGATTAATTTGCTCCAGTGGCTCACAGAGCTCAGAGAAATGTTTTGCTTACTAGATCACCAGTTTATCATAAAAGAATATAACTCAGGAAAGCCAGATGTAAGAGATGCCTAAGGCAGTGTATGGGGAAAGGGCACAGAGCTTCCATGCCCTCTCCAAGTGTGCCACACTCCCCCAATCGCCACATGTTCATCAACCCAGAAGCACTCCTAACTCTCTCCTTTTTGGGTTTTTATGGAGGCTTCATTTCATAGGCACGATTGATTAAATCATTGGCCATTGATGACTGAACTCAATCTTTGGCCTCTCTCCCTTCCCAGGAAGTTGGAGGGTGGGACTGAAAGTTCCAATACTCTAATCACAGTTCCCCTGGCAACCAGCCCCCATCCTGGGGGTTTTTGGTTTGGTTACGTAGGGGTTTTCCAAAAGTCACCCAATTAACAGAACCAAAGACACATTTATGCTCTCATCACTTAGGAAATCCCAAGGGTTTTAGGAGCTCTCTGCCAGGAATGGGACAATTATGTATTTCTTATTATAAATATCACAGTATCTCACATCCTAATACAGACCAAGGGGTTAAGCCAAAGAGCCAAAAGATGGACTCTTCCAGATGAGTCTGCTCCCTATAAGCAGCCACCTCAAAAGATCCAAATAACACTTCCACTGAAATCCAGTTGGTCAGAATTTGGTCACATGGCCATATTGGATACAAAAGAAGCTGGGAAATACAGTTTTTGTTCTGGGCGGCAAAATGCCCAGCTAAAAATTGAAGTTCTCTCAAAAAGTTACATACTGTATGATTCAATTTATATAAATTCTCAAAATGGCAGAATTATAGAAGTGGATAACAGATTAATGGTTGCCAGGGGTTGGAGAATGGGGAGGAAGGGAGTTGACTCTGGCTATCAAAGGGCCACAAGAGCCCGTCCTTGTGATGGAGCAGTTCTGTGTCCTGACTGTGGTGGTGGTCACACAAATCTATACGTGTGATAAAATTGTATAGAGCTAAATATACATGTGCAGATATGCATGTGTTCATATAAAGCTGGTGAAATCTGAATCTGGATTGTATCAGTGTCAATTTCCTGGTGTGATGCTGCACTATAGTTTTGCAGTGATCATTGGTGGAAACTAGGTGAAGGGCATATGGGATATCTCTTTATTATTTCTTATAAGCTGTATATAAATCCACAATTATCTCAAAATTAAAAATTGAAGAAACAAAAAAAATTGAGATTCTGTTTCTGATGAGAAAGAGGAGATGTTATAAGCAACTAGCAGTTTCTGCCATAAACCTCACCCATTCTCCCGTTGTAATCAGTGCAAGCTTGTTAGCATAATCAAGACCTTTATAATCTAGCAGTAAGGAACCTCCCAAGCAACCCATACCTTATCACTGTAGGGGAGGGCAAACTCCCTGTACAGTCCTAGGTTCAATAACTGGGTCTATGAAATAAATTGACAATATTCAGATTAACAGGATAAAACACATACAAATTTATTAATTTTTAGTATTATGTGTATGGGGGCATCACAGGGGAAAAAAGATGACTATCCAAAAAAGCAGTGAGGGACTTCCCTGGAGGCACAGTGGTTAAGAATCTGCCTGCCAATGCAGGGGACACGGGTTCAAGCCCTGGTCCAGGAAAAATCCCACATGCCGCAGAGCAACTAAGCCCGTGCACCACAACTACTGAGCCTGAGCTCTAGAGACCTCGAGTCTCAACTACTGAGCCCATGTGCCTAGAGCCTGTGCTCCGCGACAAAGAGAAGCTACCGCAATGAGAAGCCCACGCACCGCAATGAAGAGTAGCCCCTGCTCAGTGCAACTAGAGAAGGCCTGCACACAGCAACGAAGACCCAACACAGCCAAAAATAAATAAATAAATAAATAAATAAATAAGAAAAAGAAAGGTCGTGAGATTTAAGAGCTTGTATATGGTCTTAACAGGGGAAGGGGAGAGGGAATGTAGGAACTTAGGGAAGAGTAAATGATTTTTAGGAAGGATGAATGGGCCCTTAGAAGAATAGATGAAAGATATGACAGTTTGTGACAAAGTTCGTCTGCATGTGGTATTGACTTCTGGTTTCCTCTCTTGTGATAGGAGTCAGTCTCTGTGAAGAGACTCTCTGGGGATTTATGACCATTGAGTTCCTTTTGGAGGAACTGTCCTTAGGCAGATAAGGGGAGTTAAGAGAAAGCCTCTCCATGCATTTACTGTTTTTCAAGTGCCTTCAACTCAAAATAATCAATATGCCAAAGTGGCATTTTTTTAAATGGTATTTTAAAAAATTATAGTTGATTTACAATATATTTTCAGGTTTACAACATAGTGATTCAATATTTTTATAGATTGTATTCCATTGAAAGTTATTATAAAATATTGGCTATAGTCCCTGTGATGTACAACATATCCTTGTAGCTTATTTGTTTTATGCATGGTAGTTTTTACCTGTTAATCCCCTATCCCTACCTTGCCCTTCCCTCCTTCCCTCTCCCCTCTGGTAACCACTAGTTTGTTCTTGATATCTGTGAGTCTCTTTCTTTTTTGTTATATTTATTCCTTTGTTTTATTTTTTAGATTCCACATATAAGTGAAAACATACAGTATTTGTCTTTGTCTTATTTCAGTAAGCATAATACCCTCCAGGTTCATCTATATTGTTACAAATGGCAAAATTTCATTCTTTTTTATGGCTAATATTCCATTGTATATATACACCACAGCTCTATCAATTTATCTCTTGATGGACACTTAGGTTGCTTCCATATCTTGGCTATTGTAAATAATGCTGCTATGAGCATTGGGTTGCATGTACCTTTTCAATTAGTGTTTTTTCTTTTTTCTTCTTCAGATATATGCCCAGGGGTGGAATTGCTGGATCACATGTTAGTTCTATTTTTAGTTTTTTGAGGAACCTTCATAATGTTTTCCATAGTTTACATTCCCACCAACAGTGTACTTGGGTTCCGTTTTCTCTGCATCCTCGCCAGCATTTGTTATTTGTGATCTTTTTGACAGTAGCCATTCTGACAGGACAGGTGTGAGGTGGTATCTCATTGTGGTTTTGATTTCCATTTCCCTAACGATTAGTGATGTGATGATGTTGAGCATCTTTTCATGTGCCTGTTGGCCATCTGTATGTCTGTTTTGGAAAATTGTCTGTTCGGGTCTTCTGCCTATAATATAGCCAGGTTGTCTGTTTTTTTTTTTTTCATATTGAATTGTATGAGCTGTTTATATATTTTGGATATTAAACCTTCATTGGACATATCATTTGCCAACATTTTCTCCCATTCAGTAGCTTGTCTTCTCATTTTGTTGATGGTTTCTTTTGCTGTGCAAAAGCTTTTAAGTTTAATTAAGTCCCATTTGTTTATTTTTGCTTTTGTTTCCTTTGCCTGAGGAGACCAAGCCAAAATAATATTGCTACAATTTACGTCAGAGAGTGTTCCGCCTATGTTTTCTTTTAGGAGTTTTATGGTTTCTGACCTTGCATTTAGGTTTTTAATCCATTTTGAGTTTATTTTTGTATATGGTGTGAGGAAATGTTCTAATTTCATTCTTTTACATGTAGCTGTCCAGTTTGCCCAGCACCACTTATTGAAGAGACTGTCTTTTCTCCATTGTATATTCTTGCCTCCTTTGTCATAGATTAGTTGACTGTAAGTGCTTGGATTTATTTCTGGGTTCTCTATTCTGTTCTGTTGATCTATGTGTCTGTTTTGGGGCCAGTACCATACTGTTTTAATGACTGTAACTTTGCAAAGTGGCATATTTTGGGGTGACATGTCCTGAACTCCATCACCATGTCTATGTTGTTTGTGTTAAAGCATAAACCTCTAGAAGGCAGGCTCCAAGGGCATTTATGAAGCATTTATCTTTTCACTTACATGGTTCTGAATAGAGCCAATGAAACAGATATTTTTCTCCCCTTCAGGAGCTTCCATTCTGAGAAAGTACCAAGATTCTTAGGTGTGTTGCCAACCTAAAAGAGAATGAAAATGGCCGTTTTCCAATCAAAAGGGGCAGTGAGCAAAGAGGGACTTTTTTTTAGATCTATATGTTGCTGTAGTGACTATAGTGAGAGCAGGAAGAACTGAAGCATATTTTTAAATGACTTTTAAAGAATTCCATCCTGTCATCTTTCTCCCTGTTCTGATGCTCTTTCCTGAAGGCATTACCCAGCACCACCTGCTTTCTCACCTCTGGGCAGCTTTGCTGAACTTGACTGTGCCCCCACGGGAAGGAATTAAGCTGCTTGTTAGGAGCTTCTGCTCAACCAGAATCCTGCCCAGAGGCTTCTCCCAACAGCTTTCTGAGCTGCTCCAAAAGGGGCAAAGAAGGTGCTGAGGAGGGAGTGAAGGAGGAGGGTACAGGACCTGGAATGGAGCCACACCATGGAAAAATGGTGCCTTGGTGGCAGAAAGATGCTGAAGAGAGAGAAGGGACAGACATCTGGAGAAAGAATAAAGGGATGTAGGCAGAGACCTGGGAGAACGAGGAGGAAGGATGGAGTCAGGCAGAGCCAGCATTAAGGGGCCCGGAATGAGAACCTGGAGGCCTGCCTGGCAGAGCTGTCCTCGGCCCTGAGGGGCAAGCACAGTATGTGGCAGAGGCTGCCCGCTATGGAGAGGCCTCCTGGGCTATAGGTCAGGGCTTCCCAACCCTGAGCCACGGACTCCCAGGGGGGTTCAGGGATGGGCTTTGGCTGTCCCATGAATTCCCTGAACTGGTAGGCAGAATTCTGTGAGTATATGCTTTTTCCTTTAGAAAGAGTGTCCATGGCTTACATCAGACTCTCAAAAAGCTCCATATGCCCCTCAAAGCTGAGAATGCTACTCAGTAATGTAAAGGAAGGGAGCTTTGGAGGGAGGAGTGGTGAGGGAGTTGTAGGTAAGGGCCAGGTGGAACAGGGAAGTAGAAAAGCCTGTGAGAAAGTACTAAGCTGTGGCTTGTAGGCCAAGCTGGTACAGGCAACACTCATCCTCCCAGTTCCCTGTGAGGACAGACGTCCTGACCTGCGCTCAGTCCAGGCAGAAGTCATGGCCAGGGCAGCAAGACAGCCTGCTTCCACTCCCAGGCCCTGGGGAGCCCCTCTCTACGCTGGCTCCTCCTGATCTAATCCTTTGTCTCAGCTTAGTGAAGCCCTCAGGCTCAGGGAGAACTTGCCTGAGCCCCCAGACCTGTCTGTTCCACTGAAAGACACTCCCTAACCCCCACTGCATTTCCCTATCCAAGCCCCAGCACTTGTTACTGTGGCCAGTGTCTGCCGTTCCCTCTGTAGGGAGCCCTCTTCTCTTATTCACAGTTGTAGCCTCTGCAATAGCCTGGCCAGGTGCCTGGCATATGATAGACATTCAGTATTCAATAAATATTAATTGGATGGATAAAAATATAAAAGAGTATGTTGGCTTACGGGTGAGGACGTGACACCCAGGGAATAGTTTGAGGCCCCTCAGAAAAACAGCAGAGGCTGACCTTTAATCCAGCAGGGAAGAACAAGAGAAAGATGAGTCTAACTTTGTGAAGTAACTCCATTGAGGTAAAGCCTAATTCTACCTACAAGGTCTACCCCATGGGGTCCTTGGCAAGAAAGATTTATTTCATTAATTCTTTGCTATAAATTCAAAAGCAGATGAGGCTGAATGAATTGATGGGGTGGGGAGACATTAGGGAAATAGTTACATTTGAGGGTGAGTGGAATAGGCGAGTCACGGATTCAGAACATAAGCCTACTTATTTGTGGTCTAGTTAAGCAGTCTGCATTTTAGGAGTACTCATTGTGGGCCGGGTGCTGAAGAGATAAAAGCAGTGTAAACCTGAAGCAGGATTCAACGTGGAAGAGAAGGAACCTACAACTTTACCACCCTCACATTCACTGTCGCCTCAGCTCTGCCCTATAAGGAGGTGAGTGTTGGCCTTGGCGAAGCTCTCATTTCCACAAGGATATCAGCCCTGCCCTCTGCTCAGTCAATTGTCAGGTTGTGAAATGGCCTTTAATTGGCAATGCTGATGATCTACCCTTCAAGTTTTTCTGTTTAATTTATTGAAGTGAAATTCACATAACATAAAATAGCCATTTTGCAGTATAAAATTCAGTGGCATTTAGTACATTCACAGTATTGTGCAATCGCCACTTCTATCTACTTCCACATTTCCATCAAGCAAGTAATACCCAATAACCCACTAAGCAGTTTCTCCCCAGTCTGCACCCCGTCTCTATGGATTTGCGTATTTTGGAAATTTTATATAAATGGAATGCGATATGTGAACTTTTGTGTCTGGCTTCGTTCACTTTACAGTATTTTTGAGGTTCACCCATATTGTAGCATGTATCAGAATGTCATTCCTTTTTATGGCTGAATAATATTCCATGTTATGTAAGTACCACAATTTTTTATCCATTCATCTGTTGATGAACATTTGGGCTGTTTCCACTTTTTGGCCATTGTGAATAGTGCTGCTATGAACACATGTGCACTTGTATTTGTTTGAGTACCTGTTTTTATTTCTTCTGGGTATATACCTAGTAAAGGAAACCCTCTACGTTTCTACCCCAGAATTTAATAATGAATTTAAATTCTGCTGGCAATTGCTTATCAAAAGCTCAGTGAAAAGAAATATTACTCGTGACAGGTTTTTTTTTTTTTTTTTTTTTTCTTTTTGCGGTATGCGGGCCTCTCACTGTTGTGGCCTCTCCCGTTGCGGAGCACAGGCTCCGGATGCGCAGGCCCAGCGGCCATGGCTCACGGGCCCAGCCGCTCCGCGGCATATGGGATCCTCCCAGACCGGGGCACGAACCCGTATCCCCTGCATCGGCAGGCGGACTCTTAACCACTGCGCCACCAGGGAGGCCCTCGTGACAGGTTTTTAAGCCTCAGTTTTTTTTTTTTTTTCTTTTTGCGGTATGTGGGCCTCTCACTGTTGTGGCCTCTCCCGTTGCGGAGCACAGGCTCCGGACGCACAGGCCCAGCGGCCATGGCTCACGGGCCCAGCCGCTCCGCGGCACATGGGATCCTCCCAGACCGGGGCACGAACCCGCATCCCCTGCATCGGCAGGCGGACTCCCAACCACTTGCGCCACCAGGGAGGCCCAAGCCTCAGTTTTTTGATGGAAAATCCTTTTGTCAAACAGCTGACCCCAACTCTAATAAAACAGAAAAGCAGAGATGCTCTGGGTGAGGCAGGTGAGGAGGTCAGAAGCCCTGTGAGATCAGCCTTCATACAACACCACCCCCCTCATCCACTGCCCAAGACCCGAGGAAGCTCCCCAAACCTCCTAGGCTCTGGGCAGCAGCCGTCAGAACTGCTGCTCCAAAAACCCTAAGCCCCAGATCAAGCTCCCCTGTCAGAGAGCTGCAGATTTAAACGCTGCCACCTTCAGGTACACTCCCTTTCAGAGAGTTGTCCCTGGGTGTTAGGCCCTCAGACTGCCCTGGGAGATACAGTAAGAAGCTGCTTTTTTATATATGTAATGATGTAGTAACAAGTTTCCCCTATAGATCTCGTCCTCCCCTTTAAGAGGGTCCTTGGAAGAAACTCCTCTCAAGGCTTAGTGGAAACAAAAGCTGAGCTCCTCCTAAACTTTGATTTGTTTTAACTGACCCTATTTTCCTTTTTGCTTTGGTTGCTAAGACGCTTAGAGTTAAATTTGCAGCCCACACATACCCAGCAATTCTGTGTATCAACTTTATGATTGGCCGGACATTGTTATGCTACCCTCCTTGCTGTCTTTATTTAATTTTTATTCTACTGGATGGTATGCATTTCTGAAGCACCAGTCCTTTTTGAGTTAAGGTAAGATATAAAGAATCATTTCTTTCGTCTTGGTAGTCATGAGTATAAATGTCCTCCCATCATTAGAACCCCAGGTGGCCTAGGTTAGATCATGAGGCGGCCAGAGCAGCTCCCTCACACCCTGCTGGCCCTGACTCCAAGGAGGAGACGCCCCCTGGGACAAATCAGGTGAAGGTGGGTGGGCCCAAGGCCTTATATCATCAGTTTCAGTTCAACCACCCCTGTGCACCTGCTTGTGAGCAGCACTTTATGGAATAAAAGACAACATAAGGGTGATCTCAGGCCACTAGGGATTCTAGAGGGCAAGACAGTGTGGGCATTAATGACTGTGGTTAGTACATAGAAGTGGAGTGCATGCCCCAGAAGTAAGGGGAGAAAGAGACTTTTCTGACCATGGGATCTGAAAAAATGAAGATTTGTTCTGAGTTTTTGGACAAGTGGTGGTAGGAAGAATAATAGCATTTCAGACAGCAGGAATCACTTGAGCAAAAGACTTATAGGCAGATGTGGGGGGAGGTACATAGATTAGTGTAGCTAGACACACAGGCTATAAACTCAAAGGCCTGCATGGGGTGTGCAGTTAACATACATGTATAAGGGGTGTGCATGTGTGTGTGTGCATGCGTGTGTGTGTGTGTGGTAGTAAGTGCCAGGAGGCTTGTAGTGGAGCCAGGTACCAACCACCGCACCTTGTAACACTGTCCTTTCAAATGCTGTGGGGCGTAATGAACCAGCCCATCAGACACATGTCTGATGGCTGTGTGACTCAGGCTGCAGGCTAGGATCACAGGGATTAGGAAGGAGGTTCATAAGGAGAGATTAGATGGACCCAGGAATTCAGGGAATGTTTAGGTTTTTTTTATCTTAGAAGCAGGAGGAGCCTTCAAAAATATTTAGGCAGGAGAGTGATATAGTTGTATTTTAGAAAGTAACTCACACTAAGCCATAAAAAGGAATGAAATTGGGTCGTTTGTAGAGACGTGGATGGACCTCGAGACTGTCATACAGAGTGAAGTAAGTCAGAAAGAAAGAAAACAAATATCGTATGTTAACACATATATGTGGAATCTAGAAAAATGGTACAGATGAACTGGTTTGCAAGGCATAAATAGAGACACAGGTGTAGAGAACAAACGTATGGACACTAAGGAGGGAACGCAGCAGGGGGCGGGGGTGGTGGGATGAATTGGGAGATTGGGATTGACATATATACACTAATGTGTATAAAACATAACTAATAAGAACCTGCTGTATAAAAATAAATAAGATTTTTAAAAAAAGGAACAAAAACAGTGCTCTCAGTATACACTCATGTGTTGAAAATGATAGAAAATATTAACAGTGATTATCCTAGATATTAAGAATCTGGGTGGTTTTTATTTTCCTTATACTTTTTGTCTTTACTCATGTTTATATGATTAGAAATGGAGTCAATAAAAGTTACAGCAAAATAAACATTTAAAATATTTTATATGGGCAGTAATCTGCACGGGTTCATAAGGCTCTGAACCAGGACATTGGTAACCAGGACATTGGTAGAAAGACGTGGGTGAATGTGAGCCTTTTTTGAAGTGGGAGTTAGCCTAGGCAGAGAGAGAGAGAGAGAGAGAGAGAGAGGAAAGGGTTGAACATGGGCTGGAGCAGCAGTCCTTTGTGGTCAAGCAGCCCCTGGAGAGCCCCAGTGCCCCCCTGGCCCATCAGTGTCCCTGCTCCCCTGCTACTTTAATGAGAATTAGTGAGGTTGGGGACTGTGGTGGCTCTTAGCTGGCACAGAGAGCTGCTTCCTCCCAAAGGCCTTAAAAGCCCCAGTGGGACTTGGTTAGTGGGTCTCAGAGAAGAAGGCCAGGCAGTGACGAAATGATGTTTCAGCTAAATGAATAGACTGAAATGTTCCAGGGAACATGGTCATTCATTCCGGGCATTTAAGACTAAAAACTGAATACTAATATGCATTCACATTTCCTGCTTATCTGCTCCCATTGGTTTTTGCTGTCCACCTGTAGATAAACAAATTTATGTTGTTTTCAAGTGGAGGTCTCAAGGCCTTAATAATGACAGGTGGGGTTTTTAACTCTAGAAATCCATGTGAATGATAAAGTGGTAATATGTGGCCATGGCCTTGGTTAGAGGGCTGGCTTCACCTCTGGCTGGGGATCTCGGGAAAATCACCTCAGTAAACTGAGTTGCAGTTTATTTGTGTGTTAAATAGAATAATAATGCCATTCTTGTGTCATAGTGTTGCTTGAGCTTTATAGTAGATGATGTGAACATACTATATAAGTATAAAGAGTCGTGTGTGTGTGTGTGTGTGTGTGTGTGTGTGTGTGTGTAGTCACTGATATGAATATTACTGTTTCTTCCCGGAAGAGATGTGGTTGTTTTTATAAAGAGTACATGCCCCTAAGAATGCCTGGCCATGACCCAAAGTCTCATGCTGGCTCCATCTCTGAAGCAAAACACATGAGGGGCTAGGGCCAAGCAGGTTCATATGGATATTATGATACAAGCCATGACACACATGTTCAAAGGAGAGCCCTATAGATGATGGAACAAAAGGGCCCAGGACTATGCGAATGTATATTTATGTTATGGGTAGACATCTCAAAGATGACCGTAAGTAGTAGGAGAATATAATCTGTAAATTCACAGTCACCTTGTGTTCAGAAAGGAAATTATTTACTATTTGATCATGCCCTTTGCAAGCACATTAAGGAGTTGCTGATCTTGGGTGCCTAGTGTGAAATGGAAAACTTTGACCATAAAACACACTTATGAAGATACAAGCAATGTTATTTACCAATGACTATATTCAAGACAAGATGTCAATTTAATTAGCTTGAAGGAGTGACATCTAAATAAACCAAATGCATGAGGTGGGCGACTCTTCTTCTTTGCTATGGCCATTAGTCAATACAGGGGTGGTAACCATGCATGTACTGTGTCAGTGGTTCTCCAAGTGTGGTCCTGGACCAGCAGCATCGGCATCACCTGGGAACTAATTAGAAATGCACGGTCTCAAGCCCCACCCCAGGCTTGCTGAATCAGAAACTTGGGGGCTGGGGCCGGCAATGCATTTTAACAAGCTGTCCAGGGGATTCTCATGTTGGCTGAAGGGTGCATGATTCCTGTACAGGTACTTGCCCCCTAAACATTTGGCATTAATTATCTTTGTGGTTTCTCATGTTTGCTTAAAATGCCTTATTCTAGGGCCTCCCTGGTGGCGCAGTGGTTGAGAGTCCGCCTGCCGATGCAGGGGATACGGGTTCGTGCCCCGGTCTGGGAGGATCCCATATGCCGCGGAGCGGCTGGGCCCGTGAGCCATGGCCGCTGGGCCTGCGCATCCGGAGCCTGTGCTCCGCAACGGGAGAGGCCACAACAGTGAGAGGCCCACATAACGCAAAAAGGAAAAAAAAAAAAAAATGCCTTATTCTAAATGCTAAAATAAGGTTCTTGACATTGGTTAAACTTCTAACGCTAACTGCTTATATCAGCTAGACTAGAATTATATTCCCAGGCTTAAACCAAAGAACCAGGAGTGCAGTAGTGCAGGAACAGAGGGCACTTGTCAATCACAGTGTGTGGCAGGAACCCAGGAACCTGCAGCATTTAAGTGTTTTGAGATCTCAGGAGTAAAAGCACCTGATGTGTCTCATGCAAAGGTCTCTTGGTACCCAGTTATGAAAAAATGTAGAGG
Organism: Mesoplodon densirostris; assembly: GCF_025265405.1. Lineage (NCBI taxonomy): Eukaryota > Metazoa > Chordata > Mammalia > Artiodactyla > Ziphiidae > Mesoplodon > Mesoplodon densirostris. Next base: position 155,438,168 of record NC_082662.1, on the reverse strand, counting down.
TGGGGAGGGGAGAAGTAGGTGTGCAGGATGGCTCTTAAATCCAGTGATTTAACTGATACAGAAAGTAGATTAGTGGTTTTCCAGGGCCTGGGGAAGAGAAGAGAATGGTATGGGGTTTCTTTTTGGGGTGATGAAAACGTTCTAGAATTAGAAAGTAGTGATGGTTGCACAACGTTGTGACTATGCTAAAACACTGCTGAATTGTATAGTTTAAAATGGTTAAAATTTGAGTTTTGTTATGTGAATTTTATCTCAAAAAATGTTTTTGTTTTTTTTTAAATTTATTTTTGTCTGCGTTGGGTCTTTGTTGCTGCACGGACTTTTCTCTAGTTGTGGTGAGCAGGGGCTACTCTTTGTTGGGGTGTGCAGGCTTCTCATTGCGGTGGCTTCTCTTATTGCAGAGCACAGGCTCTAGGCGCACGGGCTTCAGTAGTTGTGGCTCACGGGCTCTAGAGCTCTCTGTTAGTTGGCTGACTGCTCTGACCCCTGAGAAGGGGGTTCAAATGAGCAGGTACCTGGGGATTAACACGGTTGGACTGCGGTCCCTGAGGCAAGCGTACCTTTTCTTGGAATAAATCCTCACCTCTGGTTCGAGAGATTCCACTGGGATCATGGAGGGGAAAAGTGAATGCAGGTTAGAGAAGAATGACTTCTTGCTTTGAGAGCAAGTTGCTTCCAGTTCCCTGTGCTGAGCACAAATCTGTTTATGCCATCAGAGGCAAAGCTTGGGAGGCCAGCTGCTGATCCTTGATGTGGAGAAGGCGCCTCTCCTGGGCTGACTCCTGCCAGCCGCAGACAGCCCCAGGGAACCTGGCGGGATGATCTCACGGTTCTGGGTCGAGAGGGCATCATGGACAAGGACCAGGCCCCTCTGCTCGCAGATGTAATCAGCTTTGATGGGCAGAGGCTGAGGCATTTTTCCAATTAGGGCTGTTAGAGGATTCTGGCGGGGCAGCAGTGGGCTTAATGTAACAGACCCGCACTCATTGAATTAGCCAGTGGAGAGGGGATGAGACGGGCGCTGGTGTGAGGGATGCTGGAGCAGAGACGGGGAAGGGACGATGGGGACCCGAAGGGTGGGTCAGCAGGGACACACAAGTAAGGCCTGGCCATGTGGTCAGGGGGGCTGCCTTTCCATGCCTCCTCATTTGGCGAGGAAGCTCTGCAACCAGGTGTAGGGTGGAGCCTCTTCTGGTACCCATAGGGCTGCCTGGGAGCGCTCTGCTTGTGGGGAGCTGGATTCTCAAAGGCCATTGCCAGGGTTCAGGACAGTGTCTTGTGCCCATCTGCCTTCCCAGGGACCTGCAGCTGCTGCTGTCTCCTCCCCCTTCCAGAACCTCCAGTTCTAGGCCGCCCCATCAGGCAGCCTCCTGTTTTGAGAACAAGGAACATGAGCACCATTCATATCCTTAAAGGTCCTGAATCCACACCTTCCTTTTGCAGAGGAGGAAACTGTTTCCTAGAGAAGTTTAGGAACTTGCCTGAGGCCACCTAGTTTATCAGAGGCAGTGGAGGGTTGCAATCCAGGCCTCCCTAAGTCTATCTTTCCTATCCCTCAACATTCCATTGAAATAATAGAAGAAATAGGAAGAGATAATCCTATTTTATGTATGAGAAAAGCAGGGCACAGAAAGGTTTTAAAACTTGCCCAAGGTCACATAGGTATTAAGTATTAATATAAGTAGCAAATCTAGAATCTGATCGTACGTCTATATGAACCCTCAACCACTGTGAGGGACTGCCACATGCTTTGTACCTTTTTATACTTTCCAAAATTTTTACAATCGAGCATATAAAAAACCTAATTGTATTTCCTGATGGGCTAGGCTAGGTGGCTGTAAGGAACATCTCTCTGATTATACCTCCCGACTCCAGAATTTGCTCAAACACTGGCCATTTTCACCCTCAAGGACACATTTGGAATAAAAGTCCCTAAGGAGAGATGTGCAAGTAAGCTTCCTTCCTCCCCTGGGCTTACTAAAGCCCGTCCATCTATGTAGGAGCCGGAGGTTGGCTTGGTCTGCAGTGACCAGGCTGGAGGATTCCTGGAAGGCTGGGGCAGGTCAGGGTTGGGCAGAGTTGGTCACAATTGAAGACAGGCCCGCTCTATACCCACCAGAACCTTGGGCCTTCCAGAACCTCCTGTCCTCTCCAAGAATGACCTGGCCACAACTACACTTATTTGTCCCTGTCCTCCCCTTGGGCCAGTGCCTCTTCTTTGAGAGCAGTGGTGGAAGAGGTGAGTGTGGGATCCAAGCCACGCTGCTAAGTTCACAGCCGAGCTCGCTTCCCAGTGGAGTGACCTGGGCTAAAAGTTACTTTAATCTCTCTGAAATGCTTGTCTGAAAATAAAGACAATTTCGCATTATAGAATTTGTTGTGAGGATGAGCTAAATTTGCAGTTACCACAGTGCCTGGCACATCGAGGCTGTCCCTCTGCTGTAACCTTCGGCAGTTCCCTTCCCGTTCTGTGTCCAGCATTGCCCCAAATACCTACATACCCAAACCAGAGAAAACATGACATGGCATCGTCCCTTAAGGGGCTTATCATCTTGTGAAGGCAAAAACCCTGCCTTATGAAACATATGAAACTTGGAAAGAAAAGTAGGCTAACATTTGCTGAATTCCTGTTATATGCAGAGAAAGAAAAAAGATACTGCATTGCTTTGATATAGAAGATAGCCCAGAATTGAGATACTCAGTGTATGAGAGCTAGATGCTAGGGGTTTAGGACCTTCCTTCCAGTCACCTTTCCTTGTGATTATTGTATTTCACTGACTGAAGTGACTTGAATCCTCCCCATTCCTGTCCTTTCAATTCTGCCAAGCAAGCTGGACTCTTCTGTTGCTTGGCTACCAGGCAGGTGGTCTCAAATGTGGAAAAAAAAAAGCTGCCCAACCTTAGAAATTGGCCATGGACGTCACTGCGGGAGCACAAATAAATATAGAACGTGAAGGGATTATTCATTTAGAGCCCAGCTCCTCGAACATCTCCCTGCTGTGATTCACCAGATCAATTCAAGATGCCGTAATTCAGTGTGTCAGGGAGGCTGGGAAGAGAACAGATTCACCCTCTCCTGCTGTCCCCCCCCACCGTCCACATCCCCCTCCACTCACCCCCAGCCCTCACCCCCGCCTCTGACCAGATTTGCTCCTCCCTTGCCTGGGATGTAAGTTACTACAGCTTGTTTCAAGAAAACCAATTAAGAAACCATATATTGTGGTGGACTCCAAAGGTCACTGCACAGGCTATAAATACAGGCGTTTCTAAACTGTGAATGGAAGTCTATCTGAAGCCCATTCTCTTCTCCACACCCACGTCTTCCAGCTGAGGTTTTCCTTTGATAAACGGAGAGCACATCCAGCCCGGGATCAGAAAGGCATTCCCTGGGTTTTCATTCTGCAGCCTGCCGTTTATAGTGTACCTGTGAATTCTGAACTCTGATGGGACTGTAGGCCTTAGGCACCCCAGCCGGACTCCACGTTTTATTTTGTTTCTCTTCATAACAATCACTTCTTCACAATACATAAAAGATATATGAGTTCAAGGTAAAAACTTAGAAAACACTGAAAAGCATAATGGGGAAATAAGAACCCATAATTCCATCCCTTAAAACAAATCTAACATTTTAGGATATATTATTCCAGGCTTTTTTCTCCCTAGGCTATATATGTATATATCCATATTTGTTTTTCTTTACAAAAACATGATTAAAGAGTATCATTTAGTGATACTGTTTTGGAGCCTGCTTACTCAGCAATATTTATGTTAATGTTATTTTTCCATAGTATTCTCTATGTACCAGAATGTATTTAACTTTCTCCTGCTGTTAAGCATTTAGATTGCTTCCAGATTGTCCCTCATATATAATGCTGCAGTGAACATTACTGACTTAGAGTTTGCATAGAGCCATAATTACTTCTTTTGGGTAAATATGCGAAGTGGAATTGCTGGGCCCTTGATTTTTAAGACTGGTACATGTTGCCAAGTTGCCTTCTAGAAAGGTTGAACCTATTTCCGGTTCACCAGTGTATGCTTGTGACCATTTCCCCACACCCTTGCCAAACACTGACCCTTGTTATATATTTTAAAAATCTTGACCACTTTGTTGGGTTGAAAAAAAGATGTCATATGGTTTTAACCTAAAAGCCACTTAGCATCTACTAGCACATCACAGAGGCTCCCAGAGCCACCAGGAACTTGACCTGGAGCGGATGCCCCTTCCTCCCACCCTTGGCTAGGCCTTCTGAGGTCCTCACCCTCAGGAGGGTGGCAGTGACGGCGCTGGGGCCCCAGGTTCCCCCAGGACAGATCCAGAGCCAGCACAACGGTGCCAGTCCCGATCATTCCGAAGAAGAAGGACACTTCAGGGCCAGCCACCAACCTGGGCTGCAGGCCTGAGAGTCACGTACAAAGTGAAGCACAAATTTGGATGGGAACCTTACCTAGACTGTGGGCTCAGGCCCAGGGCCTGGCTTTTCTCCTTCCCTACCAGAGCCTTCAGTTCAGCAACAAAGAGGGGTCTTGGGGCTCAGTCTCTTCAGCCACGTGTGTGTGCAGCACATAACCACCTGCTAAGCCCTTTGACATAATTGTGTCATTTAATGCTCAAGACAACCCAGGAAGGAAGATACAAATATTATCCCCATTTACAAATGAAAATATCAAGGTTCAGAAAGATTGAGTAATTTTCCCAGGGTTGGAAGGAAAACCAGGATTTAAATCTAGACTTCAGACCCCAAATGCTAAGCATTTCCAGGGTGACCTATAACATATCTGGCCCCTGGTATTTCTCAGCCCAGCAGTACTGTCCTCATCCTTACGTACTTGTGTGAGTTTCAGGACCCAGGAGCTCCTTCTCGAAGGTCCGGCTGTGGAACGTGCTGGCTGGGAAAGCAGGGTGCCTGAGCCGTCGCTGGCACCCCCTTCCCTGCCAGTTCTGCCTGCACCCCGGCCACATCAGGCCTGCTGCCAGGAAAAGGGAGCGGGATCTCCTTAACCATCAGGGCTGTGGTAGGATTAAAGTCCATTAGGCAAACCTTGACATCCTTTGACTTACAACGCAATATTATTGATGATGTTTGAAATGAGATTATTTCAGAAACATTAAGTGGTCATGGAACAAGTGGCATCAAACCCAAAGCAGAGTCTTCCAGTTCCTAAGCGATCTCGAGTCTTCCAGTTCCTAAGCGATCTCGAGTCTTCCAGTTCCTAAGCGATCTCGAGTCTTCCAGTTCCTAAGCGATCTCGAGTCTTCCAGTTCCTAAGCGATCTCGAGTCTTCCAGTTCCTAAGCGATCTCGAGTCTTCCAGTTCCTAAGCGATCTCGAGTCTTCCAGTTCCTAAGCGATCTCGAGTCTTCCAGTTCCTAAGCGATCTCGAGTCTTCCAGTTCCTAAGCGATCTCTTTAGTCCAAGGCTCCTCTTAATTTGTAGTAAATACACCAAGCTATTTAGCTGTGCGATTAGGTCTTTGAGCAAGGAGAGCTCATAAACATATCTATTCTTGAAACATGCTTGATCTAAAGTGAACATAAATGGCAGCTCGAGATACCTGCATGCATGTATGCATTCATTCATTCAGCTGGTGTTTATAGAGCCCCTACCATGTGCCGGTCCCTAACCAGGCATGCGGGATTCGGAAATGAAAAGGCACAGCCCCCTGCACCGAGGGCTCCCTCCCCCAAATTCTTGTGCAGTTAAATGGGTCTGTAATCCCTGAGAGTGGTGCTAATAGAAGACACACAGCACCTGCTACAGGCCTGGGGCCAAATCAGGAAACACTTCCCAGAGGAGCTTTGCAGGAGGAGTTGGGTGGAGGTGAGAGTGGGGTCTAGGCACACCACTCTATAGCTCCCCCAAAGCTCCAGGCTGTAGCCTGAGGGAGGCAGGGGAGGGATCAGATGTGTTTTAGGGAACTCGGTCTGGTGGCAGAGTGGAGAAGGGACTGGGAGGGGAATTACTGGGGACAGGAGCCCAGTGAGGAGCCCACTGCAGGGCCCAGGTGAGAGTGATGGTTGGCAGTGGACACTGGCCTGGCTGAGAGCAGCAGGGCTCAAACCCAGCTCCCCGTGGGAAGCCCCATGGGAGCATTTAACCATACAGCTTCCACCTGCAGAATTCTGATTCCGTTGGTCTGGGTGGAATCTGGGGACCTGCATGGTAACACAACTCCCCAGATGACGCTAGTGCCAGCTTAGGAACTACTGGCCCATGTGTCCTCCAGCTTGGATATTCTAGGAGACGAGTTAATATATAGGCTTTGTAAGCTGTAAAATGTTATGCAAACATGAGTGATATGTTTCTCAGGATTTTCTGGGTGGAAGTAATTTTACCAAACACAACCTGATCACTTCTCTCAGTGTGTAATCAGTAGCAAGCTTGACCTTCAGTCTCTGACACTCTGCATCTGTTTCTCTGGTCCTCCAGCCTCTAACAGTCCAGGCAAAACAGAATTCTTCTTCAGCCAAGGGAAACAAAAAGGGGATAATTTTGACAGTAAATAATCCTCTCTCTTTCCCACCACTCACTCACCTGTTCATATATTTGGGAAATCCAAATGATATTCCCCTGGTTTTAAATAAGACCATTTTATTCACAGACTGCTCTTGTTAACCATCCAGAGTCCATTTACCTTCTCCCGGGGGGCTTCCTTGACCTCAGCCTCACAGGCAAAGCCTGCTCTGGCCAAGACCTGCTCTTACACTGGCCCTATTACCATCTTGTACTGGCCAAAGCTTGCAAGATCTCCAATGGGCTGAGTCCAGATAAACTCGTCGTGTGTGACGCTTTGGGGCATGCAAATTTAGGTGCCGATCTTGGTCCTGCCTCTTACCAGTTGCATGGGTTTGGACAGGTAATTTAAATTTCTGAGCCTCAGTTTCTGAGCCACATAGTTCCCTGTGCTATACAGTAAGACCTTGTTGTTTATGCATCCTATATATAAGAGTTTGCATCTGCTAACCCCAAACTCCCAATCCTTCCCTCCCCCGTTCCCTCCCCCTTGGCAACCACAAGTCTGTTCTCTGTGTCTGTGAGTCTGTTTATGTTTCGTAGATATGTTCCTTTGTGGCGTATTTTAGATTCCACATATAAGTGATATCATATGGTATTTGTCTTTCTCTTTCTGACTTACTTTGCTTAGTATGATAATCTGTAGGTCCATCCATGTTGCTGCAAATGGGGACAAACTATTTGAAATGTGACCCTCAACGCAGATGGTGGCAGTAGGCATAGAAAGGAAGAGACAGATTAAATGCAGGAGACAAGTAAAGGATGTCAGAGATAGTACCAAGGCTCCAAGCCTTGGGGTGGAAGGAATACCATCAACAGAAGTAGGAAGTATTATTAATAACAGCTGACATTTTTTTTGAGAAGCTGTAATGTCCTAGCCACTGCAAAATTAAGAGCTTTTTGTGAATCTTTTCATTAAGTCCTCCTATTGGCCCTGTAACATAGCTAAAATTATCATCCCCATTTTAGAGATTTTAGAGATAGAAAATTGAGACCCAAAGTGATTACATGATTTGCTTAAGATTACAAAGCTCGTAAGCTATGGACCAGTATTTCAACCCAAGTCTGGCTCACAGTCTCTAGAATCCACATTCTTAACCCAGCACTGAATAGCACTTTCAACCCACCTGCAGATATAAGCTGGGATAAAGGGAGAGTTGGTTTGGTGAGCTAGGCAAACCTGGCCTCTGTAGCTGCTGTCACCCCTAAGAGATCAAGTTCACCCTTCCACTGATCTGGGTAGATGGCAGTCAGTTCTCATGGAAATTGGGATTTCTGTTTAAGATATTTGCTCTAGAAAAGGTGTACTGTAGACTGGGAGTGTGGGGGTGAGGGAAGAAGGCAACTTCAGTTCAGATTCTGGACAGACTTGGGAAGATAATGGCCTTTGGAACATCAGAGAATAAGGAGAGGATGGAGCTAGAGATTATCATACTAAGTGAAGTAAGTCAGAAAGAAAAAGACAAGTGATATCACTTATATGTGGAATCTAAAATATTGCACAAATGAACCTTTCTACAAAACAGAAACAGACTCGTGGACATAGAGAACAGACTTGTGGTTGCCAAAGGGGAGAGGAGGAGGGAGAGGGATGTACTGGGAGTTTGGGGTTGGTAGATGCAAACTATTAGATTTAGAATGGATGAACAACAAGGTCCTAATGTATATCACAGGGAACTACATTCAGTATCCTGTGATAAACCATAATGGAAAAGAATATAAAGAAGAATCTATATGTGTGTATAACTGAGTCACTTTGCTGTACAGCAGAGATTGGCCCAGCATTGTAAATCAACTATACTTCAATAATAAAAAAAAGAAAAAAAGAATAAGGAGAGAGATCAGTGGAAGAAAGTTGTGGGATAGAGGAGGAAAATTCCCCAAAGCCCAAAACATTCTTTTAAGTAAAGGACTTTGTATGGGCAGCCAGGCAGGGAGAAAAGAGCAAAAACAAAAGGAAATGAATTCATTTCCACCAGTTATTTTATCTGGGTTTCTCCAGCAATATTCCCTTTTAGGCCACTGCACCCAAAATCTAACAGCCTAGCAAAGCTTCCCTAATGCCCAGCTCAGAATTATCCACCGTAGATGTCTTTGTCCCAGACAGAGGATTTTGCTCTTAAACTTAGATAATATAAACATCCAAAAGAAAGGAAAGACCCAAGGAACTTAACATCATGGAACTCTCATATTGGAAGTAGCCCTTAGACCCAGGCAAGAGGCGCTTCTGCCCTGGGTCTCCTTGGCCATGCCCCTGCTCTGTGAGGACAAGTCTGTGGGGTCAAAAGGACGTGTCTGTGCCTTCTCTTTTAAACCATTCCTTTTCCCTGTCCAAACAGCCCTGAGCTGCTTCCAGGACCTGTTCAGACCTCTTCTCCCTTGTCTGTCCTTCCACGGGTATGCAGACGTCTGTGCAGGGTGGCCAAGAGGCAATTCTTTGGGGACAGTGAATGGAGCCTGGACTTTTAGGCTGGAGTGTCCACACTCTGTGCACATGAGGTCCCTCATGAGTACAGGAGCAAGTCTGGAGTGGACAGAGGAGGGGGGTGAGCTACAGGCTAACAACTGGGCCAGCTATCCCCATGCTGCCTCATTTCAGCATGGAGCTCCAAGTAGTCTTGGCATTCTAAAATTGAAACTGGATGTCCAGGTGTCCAAGTATATTTATCAAGGCAGGAGGATAGAACACTTTTTTATCTCACAGGTGCTAGCTTGATTTTTAACTTTGAGATATTTAGACATATGGTCTGTGGCCTCCCATCTGTCATCTTGCCCTGGGCCCCACAGATGTTAGGAGGAGGAACTTGGATAAAAGAAACCATAAAAGTCATCTGTTTCAATCACCCAGCCAAGCTTGGGATCCCATTAAATGCTTAAACACCTCCAGTTATGATTGGCGTTGGTCTCACTGCCCCTTGAGTCACTAGACTACTCTGTCTCAGCAGCTTCTCACTTCTAAAAAGTGCTCCTTTCTTTTGAGTGAAAGTCCATCTTCCTGTTCCAGAAATACCATTTAGTAGTACTAACTGAAGGCTTACTCTGCCAAGTAATAGGGTGCTGAGGTTGATGAGCTTTGGTGTCACATAGACCAGGATCCAAGTCCTGACTCTGCTGCTTACTAGATGTGTGCTTTGGGCAAGTTTCTTAATCTCTTTCACGTTCAGTTCCTTCATTTGTGAAATGGAAATAATAATTCCCACTTCAAAGGATTGTCATGGTTAATAAATATCTATGATCGACACTATTCATTCCTTTTTTTAAGGTAAAATTGACATATAACATTATATTAGCTTCAGGTGTACAACATAATGATTCCATGTTTGTATACATTGCGAAATGATCACCACAATAAGTCTGGTTAACATCCGTTACCACACATAGCTAGTGGGAACCTGCTGTACAGCTCAGGGGGCTCAGCTCGGTGCTCTGTGGTGGCCTAGATGGGTGGGATGGGGGAGGGTGGGAGGGAAGTCCAAGAGGGAGGGGATATATGTATACATATAGCTGATTCACTTCGTTGTACAGCAGAATCTAACACAACACTGTAAAGCAACTATACCCCAATTAAAAAAAAAAAAAGATCCACTCTCTCTCAGCAACTTTTGAATATGCAATACAGTATTATTAACTGGTAGTCACCATGCTGTATGTTACATCCCCACAACTTATTTATTTTGTAACTGGAAGTACGTACCTTTTAACCACCTTCCCCAATTTCTCCCACCCGCCAACCCCCTGCCACTGGCAACCACCAATCTGTTCTTTGTTTCTATGAGGACAGTATCCAGCTTTGATGTCTTAAGAGAAGGTCCAGTCCCAGTGAGGAGGGACATAGTGCCAATAAATAGCGGCTTGCTTGTTATTGTTGCCTAGGTGCTCTTACACTTTTTCTCATGGGTAAGAAATTGGCATTCGATGGACTTGAGGATATGGGGAGGGGGAAGGGCAAGCTGTGACAAAGCGAAAGAGCGGCATGGACATATATACACTACCAAACGTAAGGTAGATAGCTAGTGGGAAGTAGCCGCATAGCACAGGGAGATCAGCTCGGTGCTTTGTGACCGCCTGGAGGGGTGGGATAGGGAGGGTGGGAGGGAGACGCAAAAGGGAGGGGATATGGGAACATACGTATATGTATAACTGATTAAATTTGTTATAAAGCAGAAAAAAAAATAAAAGCCTCTGAATAAATTAAAAAAAAAAAAAAGAAATTGGCATTCGACCTAGAAGACCAGAGAAGCAGTCTGCAACACCACTTACTAGTTGTGTGACCTTAGATGAGTCACCTGTTCTCTCTGAGCCTCATTTACCTCATCAACGAAATGGAGTTGATGATAACTCCATCACCTCACAGAGCTCTTATGTTAAAAAGCTCCTACCCAAACAGTCATTTTTCAGTTTTTCATTCTGTAAACATGCATGAAAGGTCTACTCTGTATTAGGTGCTGAAATAGGAAAGTGTGCCCCAGCCCCTGCCCTCAAGGGCCCTACACTCTAGTGAATGAGACAAAGAGATAATAGTACTTTTTAAAAAAAGAATACAGTGTGATAAATGCTGGCAGCCTGATGGAGGGGACAATTGGCTCTGTCTCGGCAAGGTTTCATGGAGGAAGTTGCGCTTGAAAGAGGTGGAGGCATTAAAGGTGGGGAGGGGAATATTATGAAAAAGAAAGTGTGGAGTCACATCATTTAATGGAGCAGAAATACAGCACAAAAATAAGTCTTTCTTTTAAGAGACAGGTCTTCAGATATTTGACAAAAGTTATCATAGCCTCTCCTCCCATCCTTTCTCCAACATCTTCTCTTACACAAGCTCAACAAGCCCAGTTTCTTCAACCATTGTTCACTTGATTGGCTGTGAACATGGTCCATTCCCTATATGCCCCAATGGCAGGGAATACTTAAAGGTCTACATATATCACATAATCACCATAACCATTTTATTAGCTGTAGAATAATTAAAACCTTATTTTAAGGCCATTTATACTTTCCAAAATTCCAGGAGTCTGTAAGCTACACTGCAAATCAGGAGGTTCATCATCTATTCACATAGTGGTGTATGGGCTTGTCTCATGGACATAGAAAAAGTATGTGTGTGAAGAGAGTATAAGGCATATAGAAAAGAGGAAAAGAATGTGTACACGCTCATTCAGAGATTCTGTGGACTGCTGGCTTAATGCTATTAGGAGACAATAAAAACCTCACTTCTAGATAGTGTCTTATTAAATCTCAAGGGATCTTGGTGGAATAGGTCAGAGACTAGGTCAGGTGTCATTTTTAAACTCTCTTAGACTCAAAGTTCTCAGAATTGGCTTTGATGGAACTGGGTGCTTTTCCATGATTGTAAATTAAAAGGAAAAGCAAAATGAACAGAAGGAAAGTTCCCCTGGAAGGAAACAACAGCCCAGTCACAGGAGCTGGAGGCCCTGCTGCTGTCTTAAATATCACACTGGGCATCGGGCAGATGGCAGAGCCCCACCACAAGCTAGGTGGCTGTTGTTGGCCCCAGGCTGTCTGACTTAACATGGGTGTTCATTCTCACTGTTGAATATGGGGCATTATTTGTGTAAATGAAGTCCCCTTTAAAGCCCCATCTCTGGGTGAAAAGAGCCTAGTCCTTGAAGGATAGCTGGAGGGGTACACTGGCACCAGTCCTGTCTGTTTCATTCACGGTGGCCACAGCCAGCATCTCTCAAGGTAGCAGGAGGCCACTGTGGGACAAGATCTACCTAGGACACTAGCTGTCCTTGCTCACACTCTCAGCCATCTTCTGCTTCTGCCTACCCCAATGGTAGTACTGCAGCTGCCTGCTCAGCCTGTCAGTTCGGGGCCTTGTCCTTGCTGTGGCCTACTAGGGAATTAAAGGAGGGAAGACACCTGGTTTCCATCATGAAAGAATTAGAGCCTTGGGCAGTGGTTCTCACACTTCACTGTGAAAGGAAATACTTGAAATGAGGGTGACTATCCTGGTTTATGCCAGTTGTCCCAGCATAGTTATTAATAGTGCCCCCTTTTACTCAGAAGTGTTCCAGTTTGGGCCATAAATTGAACAATCACCCTACTTAAATTCAGATAACCAGACCTCACCCACAGAGAGTCTGGTTTACTAGGTCTAGGGGTTACCAGGAATCTGGATTTTAAACTAGCATACTCAGTGTTTCTGTCGCATGCTTTAAGAAATTCTCATAGTGAGGTAAAACGAGTAGAAACAGAAAGAAACTATAAAAACAACCAGAAGACAATTAACAAAATGGCAACAAGTACATATTTATCAGTAATTACTTTAAATGTAAATGGACTAAATTCTCCACTCAAAAGACATGGAATGGCTGAATATTTTTTTAAAAACAAGACTCATCTCTATGCTACCTCACTTTAGATGTGAGGACACACACAGACTTAAAGTGAAGGAATGGAAAAAGATATTCCATGCAACTGGGAAACCAAAGAAAGCTGCAGTAGGTATACTTATATCAGACAAAATAGACTTTAAAACAAGACTAAAATAAGAGACAAAGAAGGGCATTTATGACAGACATAATGATGTAGGGTCAATCCAACAGGTTGGTATAACATTTGTAAATATTTATACACCCAACATAGGAACAACTGATATATAAAGCAGGTATTAACTGACCTAAAGGGAGAAATAGACAGCAATACAATAGGAGTCGGGGACTTTAATACCCCCACTTACATCAATGGATAGATCATCCAGACAGAAAATCAATACGAAAACATCAGCTTTAAACAACATGTTAGAACAGTTGGGACTTAACAGATATTTACAGAACATTCCACCCAAAAGCAATAGAATACACATTCTTCTCAAGTGCACATGGAACATTTTCCAAGATAGGTCATGTTAGGCTACAAAACAAGCCTTAATAAATTTAAGATGATTGAAATCATATCAAGCATATTTTCCTACCACAATGGTATGAAATGAGAAATTACAGAAATAAAACTGGAGGGCTTCCCTGGTGGCGCAGTGGTTGAGAGTCCGCCTGCTGATGCAGCGGACACGGGTTCGTGCCCCTGTCCGGGAAGATCCCACATGCTGTGGAGTGGCTGGGCCCGTGAGCCATGGCTGCTGAGCCTGCATGTCCGGAGCCTGTGCTCCACAACGGGAGAGGCCACAACAGTGAGAGGCCCGCGTACAGCAAAAAAAAAGAAATAAAACTGGAAAACTCATAAATATATGGCATTTAGATAGCATGCTACTGAACAACCGATGGGTCAAAGAAGAAATCAAAAGATAAATTAAAAAATTACCTTAACACAGATGAAAATGTAAATGTAACATACCCAAATTTGTGGGATGCAGCAAAAGCAGTCCTAAGAGGGAAGTTTATAGCAATAAGTGCCTACCTCAAGAAACAAGAAAAGTCTCAAACAGTGAAGGTTTACACCTCAAGGACCTAAAAAAGGGAAGAAATAAAGCCCAAAGTTAGTAGAAGGAGGGAAATAACAAAGATTAGAGCAGAAATAAATGAAACAGTGACTAAAGAGATAATAGAAAAGATCAATGAAACTAAGAGCTGGTTCTCTGAAAGAAATCAAGAAAATTGACAAACCTTTAGCTAGATTCACAAAGAAAAAAAGAGAGAGGACTCAAATAAAATCAGAAATGAAAGAGATGTTACAACTGATACCGCAGAAATACAAAGGATCATAAGAGACCACTGTGAAATTATATGCCAACAAATTGGATGACCTAGAAGAAATGGATAAATTCCTAGAACCATACAACCTACCAAGACTGAATCATGATGAAATAGAAAATCTGAACAGACTAATTGGTAGTAAGAAGATTGAATCAGTAATCAAAAACTTAACAAAAGCCCAGACCAGACAGCTTCATTGGTGAATTCTTCCAGTCAAAGAAGAATTGATACCAATCCTCTTCAAACTCTTCCAAAAAAAAAAGAAGAGGAAGGAACTCCCCCATACTCATTTTATGAGGCCATCATTACCCGTATACCCAAACCAGACAAGAATGCCACGAGAAAAAAAATTACAGGCCCTATCCCTAATGAATATAGATGTCCTCAACAAAATATTGACAGACTGAATTCAACATTTAAAGGATTTAATTAAGGTACATTAAAAGGATTATACACCATAATCAAGTGGGATTTCAGAGATGCAAGGATAGTTCCAATATCTGCAAATCAGTCAATGTGATACACCACATTAACAAAATTAAGGATAAAAATCATATGATCACGATCTCAATAGGTGCAGAACATTTGACAGTTTTCACCATCCATTTATAATTTAAAACTCAACAGCAAGTACAGAGGGCACATACCTGAACATAATAAAAGGCCATATATGGCAAGCCCACAGCTAACATCATACTCAACTGTGTAAAGTTGAAATCCTTTCCTCTAAGATCAGGAACAAGATAAGAATGCCCACTCTTGCCACTTTTATTCAACATAGTGTTGAAGTCCTAACCAGAGCAATTTGGTAAGAAAAAGAAATATAAGGCATCCAAATTGGAAGGGAAGAAGTAAAGCTCTCACTATCTGCAGATGACATGATATTATATATAGAAAGCCCTAAAGATTCCATCAAAAAAAAAAAACAACTGTTAGAACTAATAAATGAATTCAGTAAAGTTGTAGGATGCAAAATCAATACACAAAAATCTGTTGTGTTTCTGTACACTAATAACAAACTATCAGAAAGAGAAATGAAGAAAACAATCTCATTTATAATTGCTTCAAAAAGAATAAATACTTAGGAATAAATTTAACCAAGGAGGTGAAAGACCTGTATATTAAAAACTACAAGACATTAATGAAAAAATTGAAGACACAAATAAATGGAAAGATATTTCATGCTCATAGAATGGAAGAATTAATATTGTTAATATGTCCATACTACCCAAAGTAATCTACAGATTCAGTGCAATCCCTATCAAAATTCCAGCAGCGTTTTTCACAGAAATAGAACAATCTTTTTTTGTGTGTGTGGTACGCGGGCCTCTCACTGTTGTGGCCTCTCCCGTTGTGGAGCACAGGCTCCGGACGCGCAGGCTCAGCGGCCATGGCTCACGGGCCCAGCCGCTCTGCGGCACGTGGGATCTTCCCGGACCGGGGCACAAACCAGCATCCCCTGCATCAGCAGGCGGACTCTCAACCACTGTGCCACCAGGGCAGCCCCAATAGGAGGTTTTTAAAAAATATCCTCCTGATCCCCCTGGGTCAGAGACCCAGGTGCAGGCTGTGCCTTGGCCGTAGGCTGGGGCTTATGTTGGCTGGTCCCAGAGGGGCTACTTACTAGGAACATTTTGAGAAACTTTATCATTCATGTTTCCTACCAAATCCCTATCTTCTTTGTGTCTTTCTGTTTAGGAAGTTCATAAATGCTACTCTCTCTGTCTCTTTTCAACTTTACCTAAATTGGCATCCTCCCATCTCTGAGAGTTACTGGTAATTCCTACCGATCATTTTTCTTTGGACAAGTCATCCTCCTTTATGATGATAACCCTTGAAAGAACAGGAAAAGTTGCCTGTGGCCTCAGTCTCTTCAAGGTGTCTTATTTAAAGAAACTCAAATCCAATATGCAAAACATATGTGGAAAGCAATTTAAACCTTTAGTGAAGATTTGGGGGAAGTCCCAATGGGATATATTTCATTCATAATATACAAAAAAACTTAAAAAGTCTCTTTCCCGGGCCTCCCTGGTGGCGCAGTGGTTAAGAGTCCGCCTGCCGATGCAGGGGATACGGGTTCGTGCCCTGGTCTGGGAGGATCCCATATGCCGCGGAGCGGCTGGGCCCGTGAGCCATGGCCGCTGGGCCTGCGCATCCGGAGCCTGTGCTCCGCAACGGGAGAGGCCACAACAGTGAGAGGCCCGCATACCGCAAAAAGAAAAAAAAAAAAAAGTCTCTTTCCCATTTCCATCTCTCCCAATATCTCACACACACAGCAGCCACCTCGAGTCTACTCCTCCCTGCAGTCTCTCCAGAATGTTTTTCAAGTACCTTTCATGCCAGCTCTTGAACTTCTCCTTTTCTCCTTTCATTGTCTAAGTGTATTCAGGTCAGGTCATATCAGTTCAAACAGCATGGTATCTCCCGACTTACCTTTTATTCTCCCCAGTCCAGGAGATGAGCTGGTAGGCAGAGTTTAGCAGAAAGCAGAGGATATAAACATTATATGTTTCCCTATTGCACAATATGTTTTCCTATTGCACCAAAAAGTGTAAAGTTGCTCTCTTTTAACCTGTCTTTTGAGAAAGCATGGCTTATCTGGATCAGCCTATTCTGGAGGCTTCCCTGATGGGTAACCTGGCCACATGCAGTGTTCACCCGCTTCAGCCCTCAGGGGCCAGTGGATGAAATGGGACTCCTGTCTCCATCTTCACTTCTGGGGGGCAGTTGGAAGCTCAATTTAGAATCAGCACAAGCCTCCCCACCGCATCTACAGGGTGCAAAGTGAGAGATTCATCTGGAAGAGCCATCACAGGCCCCTCCCATGGCCAGAGAAATTAGAGCATGCAATGCAGAGAGAATTACGATTCATCGAGATATAACTACTGTTTGCTTAGTTTTGCTCCCTCTGGACGACAATATATTGATAAGTAGGTCAATTTTTAGCAAAGTTTAACTTGGAACTTCACA
The DNA here is from genome assembly GCF_025265405.1 of Mesoplodon densirostris. NCBI lineage: Eukaryota > Metazoa > Chordata > Mammalia > Artiodactyla > Ziphiidae > Mesoplodon > Mesoplodon densirostris. The sequence goes on along the minus strand of NC_082662.1, from coordinate 155,421,020 downwards.
AAGACACCCAAGGAATTAGTTGAGAATTAGCAAACCCAGAATGTGGAATAGGAACCATATATATTGTGGGGTGCAGTTGACTTGAGTCTGTGTGTGTTTCAACTATTAAGAATAGGAGGCATATTTGGATGTGAATTTCCCATTCTGCTCACTAAGCCCACGGGGTTCTGCCAGGAGCTCTCCTGTGGTTTTCGTGGAGTCCCGCGCCCACCTGCACAAGTAGCAAAAGGTCTGCTGCCTGCATCACTTCATCACCTGCAAATGGACTTTTGAGAGTCCTCCTCAGGGCCCTCTTGCCCATTTTAGAATGTTTTCATTGAAGTGATTAAGGATCCTGAATAAATCCTGGTGCAATCGTTAAGGCCCCCAAACCCTGTAGCTGCCTTGTCACGCCCTCATCCTGCCCTCAGCCTGGTTCCATCAGACCCGACGGGCAGGATGAATGGGCCAGGTCTCTGGGCTGGAGGACTGGAGAGGGGGCAGCTCAGTAATGCTTCCCACACCTCCCTGTACCACATGGGTTGACAGTTTTCCAATCTCCCTGCTACATTTGTTTGTGTCCTGTGAGATTTGCCTTAGATTTGGTCTAAATTTTCTTTGGTCTACTTTTATCCCATTACTTCAAATGCTGTCCCCTTGGAGCACGTTGAGCAAGCCTCCCCCTTCCTGCTACTCTGAGTTAGATGACTCTAGGGTCCTGTGACCAGCCCCTCACAGGCTAGCTCCCTCTGGCCCACTCATTAGCCTAATGCCTTGCCCCTCCTTATCTCCATCTGGCCTCAGAAATCAAACTCTCTGTCCCTTCAGTGGCCTGGGTTCTTATTTGGATCTCTTCCAGTCTCCTGACATCTTGCCAGCAAGGAGAAACAAACCCCATAGATGCTTCTGCCTTTCCTAACAAGCCTGTTCAGTAGTCATCAGGCTGGAGGCCTGCTGCCTGGGGATCTCGGAACACCTTCCAAACAATAGTAGAGATCAAATACAGATGGAGAGAAATCCAAGCGTGTGGTGCAGAGCAACGCACCTTGTGGAAAGGAAAAGTGAACCCCTTCCCAACACACAGGCCCTAGAAGAATGGCCATAAGGTTCCGCATCCTGACCTCTTTATTGGCTCCAACCCACCCAGAGACACCATGTACTTTGGTTCTCCTTGCACTCCCTTCCTCCTCCTTCTGGCCTGCTTGGCCTGAGGACACAGAATCCAGAGCCAGTCTTGTTATGGGCAGCAGATGATGCCACAAACTCTGCAAGGTCACCCGCCTCCCCTGCTGCCTCCAGCCTGAAATCCTCCCAAAGACCTTCATTCCTGCATCATTTCCCGAAAGGGCCAGATAGTAAGACTCAAACCTGTTAAAGACACAGATTCTGGCCCCCCCACCCCGTGGAGATGCTGCTTCAGTAGGTCTGGAGTCTCTGCTTTAACATGTGGCTCAGGTGATTGTTACCATCAAGCCAATTTGAGAAACCCTACTTCAGGGGACACCTTAGCTCCTGGGGAGACAAGTGCAGATGTTCTAGGAGGAGAGACAGCATCCTAATGGCAGGGCCCTGGACTGGGGCCAGGAGGCTTTGCTCCCACCACCTCTCCAGTTCCATCTCTGTCTTGCTGTGTGTGGTTAAGCAAGTCACTTGTCCTCTCTGAACTTGGTTTCTTCATCTAGAAAAGTAAAGATATTGGGCCAGATCTCTTAGAGTGCTTCTATTTCCGTGGACCATTTTTGTATAAGTAACTGGTTTGTTAAACAAGCATATTGCATGGTTTATGCTCAAAAAGCAACTTTGATTTTTTTTCTTCTAGTATCCCTTTATTTTTTAATTTTAATTTTTTTAGCATACCCCTCCCCTCCATTTATTTAGTAACCTTTAAAAGTCTTTATAAAAGTAAAATTTTATAGATTTCTACATAAAGTCTCTGTATAGCTTGTGTTATGTGTATACCTAGGACCTAATAATTTTATCATCATTTTATATGATGTCTTTATTTATTTATTTATTTTTGGCCGTGTTGGGTCTTCGTTTCTGTGCGAGGGCTTTCTCTAGTTGTGGCGAGCGGGGGCCACTCTTCATCGCGGTGCGCGGTCCTCTCACTATCGCGGCCTCTCTTGTTGCGGAGCACAGGCTCCAGACGCACAGGCTCAGCAATTTTGGCTCACGGGCCCAGTCGCTCTGCGGCATGCGGGATCTTCCCAGACCAGGGCACGAACCCGTGTCCCCTGCATCGGCAGGCAGACTCTCAACCGCTGCGCCACCAGGGAAGCCCTATATGATGTCTTTAAAATTACATTTTCTTACTGTTTTTTGCTAGTGAAAAATGATAATAAGATGACTTAGAATGTTTCTTCTTTTTCTGTTATTGGAATGCTTTGTGTAAGATAGAATGATTTCTTTATTAAATGTTCGGTAGGTGTTTCTGGTGAAGCCCTCTGGGCCTAGGTATTTTCTTTTTTTTTTGAAAGTCAATTTTTGATATTTGATTCTTCACATTATAATATGTTTCAAGTAATTTACTTCTTGATGAGATGTTAGTAGGTTACATTATTCCATAAATGCATCCATTTCATCTGTATTTTTAGATTATTGGCATAAGGTTGTTTTTAATACCCTTTAGTCTCCTTATGTTTGCAGCATATGTGGTAATATCCATTTTCATTTCTCCTAGTCTGTAGTTGTGTTTTCCCTCACTTTTATTGATCAGAATCTCACTGAAGGTCTATCACTTTATTGTTTTAAAATTTTTATTGACATATAGTTGATTTACAATGTTGTGTTAGCTTCTGCTGTACAGCAAAGTTATACATACACGCATATCCACTCATTTAAAAAAAAATAAATTTATTTGTTTATTTTGTCTGCATTGGATTTTTGTTGCTGGGCACGGGCTTTCTCTAGTTGCGGCGAGCAGGGGCTACTCTTCATTGAGGTGCGCAGGCTTCTCATTGCGGTGGCTTCTCTTGTTGTAGAGCATGGGCTCTAGGCATGCGGGCTTCAGTAGTTGTGGCACACAGGCTGTAGAGCGCAGGTTCAGTAGTTGTGGCACACGGGCTCAGTTGCTCCATGGCATGTGGGATCTTCCCGGACCAGGGCTCAAACCCGTGTTCCCTGCATTGGCAGGCGGATTCTTAACCACTGTGCCACCAGGGAAGTCCTAGCCACTCTTTTTTAGATTCTTTTCCCATATAGGTCATTACAGAGTATGGAGTAAAGTACCCTGTGCTATACAGTAAGTCCTTATTAGTTACCTATTTTATATATAGTAATGTATATATGTCAATCCCAAATCTCCAAATTTATCCGCCCCCGTTATCCCCTGGTGACCATAAGTTTGTTTTCTACATTCGTGACTCTACTTCTGTTTTGTAAATAAGTTCATTTGTACCATTTTTTTTTTAGATTCCACATATAAGTGATATCATATGATATTTGTCTTTCTATGTCTGACTGACTTCATTCAATATGACAATCTCTAGGTCCATCCATGTTGCTGCAAATGGCATTATTTTGTTCTTTTTTATGGCTGAGTAATATTGCATTGTATGTATGTACCACATCTTCTTTATCCATTCCTCTGTTGATGTACATTTAGGTTGCTTCCATGACCTGGCTATTGTAAATAGCGCTGCAGTGAATATTGGGGTGCATGTATCTTTTTGAATTATGGTTTTCTCCAGGTATATGCCCAGGAGTGGGATTGCTGGGTCATATGTTAGTTCTGTTTTTAGTGTTTTAAGGAACCTCCATACTGTTCTTCATAGTGGCTGTACCAATTTACATTCCTACCAACAGTGTAGGAGGGTTTCCTTTTCTCAGCACCATCTCCAGCATTTATTGTTTGTAAATTTTTTGATGATGGCTATTCTGACTGGTGTGACGTGATACCTCATTGTAGTTTTGATTTGCATTTCTCTAATAATTAGTGATATTGAGCATCTTATCGTGCTCTTTGGCCACCTGTATGTCTTCTTTGGAGAAATGTCTATTTAGATCTTCCACCCATTTTTTTGAATGGGTTATTTTTTTTTTATATATTGAGCTGCATGAGCTGTTTGCATATTTTGGAGATTAATCCCTTGTTGGTCAATTCATTTGCAAATATTTTCTCCCATTCTGAGGGTTGTCTCTTCATTTTGTTTATGTTTTCCTTTGCTGTGCAAAAGCTTTTAATTAGGTCCCATTTGTTTATTTTTGTTTTTATTTTCATTACTGTAGGAGGTGGATCAAAAAAGATCTTGCTGCGCTTTATGTCAAAGAGTGTTCTGCCTATGTTTTCCTCTAAGAGTTTTATAGTAGCCAGCCTTACATTTAGATCTTTAATCCGTTTTGAGTTTATTTTTGTGTATGGTGTTAGGGAGTGTTCTAATTTCATTCTTTTACATGTAACTGTCCAGTTTTCCCAGCACCACTTATTGAAGAGACTGTTTTTTCTCCACTGTATAGTCTTGACTCCTTTGTCATAGATTAGGTGACCATAGGTGCATGGGTTTATCTCTGGACTTTCTATCCTGTTCCATTGATCTATATTTCTGTTTTTGTGCAAGTACCATACTGTTTTGATTACTGTAGTTTTGTAGTATAGTCTGAAGTCAGGGCACCTGATTCCTCCAGCTCCATTTTTCTTCCTCAAGATTGCTTTGGCTATTTGGGGTCTTTCATGTTTCCATACAAATTGTAAAATTTTTTGTTCTAATTCTATGAAAAGTGCTATTGGTAATTTGATAGGGATTGCATTCAATCTGTAGATTGCTCTGGGTAGTATAGTCATTTTCACAATATTGGTTCTTCCAATCCAAGGACATGGTATATCTCTCCATATGTTTTTGTCATCTTTTATTTCTTTCATCAGTATCCTACAGTTTTCTGAGTACAGGTCTTTTGTCTCCTTAGGTAGGTTTATTCCTAGGTATTTTATTCTTTTTGAGGCAATGGTAAATGGGATTGTTTCCCTAATTTCTCTTTCTAATCTTTTGTTGTTAGTGTATAGGAATGCGAGAGATTTTTGTGTATTAGTTTTGTATCCTGCAACTTTACCGAATTCATTGATAAGCTCTAGTAGTTTTCTGCTAGCATTTTTAGGATTTTCTATGTATAGTATCATGTCATTTGCAATCAGTGAAAGTTTTACTTCTTCTTTTCCAATTAGGATTCCTTTTATTTATTTTTCTTCTCTGATTACCATGGATAGGGCTTCCAAGACTATGTTGAATAAAAGTGGCGAGGGTGGACATCCTTGTCTTGTTCCTGATCTTAGAGGAAATGCTTTCAGTTTTTCACCATTGAGAATGATGTTTGCTGTGGGTTTGTCATATATGGCCTTTATTATGTTGAGATATGTTCCCTCTATGCCCACTTTCTGGAGAATTTTTATCATAAATGGGTGTTGAATTTTGTCAAAAGCTTTTTCTGAATCTATTGATATGATCATATGGTTTTTATTCTTCAATTTGTTAATGTGGTGTATCACATTGATTGATTTACATATATTGAAGAATCTTTGCATCCCTGGGATAAATCCCACTTGATCATGATGTATGATCCAAGTATCCCTTTACTTTAAAATGTATTTAGTGAGAGAAATCTGCCCCTGCCCCTAGATTAAAACTTGTGCCAGCCCCATTGCTTTTTCAAAAATTTATTTATTTAATTAATTTATTTTTGGCTGCATTGGGTCTTCGTTGCTGCATGTGGGCTTTCTCTAGTTGCAGCGAGTGGGGGTGGGTGACTCTTCGTTGCAGTGTGCGGGCTTCTCATTGCGGTGGCTTCTCTTTGTTGCAGAGCACGGGCTCTAGGCACACAGGCTTCAGTAGTTGTGGCTCGCGGGCTCAGTAGTTGTGCCTCGCGGGCTCTAGAGCACAGGCTCAGTAGTTGTGGTGCCAATCCTTGAGGCATGAAAATGTCTGTCCTTTGACCTCCAGCTTCTGGCTGAGGCAGAGAACCTGGAAGTGGTTGGCCCTGTCCTTGTGGAAGGTGACTCAGTGCATCCCGTTAATGGTTGAGTTCCCTCCCCACTACAAATACACCCAGTGGGGCATGTCCTCCTCGGGACAGTGAGCAGGGGCCCAGCATCACCACCAGGGGGCATCCTTCCTCCACCCCACCCCCATCCCATTCCCAGTGTAGGGCCTAGACGCTCCATGTTGAGTGGGTAAAGAATTTTGGCTTGAAGGGACCCCCCAGTAATTAGACTACACTGGATTCCTCAGTAGGGTCTCACCTCCCCCTCCTCCATCAGTACATCAGCGTGAACTTACCCATCCAACTTTCTGGTTGGTGGGTTGGCCTGAGGATGTCGGGATATTGGAGTAAGAGAAAGGAGTGATCAGCTCTGGGCACTGGGAATACGGACAGGCCCAGGAAAGAATAGGGAAGGAGATGGGAAAGAGGCGTGTGGGGCCAGAGAGAGGGGGATCGGCCATGCAGCCAACAAGGACACATCCGCCAGGGAACAGGTCAGCATTCTCCAGTGGAGCATGAAAGAGGCAGCTGGACTCCCTTCCCCCATTGAGCCTCGCTTCCCAGAGCAGGGAGAGGCTCTTGTCCTGATGGTGCATTGGGCAAGGGTTCCGGGCAGTGACACTGAGGGAAGGAAACGAGGACGGGATAGGATGTGGCCTTAGAGGTCTGACCTCAGGTTCTCAGGCTCAGGGACCTCAGACCAAGGCAGCCGTGGAGGTCAGGAAACAAGCCCCCTTGGGGATGTCCACTCCAGAGTCTTGGGGTCACAACCAGGTGCCAGCGTGTGCCCGTCTGTCCTCTCAGCCTCCCTTTCCAGCTCTCACTGACCTTCCCCTCTCTTCTCTGTTAGGGACTGACACCCTTGGCCATGACATGCCCCCAGCTGCTGTCTGCTCAGGTACAGCCTGCGTGACTGGGCCGTCGCTGCTCCAGCTGTTTCACGTAAGTGTGAGGCACAGGAGAAGGTGCCCGGATGCTGGTTAGAGAGAGGTGTTGGTGGAGAGGGAGCTCCAGAAAGTCCTGGTCACAGAGGGCGGGCCCCGGGGGTCTGCACTGGGCAACAGGTTTGTCCTCGTTGGCTGCCCTCAGCCCCTGAGTTGGTCACTACTGAATCCATTCTGTCCAGAGCTCCTAGGCCCTGTGAGGGAACGTAGGGACCTTGTTCTCAAGGCCTCAGGAAATTAATCAGGCAACTGGTGTGACAGAAACTCCACAGCACTGGCCCTTGGGTCCTGACTCAGACACTTGCTATTGTATGACTTTAGGCAAATCGTATAAAGGTCTGGCTTTCCCTCCTGTGAGTGGGGTTTTTGTATGGTTCAAAGGAGGTGTGGTAGTTATCTTTGGCTATATAACAAACTACCACAGTTTAGCAGCTTGCAAGGACACACATCGATTATCTCACAGTTTCTGTGAGTTAGGAATCCAAGCAACGCCAGCTGGTTCACCATTTCAGGGTTGGTCATGAGGCTGCATTCAAGGTGTCCACTGGGATTACAGTTTAATCTGAAAGCTCAGCTGGGGAGGGATTCACTTCCACTCTCACTTAAGTGGTCGTTCGGTTCCTTTTGGGCCATTGGATTGATGGCTCTAACACCCTGCTGTCCATTGGACTGAGGGCCAGAGGCCATCCTCAGTTCCTTGCTGCAACATAGGCCTCCCCAGAATCCAACTTCCTGCATCAAAACCAGCCAGGGCGAGAGCTGGCTCACAAGAGGGAAGTCAGAATCTTTGAGAATCTACTCACAGAGTGACATCCCATCCCCTCTGCTGTATTCTGTTAGTTAGAGGCAAGTCGCAGGTGGCACCCCTCCTCAAGGGGAGGGGAGTACACAAGGCATGACTGCCAGGGGAGAGGCTCATTTGGGGCCATCTTAGAACCTGCCCATCATAAATGGGGACAGAAATGGAAACACGTTGTAAACTGTACAATGAATGCTGTTTAGATTCAGGGAGTTATTGTGATCATTTGCATCTAGTTGCAAAGAGAAAATAAGCACCCCTGAAATCATACAGAGCCACTGGGTGTGGGAATTTAAATGCTAAGTTGCACCACCAGGACTGGGCCCTCTGGGAAGCTGGCTAGTTGACCACATGCACTTCATATGTGCCTTCTTGGTTTATGACTGTCAGGCCAGACTTAAGTGATCACAGAAGGTCTGGGCCTTCCTTCTCCCCACAAATAACTATGTTTGAAGGATATCTTAGAGGTTACAAGGGGCCCTCACCTACATGAATCTTTTTCCTGAGTTTTTTGGTAATCTCTTTTTTTACCATGAGAAAGAAGGTCAGTTTCCAAGATGTCCACTAAGCGGCACAGTTGGGCCCTGAATGGGCCTTCAGCCCTGTGGCTCTGCCTGCACTGCAGTGCTCCCCATTTCCAGGCCGCTTCTGCTGTGCAGTCTTCATGGTACTGAAAGAGGGAGGCCAGGCATGGAAGGCAAAGAGAAGGGAGGGCACTGTTCTTGTATGGCTTCATAATTCCCCGTTCTCTCAAACAGCCTGGACACATCCCAGGGGACTAGGCCAAGACTTTCAGTAGAGTGGACCGCTGCTGCCCCCTCCAGCTTCAGGTCACTAGGCCTCTCTGTCTCCTGAGCAGCCCTCAGGGGTGAGCATGCAGGGGAAGCAGGGGAGGGTGGAGTGGTGTGGCTGTGATGGTGTGTAAGTCCTCCCAAGGCTGAGGTTCACCTGCCCGCCCCCAACAAATACCCACTGAACCCTGAAGCATGGCTCACTGTGCATTTGGGCAAAGTCAAATTGGTCTTGAACAAGGATGCTCTGGTCTGCAGATCAGATGTGAGAGGAGAGATACAACTTGCTGCCCTCTGGTGGCAGACCAGAGTCATTACTGCCAGGCCCGTGAAAGAAACGCTGTATGGTGAGATGATTACCAAACTTTTAAGTACCCGCTGTGTGCCAGGCACTGTGTATAATGCTGCAGGAGGATAGGATACAGTATATGATGCAACTCCTGATCCCAGAGGACTCATAATTTAGCACAGGAGTCAAGATGTTCCCACATGAAAGTTGACAAGCATCATACCAAGACAGGATTTGAAAAGTGGCACATGGAAAGGCATTACAGTAGAATTCCAGCAGGAGAGAGTGCATCACGATGAGGCAGTCAGGGCCGGCTTCTCGGAGCCTTGAAGGATGGGCAGAATTTAAATAGATGGAGACAGTGAGAGCATGCTCTCCCCTACTGAGACCCTTCAGGAACCCCCACTGTCTTTAAGAGAGTTGAATCCTAATTCTTTGCCTGCCTTACAGCCTCTCCAGCTTCATTCCTACCCCCAGCCTTCCCAGAGTCCTTACAGTTCCCGGAGCCTCTGTGTTCTTTCACACTCCTGGACCGTGCATTCTGCCCTCTCCACCTGGTCTACCGGACAAGCCCCCATTCAGTCTTCAGGAGTCAGCTCAAATATAACATGTTCCATGGAACTTTTCCCCAAGTAGTTAGCTGCCCCCTCCTCTGTGTTCCCACAGCCCCTGGTCTGTGCATCTCTGGTTCATAAGGTATATTAAGTGTCTTTTCATCACTTGGCTATAAGCTTCTTAAGAACTGAGACTACCTGATGGGCAGAGGATTCATGCAGGGGGCACAATGGGTGGTGAGGAAGAAAAGATAATTGGTGGTGAGCATGCAGGGCAGTGGGAGAGGGCAAAGCCTCTGAAGCTCAGTCTAAAAGTCTGCACCCAGATAAATGTGTCCTGCAGGCAGTGTGGTGCCACAAAGTCTCCAGAGTAAGAGGGGTGCAGGGGCATGACGAAGGGCTAACTGTGGGTGACGTGAAGGGTGCTTAGAGACAAAACCAGCGAGATCTGTTAGGAAACCTTTGCACCAGTGCAGGTATACGGTGCAGAGTCATAATTGGTGTGAAGAACAGAAGACTGGAAGAAACCGAAGAAGAATTTGAGGATTTGAAAGTCTGGGCATCTAGGGGAACATGCCACAGCTTTGTCAAACTCTAATATGCAAATAATCACCCGGGACCTTGTTAAAATGCAGGTTCTGACTCATTAGGCCCGTGGTGGGGCCTGAGATGCTACATTTCTAACCAGCTTCCAGGTGCTGCCAGGCTGTGGTCCACAGACCGCCCTGTGAGCACTCTGAGTGATTTAGAGGCAGAGCCAGGTGCACACAGGGCTCCAGGAGCACCATGGTGAGGAGGAGGTGGTGTCTCTGGGTGAAGACAGGTGCCCCTTCCCCAGGTGAGCACAGCAGGCCGCCCGGCTTCCTGAGCAGCTGGCGTTCCAGCCCTCACCCTTCGAGTAACCAACAGCCTGCAAAACCCTTTGTGGCAGCCCTGGTGGAACCACTAACAGAGGGGTTGGAGGCGGGGAGCCCACTTGGAGAGAGGGCGATGACAGCCTGTCATAATTGGGTTTGAGGTGCCAGTGTGGGCATCTGAGGGACGAGTGTGTCCACTAAGCAGTTGGAGACACAGCTGGAGCTGCAGATTTGGGACCTCTAGGCCTGTTGATGATAGAGCCCATGGTGAGAGAGCAGGGTGAGGTGAGGCGGAGCTCAGGGATTAATCTAACCCTTGGGGCCTTTTTCAGGCTAACGCTCTTCTAACAACATCTCCGTTCCTTTCATTGTCTTGCAGGTCACCGTTCCCTTTATGAACGTAAGTGCTCACGGTCATTCTGTGCTCAAGATGTCAAGTCTCCTCACACGTTCCTGCTCCGTTGACACAGCCCACCTTGGTCCCTGTGTGCCTCGGGGGTCGGAAATCCCCGTTCAGTGGCCCGAAAGGGGAGTCGGCCCTCAGACAGCCTCACGTCCGGAGCGCGCCTCCACCCGTTAGCCCCCATTAGCAGGACCCGTCTGGCCAGCCTCGCCCCAACCTTCCAGGGGCCAGAATGTGCCTGCCAGCTCCCTCTGAGCTCGCCTTGCCCTTGTTTTCCCCAAGAATTGGAAAGAGAGGAGATACGCCCCTCAAATGAGTTGGAGCCAGGGTGGAACTTCTGAGGTTCAGACACTGTCCCCTCCACCTGGGTCAAGCGCTTGGGGACCATCAGCACTTGTGCCCCAGAGGGCAGTGGTTAAGAGCGTGGCCACCGGGGTGAACCAGGCTGGGTGGACTCTCAGCCACATCAGTCAAAGCCCCAGTTCATCGTGGGTGAAATAAGGATAATCAATAACTATCTCAAAAGGTTATTTTTTTTTCAAAAGGTTATTTTAAGGGTTAACTGAGATAACCAGGGGAGTGCTTAGCACAGTGCCTCGCACAGACTAAGGCCTCAGTGAACAGAAGTTATTATTCTGTGTCTCGGCCCCGTGGGGTAGGGGAAGGAGGTGAGGGTTAAGCCTGATGTGAACAGAGGGGAGAGGGGAGAGGAGAGGGAGAAGAGAATTAAAGCAGAAAGACAGCAAGAACCTTTGCAACTGGATGGAAACAGGGAGCAGAATCACACCTTCAGTTAGCTCTGTGCCCCCTCTCTTCCCTTCCGCAGCTATAGGCCCCCCAGGTTAGGCTGGCCCAGGCCACAGCTACCCTCTGTCTTCAGGAAGCCTCTGGTGTTCCAGTGCCCAGGGCCCTCCCTGCTCTCGGGTCCCCCATGCCTTCAGCTGAGAAAGTTCCAGGAGGGCTCCCGGCCCCACGCCCAGGGGGGCAGCTGCCCCTCACCTCTCCGCACACGTCTTTGCAGAGTTTGATGGGGCGTCGGGCGGATGACAGCGGGAACGGTTGTGATCACTGGCGGAATCCTAGCTACGGTCATTCTCCTCTGCATCATCGCCGTCCTGTGCTACTGTAGGCTCCAGGTCAGTCCCCTGGGCCTGTGGCCAGAGGCCACCAGCAAACCACTTCCCCATCATGGGGGCAGAACCTGGAGGCCCACTGCGGGCGCGACAAAGCCCAAAGCCGTGGAATGTGGGAGGCGTAAGTCAAGGGGGCTGGGAGTTGGGGGGCTGTCAGAAGGGGGCTGCACGCCCTGCACACTTCGGGCACCCAAGAGGGTGAGCTGGGAAAATACCGGGTCACTGTGTTGTGTCTCCCGCGCGTCTGAGATTTCAGGAGTGCTGGGAAGGGCACCGTGTGGGGAGACTCTGAAAGCAGCTCCCCGCACCCCAGCCTGTGCTTAGTAGGATCTGTATGTCCCTCCCTCTCTGCCTCCCCGCCTCTCTCAGCCTCCGCCTGCAGTCAATGCACTAGGAAGTAGGGGGAGGAAGAGGGAAGGAACTGGTCTTGCAGGGCTGGGAGGACATCGCTGTGGACCGTGGGCCTCTGGTGTTGAGTTTTCTCTCGGCGCAGGGTCCTCAGTGGCACCCGTGCACACCCAGAGCGGGGCGTTCGGCGCTCAGGCGGCCCTCCCCACTCTCCCCTCAGTATTACTGCTGCAGGAGGAGCAGAGCCGAGGATGCACGCGAGGAAGAGGAGGAGGACCACGACCTGCCCGCACACCGCAGAGGGCCCGCCTGCAATGCCTGCAGCTCCCGGGCCCTGGACGGCCGAGGCGGCCTGGCGCCTCTCACCAGCGAGCCCTGCGGCCAGCCGTGCGGGGTGGCGGCCAGCCACTGCACCGCCTGCTCCCCATACAGCTCTCCCTTTTACATACGGACGGCTGACATGCTGCCCAACGGGGGCGGAGGCGAGAGGCTCTCCTTTGCTCCCACATACTACAAGGAGGGGGGACCCCCATCCCTCCAAGTGGCAGTGCCCCAGAGTTACCCGATGACGTGGCCAGGCTCTAGCCATGAGGCCTTCACCAATCCAAGGGCTATTAGTACAGACGTGTAACCCCTTCCACCCCCACCATGCACCAACGCTGCTGCCCCAGCAGGAGCAATGGGGACAGCGGATGACACCCCCCCAGCACGGCCCACAAGGACGGTCTCAGTTCTCCTGGCTTTCCTTTTCCCACAGTGGAGGGCTCACCCGGATTCAGGATATTGAGGGCATTAAGAACCAGGGCAGGGCCTGGCCCCGCGGTCCACAGGTGGCGGCCTGACCGGTCGTGTTGGCAGCTTAGACAGTTTCTCTGCTGGGACTGTCGTCTGGCCAGTGCCGGCACTGCCACCAGCTTCTCACTTCCCTCAGTCCCCTGGCTTTGCCGGACCAGGGGAAAGCTGAGCAAAGGCTCTGGAGGTCTCCGGGGTCCTTGGGGGATGAAAGGAGAAAGTGGGGTGTAGGGCAAAGGGAGAGGCCAGAACTCGAGAAGGGAGAGGAAGAGGTTAAAGGGACTCTTCAGGACTTGCTTGCTGAAATGAATCCAAGAGCTAGTTCACAATCTAGTTTTGTACTTCGCCTGTTCTAGAGACTGCACTCCCTGTAGCTGTTCCAACACGGATATTGCTTCCCGAACACGTCACATCTGCATCTGCCTCTGTCTTCACAGAACACGTTGACTGGACTTTGAAGGCTGTGGCCTAAGGTTATTTGTGAGGAATGCACCCAAAATGGATGTCTAGCCTTGTCTCCCCACAAATCCTCTTTCTCTGCCTGGGGAACCAGCTGCCCTGGCTGGAGAACCTTTTGCAAGTTATGTTACTAGAGTTTGAGTAGCTTAGCAAAGGAAAGCCTGCTGATGTTCTCTGGGGCCCTGGTCCGCCATGCTGAGCACTGTGTGTGGATGCAGCCCTGCGAGGACGTGTGCATTCCCAGGTGTGTGCACACAGGCCTGTCACCAACAGCGCACACCAGGACTTTGCCACCTGCAGGAGCTGCAGGGTGAAAGGGTCTCTGATGTACCAACTAGAAAGAAAAATCTGACTCCAGACAGCAGGAGCGAAAGGTGATCAAGGTGGCGGCCAATCCCCACGGCAGCCAGCTGGCTGGTACAGGAAGAGCCTGCGGAGTCTCCCCCTGGGATAATGTTGCCACATGGAAGCCACGGAAGCCCCTCCAGAGACCTGCTGTTCTCCCTGGGCATCCAGCCATGAGGCCACAGAGCAGGACCCCTTCGTTTCACCACGGATGGCAGCCCTCTCTCTGAGGATGGGAGGGATTTGACTTAGCAATCAGATTCCGTGCTGGCTGCCCTCCCTCCGCTGACCCACCCCCCAGTCACAGGACAGGGGCCTGTTTATTGCTGTGTCACTCTAGCCCCGGTCCAACTCCCAGTTATAACTCAGCTGTGGCCTTAGGCTGCTTGAGTGAATGCATCTGATGAGTTTCCCAGTTGCCTCTGCAGTAAGGGGTGGCTGTCCCCCCACCTCCTAAGGGCATTAGTACCCCCGGACTCTCTTGCGTCACCGAATGCTGCAGGGCATGGGGCAGGGAGGGAGCTGGCCCCTCTGCTGAGATCTTGATTTTTGCATTTGCGACAGGGAGGGTGAAGCTGGGGAAGGGGAAGAGAATGCGCCGCACCTTTTGCATCACTCTGGGCACTTGTCACCTTGCATCTCAATCTGTAATCAAGGCTCACAGGGTTGAGAATCAGAGGAGCTCTAGGACCAGTCTCTTATCTCCTCTGAGATTCCATTTTCTCCAGGGCAATGAGACTTGCCCAGGTGGACTCTGAGGACCCTTTAATGCTCCATGAAGCCAGCACTCCCTGAAAAGTTCTGCCGGCCAGACCACACTTTCTTGCCCCAGTCCTGGCAGGGGCTGGATGCACTTGCCAGCTGCCTGATCCTGTGTGCAGGGATGTGTGTTAATGGATGAAAGACCACAGTAAAACACAGGATTCGCCGGCAAAACCATTTTAACTGTCAGTGGAAAGCAGACATGTTTGACCGTCCTACTGAGTGACTTCAAATGATAACATTTCTCTGCTACCAGGAGACAGCTCTAGGTGGGGTAATGAGCTCTGTCTCAGAGCCGGGAGGGACCAGCCCTTACTGGGCTAAGCACGCCCCCTTGACACAAGCTGCTGGGTCTGGGCGCCCTCGCCACTTCCTGATGACCAGCCCCAGGGCCTTGCTTGCCGCCCTCTGATTCCACGGTCACACAACCACAGCAGGGGCTGCCCCTCCTCACCCAGAAGTTCCAGTACCGCCCGCCTTGGGAGAGATCAAGATCCAGTCAACTCTCACCTGCTTCGTGGCCCTGATCTGTCGGGGTCCCTGAGTGAAAAGCATCTCGTGCAATCCCGTCTCCTCCTAGAGCTTTCCCAGCCTAAATCAACCCACACATCAAAATCTGAGTTTGGGGCATTGGAGAGATGGTGGCCGCGGCCCTCCCCACACAGCCGCACGTTGCTCAGGGCACAGGCTCAAGGTTGCCTGCCCGCCTCCCTGCAGCCACGAGGGCCTTGCCTGTGGAAGAGGAAGCTCACCCCACTCAACCACACTGTACTTTTTAGCTGCCGAGTCTGTGCTCTGGGACACTATGTGGGCACTTTTCAAACTGCACGCTAAACAGGAAGAGGAGAGGCAGGGGACACCCTGCTCTCTCCGCCTGTTCGCTCCACCCCCACTTCACTGCTCCTGCTACAGATTTCTTGCCCTGCATCTTTGATAACTTGGAGTCACAACTAAGTGAATGTCAAAATAAAGGAGGAATTGGACATAGAAATCCCACAAGGTCCTCTGTTCTTTACCTGGGGAAGGGGCAGCTGGGCATGGATATAAGCGTGAAAGCCCCCTTCTCATCGCCCAGAATGTCCTTTTTCAACACTGAGATCTACCAGCTTCCTCCCCCTTCCTGCTTCCCTCTGCCATGTCCACCCCGACACCGTGTCCTCCACCCGACCCCCCCGTCCCTTTCCTTGCCTCAGTCGGAGCTCTCATCCAGGAAGGATGTGTCATTTGTTGGGAAAGGGGATTGAAGGGTAGCCACTGCTGTCCCCGAGGTGGAAGGAGCTCAGTCAATGATGCGGAGCCCTGGGGAGCAACCTGCCTCCACTCCACCCTCACTGTCCAGGCCCCTGGGGTCCTACCTGTAATTCGGGTCAAAGTCCCCGCTCTAAAGTCCGAGGAGGGAAGAGAAGAGATTTGGGGGGCCAGCTCCTCAGCTCAGGCCCCCAGCAGAGATGGGAGAAACGGGAGCAGTGTGGAGTGAGGACCGGAGAACCAGGACACAGGTTCCGAGTGAAAGGGAGGATTCGGGGAGGATGACGGTGCAGTTGGGGCTGCGGGGATGCCCATGCATGTGTGTGGGGAAGAGACACTCTCCCCGTCTCCGCACCTCCACAGCCGGCTGGGCAGCCGGCAGCCTGCCCTCAGCCGTGCGGCACCCAGGCCTCTGGAGTCAGAGGCCCGGCAGGCCTTTCACCCTCAGCTGGGGGGCAGCTGGCTGCGGCTCTGTCACCAGTTGTCCCCTGGAAACAAAAGCCCCGAGGCAAACCTCTCTCATCACTGCTGCACCTACCCCAGCCCTAAGTATCCCCCCCTCCCCCCGAGTGACCACGCCCATGCCAGCCTGTCACCCAGCACCTCAGGCCATGCGGTGGGGTGACAGCCCTGTCCCAGCTCTTCTCTCTGACAGCCCCGAGCACACCCAGCCATTTTCTACCCTCGTGCTTACAAGTGCTGCTCAGAGACTACTGATCATTTCCAGGGCGAGAAGACCAAACCGTAAATATCTTCTTTATAAAATATATTTGTATATATATATTTATTTATTTATTCACTCATTCATTCATTCTGGCCGCGCCAGGTCTTAGTTGTGGCACACGGGATCTTCACTGCGGCACGCAGACTCTGCTGCGGCATGCATGTGGGATCTAGTTCCCTGACCAGGGATCGAACCCGGGCCCCCTGTATTGGGAGCACGGAGTCTTACCCGCTGGACCACCAGGGAAGTCCCCAAACCATAGATATCTAAGGCCAGGGTTCTTGAACAACGCAGCAGCAAGAAAAGGAAGGACCAAGAGCTCTCCCCCCAGCTCGACTTGCTCAGAATGGAAATGGCCCAACCTTGGGCCTGACCTAGTCCCAGACACTAGTAACCTCTCCCTCCCTCCTCAGCCTGGTGTAGACTGCTCTTCTCCCCTGTCTGTTGGCCTCTCTCTCCACCTTAGTCCCCCAGCCCCAATGGCCATCCCTCCTCCACCGCCTAGCGTCTCCCTCCCAAGTAGCACGCGAGCCTCTGAAAGACACTGTCTGCCCCTCAGGCCTCTGGGTGTCTCAGGGTGCCCAGCCCACAGCACCATCCAGCCCCTCCTCCCCCAGCCACAGCTGGTGTCATGCTGAGCAGCACAGGAGTCAGGGAAGGAAGAGCTGCTGGGTCACAAAGCCTCCTCTCTCCCTGTGACCTAACCTCCCAGCAATCTATTCCTGGTGGTCAGAGGGTGGAGTTTTGTGTTAGACTTCACTTTGAACTCTGGTTCCACCACTTACCGTGTGACTTTAGGCAACTTTTTGGACCTCTCTGTGTCTCGGTTTCCTCATCTGTAAAATTGGGCTCGTGACGCCTACCTTATTCCATGGCTGTGAAAATTAGGTGAGCCTGGCGCACAGGGTAGCCATTGTCGTTAGTAGGATTTGGTGGGGACTCAAGTCTGAGCTGTGGAGGCAGCTGGGATTGCTCAGGCATCAGGGTGGAAGCCTCCTCTGGGCTCTTTTTCATCTCTCCCCCGAGCCTTCCAGAGCCTCTCCTCCCTCACCACTTCTCCCTGCCTGTTCCAGACGCTGCCAGGACCACCTCTCTGCCCATTACTGCCTCTCCCTTCATTTGGAAACTCCCTCATAACTGCTTGTGACTCTTTGAGAGACCAAGGGTCCTATCAACCTAGGACTGAATTTTGGCCTCACATTTGCCCCAGTAAATTGTACAAATGAGGGAGAGAATATTCATACACACAACAGCTCAGCTCTCAGCTTGGCGCTGTGCATATTTCACTGGTTTCCAAGTTCAAGGCTTGGGTTTGAAAGTCAGGTCAGAAGGGGTCCAGAGGACATCCAGCTCCTCCTCTTGAGCCTGGACTCCCCAGATTGTCCAGCCCTGGCCCTGCTGAGCCTCCCTCAGAACTTGCTAGACGTTCTGGCTGCTCTGCTCCCAGGTGTTAGTGGGGAGGTGAGGGCGGGAGAAAGAGCAGGAGGGAAGGAGTCCCAGTGTCTGGCTGGGAGGGGTGGGAATGTGCTTCTGTAGGACACCACCTGCATCTTCACAGAGTTAGGAAACCAGAGGAGAACTGGACCTGCCACATCCCCATTGCCTCTCCCAGTGCTGGCGCTATAGGACCCACCTTCACTTGGCCCTGAATCCACCCCCCCAACCCCGCCTGGATCCACGGAGAACAAAGAGAAATGATGGCTGAGCGCTACACCCTAACCCACAGGCCACAGGGGACTCCATTTCCCTGGCTAACCACTGTATCATCACTTCCATCCCTCCTATCTGCGGGTGTAAACTTCCTAAGAAATAAAATCAAAGTCCTCTTTCTCTATTCAGTTTACAAAAGGCCAAGCTGACTCTGCAACCCTGCTGTGTTGCTGTTCATCTGTTTTTGCCACAATACTTGGAAGTGTGACTTTAGGTAAGTTTTCTATATAATTCTAAGTTATTTGGGGAAATGTATCCACAGACTTGTTTCCACTTCAAGATGGGCTAAGGCAGCTGGTGCTAGGAAACTGAGATCTAGGAAATAAGACTCTGGGGCCTAATTTTGCTAGTTCTGTGAAGAAGATCCAACCATTCCCATGGCCCCCTCCACAGGCGCCCTTAGAGAGGGACGGCCAGCCGGAACCAGACAGCCACCAAGCAACACCCACTGACCTCCTGCCCTGTCTGCCTTCATCCTTTGTGTCTTGCTGTGAGTGGGAAAGGGCTTCATCGGGCCAGATCATACTGCCCCTGCCTTTCCCCCTTTCCCCTTTGCTTAAGGGGTTTACAGGGTACTTTTTAGATGGGAGGAAAGAGAACCTGTAAGTATAATGTTGACACTTTGATAATGAGTTTTGTTCTGGATCTAACTACACAACTCAAGGTTAAACAGAGGCCTGAACCTCTTCACAAAGTCTTCTGAACTCTTCTCGAACATAGGGCCCAACCAAAGGGAGAGGCCATCTCCAGACAACCCACTGTTACCCACAGTAACAGTGTAGCTGAGGAGGCCATGACTCAACCCCCAGGGAGGGTTCTCTCGAACTCTTCCTCAGGCAGGACTCCTGAGCAGGGCAGGGTCCTGGGTGAGGGTGGGAGGAGGGTGGAGAATGGCACCTCCACCTTCTAATCTCTAAAAGGCAAGATCATCAAAAGCAACCACACACAGGCTCTGAAAAATCTCAACGTTCTCCAAATCTGTGAAAGCATTGTCCAACAAACAAATTCAAATACATTCAGGAATAACAGACTTATCATGAATATTCTTAAGGGTAATATTTTCTGCCTTTTAACCCATTTGTTGGGCAGCCGTGAACTCTTCCTGAAGCTTAGGAGATGAACATTCACCCGGGGCCCCTGCCCTAATCAAGGCGAAAGTCCCTCTTTCTCAAGCAAACTGCCCCCCACGGTCCCAGGCGAGCCTGCTTCCCCAGGATGTCCTTTACCAAGGGTGGCTGGTATCTTGGGGACAATCTGCCCAGGCCTCCAGGGGAGTACTTGGCTCCCAACTTCTTCTCCATCCTGTCATCCCCCCCACCTCCTTCCTACACACACTACCATCACCATCACTACCCCCAGCAAGGAACCACAGCCACAGCCAGGAGTTGGCAGGTAGATGAGGCAGCCTTCTCCCTGAGCTCACTGGCTCCCAGGCCTGCTCCACCCAGTGGGCAGGACAGTTCCAGTCTTCACAGGGGTGAACATCCAGAAGCCGGGTGGCTGGATCTCATTGGGCATCTGAGATCACCTTCCCCTCCAAGTCTCAACAGAAGATGACATAGCTCATCCATCCAGCTCCGGCCTTGGGCACCTGAGGCCCTGGAGGCACAGAGGGCTTCTGTGCTGGCCTGCCTGCAGGTACAAGCCAGGTCCCACATCCACGCCAACCCATCCCAATATCTGCATATCCTCCTGGGCTGCGTTTTGCCTTGGGCCAGAGGTTTTCTTTCTACCCACTGGGAATTCCATCCTTATTTCTATCAAAAGATCATTCCCCTGAGAAGATCTGTGTTCAGGGTCTAATCAAACATCCTGAAATTACAGCAGAGGCCTGACCCTCCTCACAACATCCTCTGAATTCTTTCTCCAAACATATAGGGCCCAACCAAAGGAATCCAGAATGGTCAGAAGACCCCAAAGCCCAGGCCCCTGCATAGACACCGAGGGTCTCACCAGACCCTCACCCTCCTCTTGCCTCCTTCCCACCGTATGTGGACCCGGTACCCCCATCTGAGGAGGAGCCGTGAGCTGGTGACAACGAATGAGGAGGAACCCAAAAGAGAAAATTTAAGAATTGAGAATTTCCAATGAGGTCAAAAAGTGGTAATATAAAATGTTGGACATTGGAAGGATACATAAAAAACAAATAAAAATGGCTTCCTATTGGGAGGGAGTGGGGAATCAATAAGATGAAGGTAGAAACAAAGCTTTTCAGTGTATGCCTGGTTATATTATTTTGACTTTGTAACTACATTTTGAAAAGTTTTTTCATCTGTTAAATTATACCAAACTGTGCCTGAGAATAAGCGAGTACCTTCAGTCAGTCACATGCAGGTACATACCCAGCTGTGAGCAGAGCCCCTGGGGGGAAGCCTGCTGAGGCCTGTGCTCAGATGCCTAACTGAAGAGAGGCTGAGTCTCCTAAGATGCTGCCGCATTTGGATCCTCCCAGCCCTGGGGCTGGGTCACGGCTTCTGCCTGGGGACCTGTGATTGCACACTCTCCGCAGGCAAAGAGGCTTCTGGGCTGCAGGTAGGGAGCAGTCTTCTTCCCACAAGGTCAGCAGGCAGAAGGCTAGAGGGAGAAACAGTGTCAGCCAGCATAGGTTCCTATCAGATAAATATTTTTTGAATGTTTTTTGTTGTGGTAAAATATCTGTAACATAAAAATTTACAATTTTAACCATTTCGAGGTGTATGATTCAGTGGCATTAGTTCAGCAGTGGACTGATTTATTTGTTTGTTTATTTATTTATTTGAGATACAATTGATATATGACATTGTATTAATTTTAGGTGTACAACATAATTTAATATCTGTATATATTGCAAGATGATCACCACAATAAGTTTAAAGGCCATTAGCACATATAGGTACACATTTGCAGTTGTTTTGTGATGAGACTTTTAAGATCTATTCTCTTAGCCACTTTCCCATATACAATATATATATTTTTTAATACAGTATTGTTAACTATAGTCACCATGCTGTACATTACATCTCCAGGACTTTTTATCTTATAACTGCAAGTTTTACTTTTTTATTTATTTATTTATTTTTTATTTATTTTTTTTTTTTGCGGTATGCGGGCCTCTCACTGTTGTGGCCTCTCCCGTTGCGGAGCACAGGCTCCGGACGCGCAGGCTCAGCGGCCATGGCTCACGGGCCCAGCCGCTCCGCGGCATATGGGATCCTCCCAGACCGGGGCACGAACCTGTATCCCCTGCATCGGCAGGCGGACTCTCAACCACTGCGCCACCAGGGAGGCCCTACTTTTTTAAATTTGATAACCACTTAAGTTCAAATGCATTCTAAAGCTACTTTTTTACCCTCACCGCCCCGCCATGCTATGTTTTTTTTGTCACAGTAGGTTCTTTTAATACTGTGCTTCTCCAGTTCACTTGCTAGCTTTCTCCAGTAGAGAAGGCAGTAATCAAGGGCTCAGGATCTAGGCTCTGGTCTCAGTTTTGCACTAATAACCACGTGGCCTTAGGTGGTCACTTAGTCCCTCAGTTTCCCCATCTGTAAAATGAGGGATTTAGACTATACAGCTATTCCAATCATTTCATTTTGGTATTTTACACCCCCTTATTTTAGAAGCTTCTAGGCAATGAAACTCAAAGCCAAAGTGTAAGGAGCCTATTCGTTATCTAAGTTCAATCAAATGACATCAGAACATTTCGGTAAAGACAAAACAACCTGGTTGTCAGAAACCTGACTCGTTTGTAACTTTCAGGAATCCATGTGTTGCAGAAAGTTATAAATGAAGTTCAGGGGCCAGAAACCATCATTTCTTTGGTGACCCAAGTGGTTCCCTCTGCAGCCGTGTCCACAGCTTTGAGCCATGTGACCCAATTCTAAGGGTGAACCAAAGTGCTCCCAAGCTGAGCTAGGCAGGAAGGCCAAAGGGCACAAATTGTGGAAAACAGCCATGAGAGAGAAGGGCTAACATAGGCAAAACTGTTCATTCAACTAACATTTGCTGGGGATGCAACACTAGGTAACAAACATTGTGCTAGGAGCTGGAGAAATATAACTGAAAATACCACCCCTGCCCTCAAGAGGCTTATACTCCAGGGTGGAAAATTAACACATATTTCACAGGTAAAATACTAAACCCTCCAGGTATTTACTTGCCCTGGACTAAAACAGAGACTGGAGACTCAAAGGGTAGAAGATGGAGTTCATTGTTCTCAGACTGGCGTGGTCAAAGACGGGAAGGGGCAGTGTTCATCGGCTGCCAGATGTGGCACCATTACTTTAGGAAGTTGATACCAGCCTCAGCACTTCCTTCCTGCCAGACTTTGTCCTCATGTTAGAAAGAGAGAAATTGCTAAGTCAGCTCAGGCTGACAAATTATCATAGATAGGTGCCTTAAGCAACAAACATTTCTTTCTCACAGTTCTGGAGGCTGGGAAGTCAAGATCAAGGTATTTTCAAATTTGGCGTCTGGTGAGGGCCCACTTCCCAGTTCATAGATGGCCATCTTCTCACTGTGTCCTCATATGGTGGAAGGGACGAGAGAGCTCTCTGGGGCCTCTTTTATAAGGGCGCTATCCTATTCATGAGGGGTCCACCCTCATGACCTAATCACTGCCCCCCCAAAGACCCCACCCTCTAATGCCATCACGTTGTGGGGTAGGATTTCAATACATAAATCTTGGGGAGACACAAGCATTCAATCCATTACAGATGGGTCTCAGGTCACTGAGACAGGAAACCATTGATCAAGGCAATTTGTAGACAACGAAGACAGACTGAAATTCAAGCAGAGGCAGGTATAGACATGCAGAGGATGTGCTAGGTTAAAGGCCTTGAGAAGGTGAAGATACATAATGTGGTGAATTAAAGAGACACAAGAAGAAAGAAGATAGACTCTAAGACTCGATCCCAGCTGTCAGGATCACAGAGTCCTAGAAGACAGTCAGAGGTCACATAGTCAACCCCACCTCAATGCACTGTCAACGCAAATAATCGATAACCAATCTAAAGATAGAGGGGAGTTTTACTCAAGCCAAACTGAGAACTACAGCCCTGGAGACAGCCTCTCAGTAGCTCTGAGGAATTGCTCCAGAAAACATGGTTTTCAGCACAGTTTTATATCTTATCAGAACGAAGAACATCAAACATGACAGGGGTACATTCCTTCAAGTTTTCCAAAAAAGACAGATTAGCAAGTACTCAGTGAGTCAGTCTGGCCTTGGCGCCTGGGAAGGGAGCCTTATCATCAAAGGAGTACTAGCATTGATGTCCCAGGAAGGGAGGCATTTATCTTTATCTTCAACACGGACATTCTTTACTTCTGCACAGCACACCCTTTTCTTTAATGGTTAGGGCAGATGTACAATGTATGTGTGATGGGCCACAGACAGACTGTCCTAGTTGGCATAAAGTTCAAGCCAAATCCTGTACAAGCTGGAATGACTTCCACATCCCTCAATAGGAGAACATGTCTTCCATCGGCCATTAGAAACCATCTGACAGGGGAAAAAAGTGTCCTGTTTTGAGGGATAACCAGACAACTTTGGAGTCTAAGGTGATCGTTACAGAACAAAGCCAGCCCTGGCAGAGCATGACCCGATGGTGCTTGGCAACTGTGATTGAGTCAATCACAGGTAAATGTTCAAGGGCAAGAGCTTGAATTTATCTTCCCATTCTCAGAAAACTTAAGCCCCTGCTGCTTCTCTACCAAGGGGAAGAAAAGGACTGAGCTACAGAAAATATCTAGGTGGGAGGCACTTACAAATAAAAAGGGAGTCATAATTCCCCCTTGAGTGTCAGCTTCTTCGACACTGGAGAAAGTGTCTAGGAAAGCCAGGAGTGGCTCCAGGAAGGGCAAGAAGGAAATGGAGGATCCAGGACTTGCTACAGCGTTGTGGTTCTACAAGAAAGTATGTTTACAGCTTCTGGGCCAGATGTAACAGGGCTTGGTCATGCAGGCATTTGTGTCTGTTCCCCACGTGGCTGACAGAGCCAAAGCCCTGTCCTTTCATCGCCTCAGCAACAGTGGTGGCCAGGTGACAACCAGCCCTCGGCAGCTTTGAGGAGGAGGGGAATGTGGAATTTGGTAGACCTCGGCAGGGCAGTCATGATGGGGATGAGCAAACCAGGCAGGCACTGCTCATCAAGCTTCCTTTCCCCCACAGGATATCCACAGCGTCACCTGATGAATGGAACCAGTGCTCACTCCACTTTTCAATATATTAAGAATGTTAAACTAGAGCAAATTATAAATTACAATGCCTAGTTGTGTTTTTTCCCACAGGGGCATTTCTGCTCCTCCCATAGACATCCGCTCTAAACTTTAGACAGAACATGGGATCCCAAGACCACTGGGCATTAGAAAACAGAGTGAGAATGGTAAGCAAAGGTCATTTACTCATTTTTCCCAAGTATATCTGAGAACTCAGAAAACTGTCTATTTTTACGTTTTAACATAGTGTGTTTTTGCTATATGACTGAAAATTCCTGACAGCTGATGCTACCAGGTGGGATTGGTGTATGGAGAGTTATTTAAAACACTAAACAACATAAATCTAGAAGTTTGCATCCTTCCTCTGCAAAAGGCCATCCATGGACTTGAACAAGCCATCCCACTAGTCTTTGTTTAGTGTTCTGTGTGCCGTAAACTTAGGCTCGATGCTGCCCACCGGGATGTAGGGAACCAGGATGTAGGGAGGGGCAAATTATGGGGACTGAGTGCTGTCTGGACCATACCCGTGCATGCTCTGCACCCAGTCTTCTCTCCCCATTAGATCATATCTCTTCAAGACCTTTCTGAAGGGCACCTGTCACCTTCCCACTGGGCCTGATAGGGTCACCCCCTCAGAGGAACACTTGCATTTTCTTTCTGTGTTTTGTGTTTGGGTGCTGTCAGATGAAACCCTGTCAGGGAACAACCAGCCCCAAAACACAACTGGGAAGATAGTCTGCTGCAATGAGTGATTTGCAGGCTCAGGTGGGGTCGATCATCTCTAATGCAGGGCTGGTGACCCCTCCTGTAGCCTCTTGAAAGCACGATGCTATTAAGCCCCCAAATATCAATCTCCTTCTTTCAGACTTTGGACAGCATGTTGTTTATGGGTATGTGACTGTCAGCAAGAAGGACATTCTGCCAAATATAAATTCTTGGTCATACTTCTCACAGATAGAAGAGGCAAGATCCTATTCAAGATGACCAACTTTTGGGGTGGAAGGAAATAGTTTCCCAAACCAGGTGAAAGTTTTGATTTTTCCTAAGTCATTGAGATAGCCAATGTTCTGTTCAGTTCTCGGCACAAGGTGGGCACTTGGGAAATATTCACTGAACTGAAGGTAGCCTCATGCCTAAGATTACAGAAAGCAAAGTCAGGGGAGGAGACAAGAGCATTACAGGATGGGGGGTACTAGGAGAAGACTTAAAGACCACCAGTAGCCTTGGTAAGAGGGCATTTACAACCTTAGCCCAGGAATAAATATTCTCATAGAACTTCTATTATTCATCATTATTTGCAAAATAATCAGAGTTCCATGGGAGACGGGCTTCCTTTCACAGAGAACCGTGGTAGTTAGCGAGCAGCACAGGCAGTATTGTTTTCTGTGAAGATCCTCAGTGAACTGAGTGATTCCAAAGATGAATAAACTCTCCCACTATTGGGGGTTGGGTGGGGAGGGACGGAGGGAGGGAGGGATCACTCTTATCTTATATATGAGTGTGAATAAAATTGATGTTTTTATAGCGCAAAAGCTAAGAACTTCAGCGTACAGTAGGTTTTTAGATTTGAGAAGCACATTTTCTAGCCTCTTCTAGCTACGGTGTAATCTAAAAAAACAAGGCAACCCAAACTAAGCAGTTTATTTGCTTCTTGGATATGCAGAGTAAATGTCAGGAAGATGCCAATTTCCCACCAGATCATTAAAAATTGTAATACAATCCTTATGAAAAATACTAATCTCTTTTAGACAAGGTGATTTTAAAGTTCATTTGAAAAAATAAGTAATAATGGTAGGAACTTTCTAAAAATAAATAAATGAGCCATCACCAGTATTAAAGCTCCAATAATTAAAACTGTGGTGTTTATGCCTAATGACCAGCTCAATGAATCAGAAAAGAAAATTCAGAAACAGGCACAAACACATATGGGAACTAAGTTTGTGACAAAGTGGCACTTCAGATCAGTGGGGGAAAGATAGATTCTCAGTAAATGATGTTTGAACAGCTACAGTAATTCAGTGAAGTAGGTCACTCAGACTTTTTGTTAAATGTGAATATTCACTTTCAAATATGTAAATGAAGTCTATAATGTAACTCAAAGTTAAAATCACCATATGTGATAGGTTTGAAAAATCTATCATTTAATTTAATGAACAGTTGTCATTGTAAGAGTAAAATACTGAATCGTTTATGTTTGTGAAAGTTGTTAATTTTATGTAAAAAAATATGAACTTGAAAACAATAGGGAAATAAATTGACAGTTGATATGAATATCAAGAAAGATACATTTAGGAGAATAACATGACATTCTTTTTGAGATAAACACCACTTATTAAAATGTAAATAATAATAAGGAGATGTTGGTCAAAACTTTCAGCTGTAAGTTCTGGAAATGTAAGGTACAGCATGGTGCCTGCCGCTAATACTTTATTGTATACTTGAAATTTGCTAAGAGAGTAAATCTTGTGTTCTCACCACAAAAAAGGGTAACTATGTAAGTTGATGAATATGTTAATTAACTTGATTGTGGTGATATTTCACCATATACCTATATCAAATCATCATGTTGTACACCTGAAATATATATTAGTTTATTTGCCAATTATACCTCAATAAACCTGGAAAAATGTAAATAATTCAAAGAGATGAGATTAGATATCATAATTTTAATCTTCCTATGATTATTTGGGGTGCTATTAGTTAACAAAATAGTCTTTAAAAACTGTATTTAATTTTTAAGTATGTAATAGGGAAGAACCTTCGTATTCTATTACAGGTTAATCACTAAAGGAATGTTGCCTATAAGCTTAAATTATACATAATGGCCCATCTCTGGGAACCCTGCCTCCCAGGTAATGAGCATTAAGCTAAAATGCTTTGCAGGAATCATCCTGACCAGGCCCACCTGTGAATGACTGCAGGAGGAAAGAAATGATCACATCCTCCCAGAGGCTGATGGGAACCAGGAAATGCTTGACTCTGCGCCCTCCCCTTTTAGTATAAAAGAAGCCTGAATTCTAACTCAGGCAAGATGGTCGTTTGTGACACGGGTTCATCATCTTCTTCGTCTGCTGGCTTTTGGCATAAAGTTGCTATTCTTTGCCTCATCAACTCGTCTCTCGACTTACGGGCCTGTCGTGCGGTGAGCAGTACGAGCTTGGACTCGGTAACAGGTATTTATTTCCATTTAGGTCGTGAGTCTATTTTTTAAAGTCTTATTAGAAATTTAGGAATTTTTCACATCTTGTACAGATGCATTAAAAATAAGATGTCAACTTTGCCACCCCAAACTATCATGGGGAGGAAATAATTCCAAAATTATATATAAGAACACTTATGAATCAGATATAATAAAGAACAGAGTGTATGAAGAAAAGAAGTACAATATAAATGCTAACAACTCTTTTTTTTTTTTTTTTTTTTTTTTTTTTTGTGGTACGCGGGCCCCTCACCGCTGTGGCCTCTCCCATTGCGGAGCACAGGCTCCGGACGTGCAGGCCCAGCAGCCATGGCTCACCGGCCCAGCCACTCCGCGGCACGTGGGATCCTCCCGGACAGGGACACGAACCCGCTTCCCCCGCACTGGCAGGCGGACTCTCAACCACTGCGCCACCAGGGAAGCCCTAACAACTCTTATTAAATAATATTCATTATTATTTAATAATACAAAGGGACATTTAGCCATATTAAAAGAACATTAATGGTTTTGACAGCATGCTGGACTGATGATGAATTCATCTGTGCTTCTGCGTTTCTTGCTTTCTGAGAAATTTCTGAGAATTCCTGATCACTCAGAAAGCAATATGGTGAAAATCTGATTGAAGAAATATACACCTTATCTATGCTGTTTCTTTTATAATTGGAATAGCTAACCACTTGGTAATCCTGCCCCAGACTTTCACCACTAAATAATAACCATTGAACTGATGGCTCTTGTAAAAGGTACTTTCCTTCTTTGTTTAAATTTGCTAATTCAGGCATTAAGTTTAAAGACAACTCTATAGGAAGAAAGACTATCACATGTAGTGATTATTTGGGGTGATATTTTTTAATTAAAAAAAGGGGGAGAATCATTTTTCTTCCTATACCTACCAAGAGTATAATGTAAAAAATGGCACCAGCTCTTCTGTTGTGGCTCCTGTTTATTCTGACTGCTGCTGTATACTTAAATTTTCAAATCAAATGCAGTCGCTAAAGTTTTTGTTTTGTTACTTTTTCGTTAGTTTCCAGTAAGCATACTGACATTCTTCTAAAAGCCATTCATCTAGATTTTACCTGGAGAGTATTCTACATACAGCTTACTTTCTCAGTGAAACTCATAAACAAATGGATGAAAAATTGATAAAATGGGCTTCCCTGGTGGCGCAGTGGTTGAGAGTCCGCCTGCCGATGCAGAAGACGCGGGTTCGTGCCCCGGTCTGGGAGGATCCCACATGCCGCGGAGAGGCTGGGCCCGTGAGCCATGGCCGCTGAGCCTGCGCGTCCGGAGTCTGTGCTCCGCAACGGGAGAGGCCACAACAGTGAGAGGCCCGCGTACCGCAAAAAAAAAAAAAAAAAAAAAAATTGATAAAATGTTGTGCAATATCATTGACAATAGACCAACATGGTGGTTTAGTAACCAGAAGCATATGTTTGCACTGTTCAGTAATGTGTCTGACAAGTAATTATAGCCCCACATCATGTGATGAAATTACTGGCTATAATCAGAAAGATAGTGGGGCATATTCAAATTATCTTTCTCCAGCCAAACTACAGGGCATATAAGAAATTATGAAACTAACTTGTAGCATACTTATAGGAGGCATTCAAGCAAGATGTTTTTTAAAAAGCTGCTTGAAACAAAAGAATTACTGAATTTTTGTGGATAACAATACTAATTTTGCAGGGCTTGCCTAGCAGCCATCTTGCTTATATAACCAAACTGGTGTGCCTCACATGGGGCACACCAGAGCCTCTGCCTGACTGGATGCAGGCCCAGGAAGCCTATGGCTTTAGCCCCACTCAGCACTTTGTTTGTACTGTTTCTGATCCTCAAAGGTGCATCTCTTGGCTTTGTGTTATTTTTGTTTTTTAACTTTATTGAAGTATAGTTGATTTATAATGTTGTGTTAATTTCTGCTATACAGCAAATTGATTCAGTTATACATATATACATTCTTCTTCATATTCTTTTCCATTATGGTTTATCACAGGATATTAAATATAGTTCCCTGTGCTATACAATAGGACCTTGTTGTTTATCCATCCTATATATAATAGTTTGCATCTGCTAGCCCCAAACTCCCAATCCTTTCCTCCCTCACCCCCTTGGCCACCACAAGTCTGTTCTCTATGTTTGTGAGTCTGTTTCTGTTTTGTAGATAAGTTCATTTGTGTCATATCTTAGATTCCACATGTAAGTGATATCATATGGTATTTGTCTTTCTGACTTTCATCACTTAGTATGATAATCTCTAGGTCCATCCATGTTACTGCAAATGGCATTATTTCATTCTTTTTTATGGCTGAGTAATACTCCATTGTATATACATACCACATCTTCTTTACCCATTCATCTGTCAGTGGACATTTAGGTTGTTTCCGTGCCTTGGCTCTTGTGAATGGTGCTGCTGTGATCATGGGGGTGCACGTATCTTTTCAAATTAGAATTTTGTCTGGGTATATGCCCAGGAGTGGGATTGCAAGATCATATGGTAATTCTATTTTTAGTTTTCTGAGGACCCTCCATACTGTTTTCCATAGTGGCTGCACCAACTTAGATTCCCACCAACAGTATAGGAGGGTTCCCTTTTTCCACACCCTCTCCAGCATTTCTTGTCGACTTTTTAATGATGGCCATTCTGACTGGTGTGTGGTGGTACCTCATTGTAGCTTTGATTTGCATTTCTCTAATGATTAGTGATGATGATGGCTCTGTGTTTTTCAATTTCCCTTGAATTTATTCTATCTATTATTGTTACATGTTTGGAGTTACAAAAAGATGTTAAAATGGCATCTTAGGTAATATAATAATAAAAGGCATTACAGAGTTGATGGTTCATCTTAAGTACTGGTTTGTATATTAGAAAATTAGGGAGCCTAAAAAGTGTCAGGCTACAGGTCAAAAAAGACGACTTGTGTCTCATTTGTACTGTTTGTGTGTATGAGGGCCTCCGCAGGCTCTAAATTCATGTATCGTGTGGGTGGATTCCTCAGTAAAGTGTGCCCTGCCCATATATGAAACAGGATCTCCTTAAGTAGCTCAGATCATTCCCTAGTTTAGCCTGATGAAGCTACTCTGTTAAAGAAAAAAATATCCAATGACGCATGTTAAAAATGGTAAGGCAGACTTGATTCAGGACCCTCATTATAGGTATAGGGACCACTGCAGTGGGATGTCACAGTGGGGAGAGAGATTAGGTTCAACTCCAAATACAGCCTGGGCAAGGAGGAATTTATAACCAAGGAGTAGGGATGGAGAACAACTAAGAGGAAACACCAAGGAAACGGGGGTTCTGGCTAAACTGACCTATCAGAGTTCTTGCTGAAGGCAGGCCAGAGTGATCAGACATCACCTAGGGGATGCTGGAGGATGAGGAGCCAGGTAGGATATTGAGGGTGTGGGGTTCTAGTTAAATTGACTTAGCAGGATTCTTGCTAAAACTGTGTTTTCCAAAGAAGTGCACAGATAGGCCTAGAAAAATATTCAGGAGCCTAACTAAAGTTTGGTCAAGCAAAGAATCATTGTCAGCTTCTGCATCAAACGTTCCATGACCCAGACTGCAACTTCAGACTTGACATCATTTTTACTGTATACTATTTAAAATTACAATTCCTACAGTAACTAAATAACCCATAGCACCTCGCTGCCTTATTAAGCAGTTTTCACAGTATTGAGGCTTAAGTCTGTTGCAACGTATTTGGAGAAGTATAACATCCTCTAGTGGTGAGTTTATGAATTAAAAAATCATGTTGCTGAAAACCCTATGTTCTTTGCCTTCAGACTCATCTTGTCCTTTGACTTTAGCCCATTCCACTGAAAGCTCTTATTTAAGACATGCTGACTCCCAAGAGTTCCTATTTTTCTAAACTGCAGGAATGAATCAGATTTTCAAAACTGAATTCAGATTTGGTGGAAAAGTGTTCAATAAAATGTCGATAGGTCTGTTTTTAGTCGGGTACAAACAGTGGGGACAGAAAGCTGGGAGAAGGGTGGGTGAGGGGCTGAGATGGGTATTCAGGTGCTTCTGCGCTCCAACTCTGGTTTGACATTTTACGGCAGAAATTCTTACACACTCTGTTCTCTCCCACCCCGACACACAACTGAAAGATGTCCACTCTTAAGATTAACACATTCCCAATCAGCACACCTAGGTTAGGAGCAATTCCCAGAGCTCTACTTACAAGCCCTCTCTCTCTCTCCTACTGAAGAAAACCTCGTTAAGTAGAAATAGCACTCGAAGAATGCTAAATGAGGCCTGCAACTGATGGCCGGGTGCCTCCTGACGCTCACAGGATTCTTTGGCTCTTGAATTTATTACCAAAGGAGGGCAGTTTCCTTTCCCATCATTAATGACCATATGCCCATTTCTATAAACTTGCTATTTGGGGAACTATAATCAAGAATGAGTCAACGGAGAAAAATTAAGATTTATTTTTTGTAAAAGCACACAACTAATTTGAATAAGGCACATTCTTCAACATCCGTAAGAAACAAATGCAAACACAATCATGGTTACATAAGGAAGAAGGGGGATGCCAAGAATTTTGACATTAGTACTGGCAAAGCCCGCTTCTTTTTGTTAGGTAAAAAAAAAAAAGCGAATTGCAGTTGTTTGAAAGTCAATGTGCTGTTTCTTTTATGACAGGGATGGCAAACAGATTTCAATCTCCTGTAATCCGCTCAACCAGAAGCAGCTGCCTGGAGCTTTGGGCTGAGAAGGCTGAGGCTAGTGTGGGCGCGGGGAGAAGGCAGGCTGGACCTGCCGGGCCTTCACATCTTCTTGCCAGCTCTACCCTACCTGCTGAGCCCACTGCTTCCCAAGGCCAAAAATGTTCTTTTTGGTTCAGGTAACTGCTCTTAGCCAAGGGCAAATTTAGTTTATGAAGCCTCAATGAGGAAAAGTGGGAGATCATTTCCCAGTATAGGAACCAATCTGTGGATTTTTTTTTTTTTTTTTTGCGGTACGCGGGCCTCTCACTGTTGTGGCCTCTCCCGTTGTGGAGCACAGGCTCCGGACGTGCAGGCTCAGCGGCCATGGCTCATGGGCCCAGCTGCTCTGCAGCATGTGGGATCCTCCCAGACTGGGGCACGAACCCGTGTCCCCTGCATCGGCAGGCGGACTCTCAACCACTGCGCCACCAGGGAAGCCCACAATCTGTGGATTTTTAAAGACATCAAAACAAGCTGAAGTAAACACAGCATATAATCCTGGAAGGAAAGGCATTGAAAACTGAATTATGTATATCTTTACCAATTATTTACAGATTAGGGGATACTGGTCGTGTTCTCAGGCCCTTTGGATAAGGCTAGTGCTCTTAACTAGTTTGTATATATATATTTAAAAACAGATCGAGAAGCACTGCCATATACAGAACTGATAGGGCCGTGTATTAGTTGGAAATGAGTTTTTTAAAGTCATCTGGAAAAACTGTTTTACACAGATATCTTAATTTAGTTCTCTCTAGAATTGGTAACACCTTCTTTGCAAATATATTATTATTCACAGCAAGTATTTCCCACGTGACTCATAAGCCTCAGTATTTCATAATCTCATATCCTTAGAAATATTTTAAAATAATCATTTCATCATATTTCTATGGATTATGATAGTGATTCATAATCATTAATATTCACAATACATATATGAAGACAAACATCAACATTCCCATTGAACAAGTGATAGTGTTCAAGGTACTTTAATTTTTGAAAAAACAAAAACAACAGAAAACAGAACCACTAACTTTTCAACAAATTTCAAAATGAAATATATTATGCTCAGATTGGTGGACAAAATATTAAAATGAAGATTAATATTTAACCATACATTCAACATGAAAAGCAGACTAAAAACTGCTTTTATAAAATGACATATTGAGGGCTTTATAAAGATGTCTTGGTTTATTTTTATAATTGCTATGTTTTATTTTCAGATGATAAAAGAAAAAAGGTATCATGTTTCTATTTGAAAGTACTTCTGTACAAATAAACTGTGTATGGATATAAGCTTTATTCCCGGTAAATGATAATCAGCTATAATGATTATATCTTCTGCTTAACGTTAGTTTTTGAAGTACTAGACACCTGGCTATGCTGCATAGAAACTGGTCAGATGTATGCAAATATAGTCCCGGAGAAAATCATATTGCTGAATTAGTATCACTTTTACATGCTGAATTTGTTATATTTTATCATCAATGCTCCTTATGTTTCCTGTATAAAACAAACAAAAACTGTGAAAGGGTCAAAACCACCTCAGCTGCTAACACTGCTCAACTGTGTCATTACTTGGAGGATGGTGGGTCACAGGCCTGCTGAACACATAAGCTTGGCAACTTTCAAATGAAATATATTTAAATTACTTTATTGATTTAAAAATTAGAAGTAGAAACAACAGCATTGCTACCTTTAGTTATATGAATCCCCTGGAACTCCTCTGGCCAACCCTTGGGAACTAAGTGGGAAACCTAAAATTTACCCCACAGGGGAAAAAACTCAAGTCGAGAGACAGTTTATAATTCCACCAGTTGGTTCTAGAACTCTGGTATCACTCAAGTGATTTATATTAATATATAACATAATTAGAGTTCTATGATAATAATTAAATGGTGATGTTTGGGTATCATATATCGTATCAAATGCCCACAAGTCATTGTTCTAAGTCAAACAAGCAAACTATCCATTATAGTAATGAAAGATGAACTACTAGACACACAGAAGAAAATTTAGAAACTTGAAAAATGTAAAAAAATAGGTACAATTGAATAGAAATTAACCTAAGAGTACATTAGATAATAGATTTTATTTGTACATTTAAAAAATATAAAGTTTTATGCTTTAAGAATAATCATTTTATTCATGAGGACAGAGCTAATATACTGCTCCTTTTAAAAATGATTTTTGAAATAGTGGACAGAAAACTGAAAACAGTTTCAGTTCATTGCACTTATACATGGAAGGAGACTTTTTTTAACAAAGGCTGAACAGTAAAAAAAAAAATTGTGACATTTGGAAATATTTTCTAAATTGTACTGAAAGGAAATGATGAAAAACCATATTCAACTGAATGACGAAACCATCTTTGTCTCAGCTGTGGTCTGAGTCACTGACAGATTAGATGTGCACACTTCATACTGGTTCTCTATAAATCTGAGGTAGCACAGGTCAGCAGGCACCAGTTCTACAAGGCACCAATGGTTCTGTGTGATGTAATGCTAGCATCTGAGATCTAGAAATATCAAAAAACATTGAATATGGCATATAGATTGTTCTTCAATTTCCGCTGACTTTAAGTTGGATTGATATTATATTCACTATGCTTTAACTTTTTGTTCAGGAAGGTCTCTCCTCAAACCTAGCGGAAGAGTCCTTCACAAAGTCCCAAATGAAAACAGTTCCTTTAGGTATGGCCTTATGCTCAGTTGAGCACAATGTCAGGTCTTGGTTAGAACAGATCTATGTTTTTCCTGTGACAAACACTTTCAAATAGATTCTTCCCCCCATGTCTTTATGCTCTCTGTTTAGGGATCAACAAAAACCCCTGTATCTTCTTACTGTTTCCGAAAATTCTTCCATACTTTAGTCACATGACTTCAGAGGCCAAAACCTAACTGAAATATTCCAGGTTCATGGTGATAGTTCCTAGGTATGCCATGTAATGGGACAAATCCTTCATTAGGTCAAGATCATTTTACTAAAGTTCTGCCTTTGGGGTTAAGATGCAAATCAACAATCACTGTCTCCATAAACATCTTTCTCAAGCTTTCTTACAATCACAGAACATGGTCCAACAATTAATACTAGCTGTTAAAACCTCTTAGAATCTATCTACCATTTCCACTTCCTCTCACTAAGTATAACATCTCTTGCATTTACCTAATTGTTAACCTAATCATACTTCTAACTAGCTGGTCAAGAAATGAACTGCATTAGCTAAATGTTCCATCACTGTATAATAAGTAAACAGTATGGTAAAGTTATGCTAATGTACCTATATAAAAATCTACGATTCAGCTGGTTATTAAAATCTGTTCTGCTTAAAGCACTCAAACTCTCATTGTAGACAATTATAAAATTCCATTCAGGGGAGACAGAAATGATAACAGAGATTAACCAAAAGCATAGAAATATGCTAGTAAATACTAGTTTATACATTCTGCTATTCATCTGTAAGTCTTTATTCTTCATAAATAGCATGTCTCTTGATAAACCTGTATTTTATTTTCAACCTACTCATGAGTTTTAGTATTTTCATCTTTTTCCTATCTTCCAAGATGCTTTTTCACTTAATCAGTGATTTTCAAACTTCATTATCAGTGGAACTCTTTATTCCAATTAAATCTTATGGAGGAGCCCAATATATAAAATGGGAAAAAGAAGAACTTCTTTGATACAAAGGGGAGGGGTGCCAGTAGACAGCCTGAAAACCACTGCTCTAAATCATTCAAGAAAATTGAAGCAAAGACACAGCCAATTGGAATTTCTTCATTTGCAGTGATTATAAACAATTCCCCCATTGTTTTCAATTTTTAAGAACATTTCTTGAGCACAGCTGCTTTTCCCTCAGGGCTCATTAACGGAACAAAAACACAGTGCCTTACATATAGTATTTAGGTAAATAAGTATAGGAATTCTTATTTCCTTTTTCATACTATTCAAAAGTGCAAAAAAGCATAAGATGTAATCCCACAACTAGGTTATTAAAATGAATTTTAAAAATATTTAACATGTGATAGAAATTTTTAAAAAAATTTTCAGTTTTATAATTGTAATTGCTTTAATCTGCATCCAAATACTATCCAAAAGGCTCCTTAGAGCCTCAAGAAAACAAAAATCACTCTGTAGTTACTGAGAAGATTATCTTTCCATGT
Source organism: Mesoplodon densirostris (assembly GCF_025265405.1). Taxonomy (NCBI): domain Eukaryota; kingdom Metazoa; phylum Chordata; class Mammalia; order Artiodactyla; family Ziphiidae; genus Mesoplodon; species Mesoplodon densirostris. The sequence continues at coordinate 155,384,652 of NC_082662.1, read as the reverse complement.
AATGATTCTGTTGCTCTACTTTTGGACTAAAGAACATTCCTCAGTTATATATACCTGATTTGCTTGAAAGGCAAGGAAAAAAAGTCAGGTCAACTTTTAGCTTTGTCAAGCTTAGATTAGAAAGATTTTACAAAAAGTAAAAAATGAAAATTTCTTTTCTCAAATAAGCTCATTTGTGCTTTCCAGGCTATTTCCTCACATTCGTCAACCTCCTTCCATATAAATGGAAGGCTTTTAAACTGACTTTTTAATAAACCCATGCTGAATATAACCAACTCTGTGCTTAGCTTATAGAGAGCAGCCCTGTTCTTCTATGCTCCTCACTGGCTGGACAGGCAGCACCAGGTGGGAAATGCGGCTCCACAGTCCACTCAGTTTGTCTGAATCCATGTGGTTGAAGGAGCTGGGAGTGTTAGAGTTGGTAAACCTCGCCCAAAGTAAATCTCGCACTTTCTCTTCAGTTTCCCTTGGGCTGACACTTGCTTCTAATGTTTCCTCCTCCAGTAGGATGGTCAGGACCAGGGCCACATCTTTAAAGGCAGCGTTCTCATGGTCACAATACTTGTAGAAGATCAAGGTGGAGCCTGCAGGAAGGGATTCAAAGCGGTGGACCACAGCAGCCTTCTGGCCCTTCTCAAATCCAGAGCTCAGCTCCCTGTCAACTGAATGCTTGACCTCATCACTGTCCTGAAAGGTTTTTCCAGCTCCATCAATCTGAATGGCAGAGACTTTCTGGGCAGACGTGTAAGCATCCGCAACGTGGTGGCTGAGGCACTTCAGGGTCTCTCTTCCCTCTTGAGCTGCTGTAAATATGATGGTGGCTGGCTCAGTGGGGTGTGAAGCATTGAGGTGCTTCTGGAGAAACTTGCGTCCTCTCTGCCACAGAAAGGAACTCTGGCCTGGAAATTTATCCTTCAAATGGCTGAAATGAACCAAGAAGGCCTCCAAAGCTGGATTTTTGGTCACTTGCTGGGCCGGAGAGGAATAATAGCTATTAGCAGAACTTAGCAAAGCAAGAGTCAGAACCAGGAAGCCAAGAAAGATGGAGCCTATCAGAGAAAGAGAAAATAAAAGACAAAATTAGAGAGAGTGTGAGTCAGAAATAAAGCCTGTGGTAAACTGAAAAGAGGCAGATACGCTGTCAGATTTTACTGGCCTGCGGCGAGTTTCTTTTGCCTAGGTCCTTTAAACTTTCAGCTGTTGAAATCTACTGGAAATACTTATCCTTTAATTTCTTAGGAAGAAATTTGAAGATAACAACATCTTTGTTAAAAGGTAAAATCTAAGTTTATATATTTTTTGCTATAGCTACTGATGTGATTTAGAAATGAACTATCAGTATATTCTTCTACCGTCTCAAAAGTATCTACTACCTACCTGTAGATGGGCCATTTTTTCCTAAACAGTCAAAATGTAAAAATGCCATTTGAGAAGTTAATACTTTCTTTTTCTTTGAAAAGACATCTTTAACAGGGAACTATATTCATATATATTATAATAGCCTATAATGGAAAATAATCTGAAAAAATATACATATGTAACTGAATCACTTTGCTGTCCACCTGAAACTAACACAATACTGTAAATCAACTTTACTTCAATTTAAAAAAACAGTTTTAGTTTCTTGTTTATGAAAAGCCCTTCCTCCAGTGGGAATTCCCATTTTGTTAAGGACAGCAAAATATTGGCCGCCACCCCTAAGGGAAAAATCCCCAGAACTCTATTGCTCTATTCTAATATTACTATCAAATATTAAAAAAAATTACTAAAACAATGTTAAAACTATTTAAATCTGCTAGTTTTCTAGGTACTTCTCTGAGGATTTCTGAATGTGAATCACGAGAGTAAGACCAGTTTTGTTCTCACCATAGCTCAGAAATTTCTTTTTATTAATCTTTCTTATGGTATCCTGTGCATTCTCTTTGTTTCCTTCCAATTTTTGTGTTTCTTGTTGATGTCTCTCAACCTCTGGGGAAAAAAAAAAGGAACATTATTTTTAAACAGTACACTAATGAGAGTGTGTATACCTTTATACCTCTTACCGAAGCAAAGAATTACCTGACAGGATTTCCATACTTTATAAAATTTTGTTTTATACAAAGCTAACTTCCTGTCTTTTCCTTAAGGCTCACCATTACCTTTATTCTACTTAGAATAAAATGAAATGCTGTGGGCCTCCCTGGTGGCGCAGTGGTTGAGAGTCCGCCTGCCGATGCAGGGGATGCGGGTTCGTGCCCCGGTCTGGGAGGATCCCATGTGCCGCGGAGCGGCTGGGCCCGTGAGCCGTGGCCGCTGGGCCTGCGCATCCGGAGCCTGTGCTCCGCAACGGGGGAGGCCACAACAGTGAGAGGCCCGCATACCACAAAAAAAAAAAAAAAAAAAAAATGAAATGCTGTGAAATTCACTTAAGGATACTGTTGCTACATCCACAATTCTTCACTGGCTCTTACATCAAGGACAAAGAAACAAGCATCCTAATATTGGAGCCAAACCTATCTAACATGTGATTTAAGAAATATTGTACACAAGACTCAACATCACAGGGCACTGATGCTCTAATTCCAGTGTTCACATCTCAAAAGGCTCCTCAAGACCCCCTAATAGACAAATAACAGAGACATTAAGTTTAGAGACAGGAGAGATTACTGTACAGTAATAGCTTACCTTTGCAAAATAGCTTACAAAAGCAGGCTTGAAACTTAGTGAATGAGGTATACAAAGCAAGGAATACAAGGTTAAGAAAATTTATGAACTATATAAAAATGTAGGGGTGGGGTGAGACACCAATCATAAAATGTGTGGGTGAAAAGGAGGGCAGTATTTTGTAGACTCTGAGCTAAGTCACTCTAGAGTCTAGATGTGTGCTTGACCCCAGCCAGGTACCTCATATAACAATGAAAGCTGACTATTGCCCATAACCCTTACTGGAGAAATAACTGAAATAGCATACTCTATTAACATAAAGAAGTAAAGTCATCTTCACCTATAAACGACAGTTCATTTAGTCATATCACACCAAAACATGGGTTTTTAAAATATCATGTCACAGAATTTAAGGACTGAAAGGATCTTTAATGATCACCTACTGTAGCCCCCTACCTTACCTATTGTGACAAAAGGTCCAGGGATGTTAAGGGCTTTGCCCAAGGTCACATAAAGAGATATGGCCAAGCTGAGATTAGAATGGGGTTCCTCATTTCCTAGATTAGCTCATTCCATTATATTATGTTGCTTCCCACACATAAACTGCATTTTTAAAACAGTATTTTCTTCCTCTACTCAGTGAACCTGCATACCGGTGAAATTCTGATGGCAGATAATGGTCCATACAAATCAAATCCATTCATTCATTTAACAAATATTCATAAAGTCACTCCTCTGTGCCAAGTGCCACAGAAACCCAATAAATGAGAGAGACATAGCCCTTGCCTTCCCTGAAGTTACAGGCTATTCTAATATTAACTAATGAAACATATATTTGAGATCAGACATTGACTTATGGTGAAACATGGAATTCTAGCCTTTAGTCAAGTCCCTGATGAACAGAATGTCTTATATTTTATATTTCTTTGCTCTGGCAAATGGGCATTTCAGACTGAGCTTTCAGAGTACTTATAAAATACAAATCCACGGGCCTCCCTGGTGGCGCAGTGGTTGAGAGTCCGCCTGCCGGTGCAGGGGATACGGGTTCGTGCCCCGGTCTGGGAGGATCCCATATGCCGCGGAGCGGCTGGGCCCGTGAGCCATGGCCACTGGGCCTGCGCGTCCGGAGCCTGTGCTCCGCAACGGGGGAGGCCACAGCAGTGAGAGGCCCGCATACCGCAAAAAGAAAAAAAAAAAATAAATAAATAAAATAAAATAAAATACAAATCCACACAGTCCAAATCCATAAAATCACAGAAGGTAAAAACAGCTGGAAGAGACCAGCTGGATAGCATCTTGTCCTACTTCTTCAGTCTGCAAATAGGAAACTGAAGTACCAGGAAGTTGAGAGATTTGCCTGAGTTCACCCAAGTTAGGAAGTGGTAGGGCCACAACTACAATCCACGTCTCTTGAGTTCCAGTGTAAAGACTTTGCACATTCCAACTATTATCTTTGTAAGGAATGATACGATGCTGTTCTCCTTAATATCCAAGTGGGGAAAATCAGGTATAGAAAAATTAAGTTATTTGCTTAAAGTCCTGTAAAACTGAAAGACGACCGAATTGAGGGTCCTATACCACTGATGTTGGTTTTTAAATATACCTATCTCTTGATTTATGTAGCATTTAGTTTCCCCCAAAGTAAAAGATTTTAAAAAGTGAAAGTGAAGATATGCTCATTAGAAATAAAGAAAAAGCCAGAGGTAAAATTTTTTTTTAAGTTATGCCTTTAAAAAATATCATACTGGATTAATACAGACAGTAAATAAATAAAAACTGTTAAAAAATGAAGCTTATGTGTGGGAAGCAACTTAATGTAGTGGAATGAGCTAGTTTAGGAGATGAGAAACCTCATTCTAATCTCAACTCAGTTATATCTCTTTATGTGACTTTGGGCAAGGTGCCAAGGCCTTAATCCTATAAAGGAAAGAGAAGTTCTCTGAAAAGAACAGTACAAAACAGGACAAGCTCAGGGGTTCTCTCACCTGGTGTCAGCAGTCGCTTCCTCGGTGTGTTCTGCCTCTCCAGCCCTGCACTGGAATGCCCAGGACTCTGGGTATCCTGAGGGTCAAGGACAGGTGGCTCCTGCAAAGCTCCGGGTCTGTCGCTCACATGCTCAGGGAGGGCTGCAGAGCTGCTCACTAAGCGTGCATCTGTTCTTCCCACCTTGTCACTTGGAGAACAGTTGGGTTCTGCATCCAAGAGGTCTTCACCCAGACTTTCTGAAGGCAGTTGATGCCCTTGTTCGCCACCCGGGAAACTCTGGCTGTTCTCACCTTCTGTATCCTTTGGATATTTCCTATAATCTGTTTCATCTGGACTTTCTGATTGATCATCTGTATCTGTACTTCCTGGACCAACTGTTTCTACCTCTTGGTGGTCTTTGTTAAGACCAGAGGCAGGGTTTGGGGTCTGAGCTTCTTCAGTGGTACTTGCTGTGACTGTAGTCTCCTGTGCCTGACAATTTATTGATGGATCATTTTCCAAATCCTTTTGAGGGTCTATTGAGATAAAAATTTATAATTTTTATTTAAAAAATTCCCTATATTTTTGTATTTTAACAAGGTCCCTGATTAATAAAATATTTATATAGATTTTTATGGCTTATGAGGCACTCTTCCTAAACATTATTTCTCTTGACTTTCACTAAAGGTGACTGATTAAACAAATTCACTATCATGTTAATCTAACAAATAATATGAATGTAAAACTATTTTGAATGACAAACCAATTTTTGGTAGTATTAAATACATCCTCTTCCCTAATGAAATAACAGACCTAGGCAATAATCATCAATAGCAACTAAAACCATTATGCAAAAGGCTGATGAGGAATTTTATGAACGAGATGAAGGAGACTGACAACTGCTGAACCCACTGATCAATCTTAACACCACAAAAAGAAGGAAAACCAGACATTACTAACCTCCCGAATTCAATGCAATAGGAAGTACACCATACCACTTATGAAGTATTCTTGCCAAACTGAATCTGAATCTGATCAAGCTTCTAGAGCTAACTACCAGTTTCCAGGAAACACAGGGATAGAGGGATACATTAAATTATGTCTCAGGAATGTAATCAGCAAAACCCACAATGAGGGAAATTCTAAGTGACAAAAGACTTTGTTTATTTAGTAACAGCAGGAAATAAAAATAAATGGCAAGAAAAAAAAAAGGAGTAACCTATTGATTAAGAGGTACTTGAATACATCAACAGTGTGTGGACCACACTTTAGATTCACTGTCCTGCAAACCAGTTGTTAAAGAAATATTTATGAGATAATCAGAAAAATTTGAACACCAGATATTTGATGAGACTCAGGAATTATTGTTCATCTTCTAGTTATGATAAAGGTATTGTGATAATGTTTTTACAAAGAAATCCTTATCATTTAGAGACAAGTGTTCAAGTATCTATGGCTAAAATTATGTGACACCTAGAATTTGCTTCAATTCAATGATATGGGGGTAAGGAGAAGTAAGGGAGTATAAATGAAACCACATTAACCATATGTTGACAGCAGATGAAGCCGTTTGATGGGGACATGGGATTCATTTCCTCTCTCTATTTCCTCTCTCTACTTTTATATATGTTTGAAATTTTCCATAATAAAGCTTAAAAAACAAAAAGCAAACAAAAAGATATATCAATCAAATGCAGTATGTGGCCCAAATGTAAAGAAAAGAGAATTAAAAAACCCAACAGTGAAGAAAAAAAAAATATGAGACAATGGGGGAAATGTGAATACTGGCTGTATATATGAAGACAGCATGGAATAACTACTAATTCATTTTTTAGGTGTGATAATGCTATTTTGGTTCTTTTTTTATTTTTTAAATCTATCTTTAAGAGATGTAAACTAAAGTATTGACAAATAAAATGATATAATGTCTTGGATTTGCATTTAAATATTCCAAGGCAGGCAACAAGAGTACCATTATGTAGGTAAAAGTAGAAGTTAGATTTTGAGTACATGGGACTTCATTATACTGTTCTACTTTCATATATTTAAAAATATCCTTAATAAAATATTTAAATATGCCCTTCTCTTCTGAAAAACCAACTTCATATTTTGCCTATTTTATATTATATATATACACACACACACACGTAAGTACGATGAAGAATTTAAATTTCATCTTTCCTTATAACTGAAAGATCCCCCTCTAAATATATAGCATATAGCTTACTTGATTTTTAAAAATGTAACTCTAAAGATCTGTCTACCATCTTTTTTTAAGATGCATTGTAATTTTTCCAACACTATAGGTTCCTACTATGGGAGTCTCTAAAATATAACTCTTTTTCATAATTAGGGTCTGGTATTATGGTAAAATTCAGTAAATATCAAAGAATAAGAATCATAACAAATTAAGCAATTAAGTTAATTTCTTTTTTACTTCCAAACTTCAGTTTTAGTCACCAGAGACTTTCTCTCTAGCACAGCCCTAGTTTCCTACAGTACAAAATTAGTGCTGTACAAACTAGTCTTACCCTCTGGAGGATCCCTAAGTCCTCTGTCGGTCATGTTTGTGTTTTATCTCTTCAGACTTTGGGATACTTTTTGTTAGTGTCTGGTTTTCCTTGTGAAGATGTCTTGTTTTCTTCTTGTCCCAAGTCCCAACAGGCTCATACTTCCCGTGGACCCAGGAAACAAGGCATATATACAGTGACTAAAATAAAATGAAAAAAATTAAATGACTTTTTTATTCAAACATGGGAGAAATGCCAATTTCAGCTTTATTTACTAAATCTGTTTAGTTTGAGTAATATTTCCTCTCTGAAACTTTTCTAGTGAAGAGAAAGTGTTTTCTGGCTTTCATGAGGATCATATTCCAAATCCTAGACTACAAACTGAAGAAAAGCTTCAGATTATTAAACTTGTATAGATGCCATAACCTTCTAATACATTCCAGTGTGTCTGGAAGGATGTAAAAAGTAAGACCAAGTGACCAGAATCTTGAAGAGAATGTCTTTTAAACTGAAATGAAAAGTAATTCTAAGAGTAAAAATTTAAGTCACTGTTGAGTTAATCACTGCAGATTTCCTTTATGTCTTCAATTTTTGTCTCATATAAATTTCTCAGTTTGCCTATCAGAAGCTTTCACTTATCATTAACAAGTAACAATGCACACGGGCTACCTACAAACTAAGATGGCTGTCTTGGTGTTAGGAAGAGGAAATACACATTTGGAGTTTAGTCACTGCCTTCTTAGTGGTTTTCACACAGTATTCTTTTGTAAAATATGGAGACAGGTATCTCTTTATACAATGCCCTTCTATACAGTGCTCAAAGAAGACTAAATATAAATGATTATGATCTTAAGACATTATGTTTACTCTATATTGTCTTTAACTAAATGTTTCTGTAAAAAAAAAAACCAAAACCAAAACAAAACAAAAATAAATGATTATGAGCTGTATACAAAAGGAATAAAAATCAGAGGCAATTTATAAGCAATAAAAACTTAATCATGTCATTTTATAGTTAAATCTTATTTATTGTCAAAAACCATACCACTCAAAGTTACTTAACCTTCACTATCTATAAAAATGATTAAGGATTGCTATGATGACTAAATATAAAAATATATGTGAAAGAGTTTTGTAAAGTGCTACATTTTTTGGATAGCCTAGTTGAGAAGTTAGCCAGCTAGCCTTTTTTGTGTCCTTCTCACAACACTCTTTTGTAAAATCTCATTTTACAAGTTAAAAAATTTAATCCCAAATGCCTAGCACAGATCTTAGTATACAGCAAGAACCCCATATTTTAATTTAAAAGAATATGAATAAGTGAATGAATGCTTGAATGTACGAATAGAGTGGTGTTAACTATAAACTGAATGTGAAGGGAGGGGTTAAAAACAGGCCTCCTTTCTGCTGGTGTGAACACTTAGAAACAAGTCTCAGATTTGGAGGGTTCCTTGTCACCCTTTTATCTGCTTCAGACTCCTGGGACTGGGCTTATAGATCTCCTTTTCATTACCATCATATGTTGCAATGAAGGTTACCTCCTATCCTATTTTGTGATAGAAAATAAAAAGTCCCCAATCCTTTAAAAATAAAGTCCAGTTACAAAAATTTTAGAAAGCGAAGATGCTACTCACAATAACTGTAAGGTACCTCATGATAAAAACTAAAAGGTACCTAGTAATAAATCTAACAACACATATGCAAGAATTTTAGAGTGGGGTGAAGTTTATGGTATGTAAATTATACCTCAATAAACTGTTTTAAGAAAAGAACTTTTAGGGAGAAAAGTATAAAACTTTACTGAAGGACATAAAAAGGACCTAAACAAAGAAATACATATAGACAGTAAGACTCAAAGCCATTTAATGCCACTTCTTTCCAAATTAATCTATAAATTCATTACAATTTGAAACAAAATCTTGAGACAATTTTTTTATTGTTATATGTTTCTTATGGAATGAACAAGCTGACCCTAAAATTCACAAAGAGCAGTAAAGGATTAAGAAGAGTCAAGATAATTCTGAAGGAAGAAAAAAGAATTTTGAAGAAGGGGGGATATTTTTACCAGATATATCAAGACGTTAAAAACAATAGGGCATTGGTGTAAGAAGAGACAGATTATACAGAATAGAGAGACAAGAAATATATGCATATATAAATAAAGGAAATTGAGTGACAAAAGAAAAAGAATGGATTAGTGAATAAACAGTGTTGGGACAAATGACTTTTCAAATGGGAAAAAAATTAGATTTCTACCTCCACAAAAATCAATTGCAGATAAGAGACCTAAATGTAAAGAGCAAAACTTTGAAATTTTTGGATGAAAGCATGGAATACCTTTATAATCTCAAGTTTTTCTTGATCAAGATATAAAATATACAAACCATAAGGGGACCTTTGACAAATGTGATGACATTAAAAATGTTAATCTCTAGACAAATCATCAAAATCATGGTTAAAAGATAAATTCACTGACTAGAAAGATATCAGCGACACATATAATCATTAAGAGATTAATATCTAGAATACATAAAGACTACTGCAAATCAGTAATTGACAAATGCTATTTTAAAAACAGTGGGCAAAAGAGATGAACAAGCATTTAAATAAAGAGGACATCTAAAAGTCTACTGAATTGGTAAGAAACATAGTCAAGGAAATGCAAAATGAATTAATGAGATACCATTTCACAACCACCAGATTGGCAAAAATTTTTAAATCAGGCAATACCAAGTGTTGGTGAGGATTTGGAGATACAGAGATCTTTACTGCAATGAAGTAAACTGTTACAGCTTTGGAGAGCAATATGGCAATACCCAGTTAAGACACACACACATTCTATAAATCAGCAATTCTACTTTTAGATATATACCTTAGAGAAACTTTTCCTCAAGTGCCCAATGATGTTTGTAGCAGCATTGTTTAAAATGAGGAAAAATGAGAAAATCTTAAATGTCCATAAATAAGTGGATTTTTTTTTTTTTTTTTTCTTTTTGCGGTATGCGGGCCTCTCACTGTTGTGGCCTCTCCCGTTGCGGAGCACAGGCTCCGGATGTGCAGGCCCAGCGGCCATGGCTCACGGGCCCAGCCGCTCCGCGGCATATGGGATCCTCCCAGACCGGGGCACGAACCCGTATCCCCTGCATCGGCAGGCGGACTCTTAACCACTGCGCCACCAGGGAGGCCCTGGAATTTTTAAATTGTAGTATATTCTTAAAACATAATATTGTATATAAATTAATGAGTTAGATATAAAATATTTATAAAGGTACAATATTAAAACATTTATGTAAAATTTAAGAAACAGTAAAATATAGAGTGATTCAAAAATAATTGAACAACAAGCAACTATATGCCAATAAAATGGACAACCTGGAAGAAATGGACAATTTCTTAGAAATGCACAACCTTCCGAGACTGAACCAGGAAGAAATAGAAAATATGAACAAACCAATCACAAGCACTGAAATTGAAACTGTGATTAAAAAATCTTCCAACAAACAAAAGCCCAGGACCAGATGGCTTCACAGGTGAATTCTATCAAACATTTAGAGCAGAGCTAACACCTATCCTTCTCAAACTCTTCCAAAATATAGCAGAGGGAGGAACACTCCCAAAGTCATTCTGTGAGGCCACCATCACCATGATACCAAAACCAGACAAAGATGTTACAAAAAAAAAAAGAAAACTACAGGCCAATATCACTGATGAACATAGATGCAAAAATCCTCAACAAAACACTAGCAAACAGAATCCAACAGCACATTAGAAGGATCATACACCATGATCAAGTGGGGTTTATTCCAGGAATGCAAGGATTCTTCAATATATGCAAATCAATCAATGTGATACACCATATTAACAAATTGAAGGAGAAAAACCATATGATCATCTCAATCGATGCAGAGAAAGCTTTCAACAAAATTCAACACCCATTTATGATAAAAACCCTCCAGAAAGCAGGCATAGAGGGAACTTTCCTCAACATAATAAAGGCCATATATGACAAATCCACAGCCAACATCGTCCTCAATGGTGAAAAACTGAAAGCATTTCCACTAAGATCAGGAACAAGACAAGGTTGCCCACTCTCACCACTCTTATTCAACACAGTTTTGGAAGTTTTAGCCACAGCAATCAGAGAATAAAAAGAAATAAAAAGAATCCAAATTGGAAAAGAAGAAGTAAAGCTGTCACTGTTTTCAGATGACATACCATACATAGAGAATCCTAAAGATGCTACCAGAAAACTATTAGAGCTAATCAATGAATCTGGTAAAGTAGCAGGATACAAAATGAATACACAGAAATCTCTTGCATTCCTATATACTAATGATGAAAAATCTGAAAGTGAAATTAAGAAAACACTCCCATTTACCACTGCAACAAAAAGAATAAAATATCGAGGAATAAACCTACCCAAGGAGACAAAAAGACCTGTATGCAGAAACTTATAAGACACTGATGAAAGAAATTAAAGATGATACAAACAGATGGAGAGATTACCACATTCTTGGATTGGAAGAATCAACATTGTGAAAATGACTATACTACCCAAAGCAATCTACAGATTCAGTGCAATCCCTATCAAACTACCAATGGCATTTTTCACAGAACTAGAACAAAAAAATTCACAATTTGTATGGAAACACAGAAGACCCAGAATAGCCAAAGCAATCTTGAGAAAGAAAAATGGAGCTGGAGGAATCAGGCTCCCTGACTTCAGACTATACTACAAAGCTACAGTAGGGGGCTTCCCTGGTGGTGCAGTGGTTGGGAGTCCGCCTGCCGATGCGGGGGACGCGGGTTCGTGACCTGGTCTGGGGGGGTCCCGCATGCCGTGGAGCGGCTGGGCCCGTGGGCTGTGGCCGCTGGGCCTGTGCGTCCGGGGACTGTGCTCCGCAGCGGGGGAGGCCGCAGCAGTGAGAGGCCCGCGTACCACCAAAAAAAAAAAAAAAAAAAAAAAAAAGCTACAGTAATCAAGACAGTATGGTACTGGCACAAAAACAGAAATATAGATCAATGGAACAGGATAGAAAGCCCAGAGATAAACCCATGCACATATGGTCACCTTATCTTTGATAAAGGAGGCAAGAATATACAGTGGAGAAAAGACAGCCTCTTCAATAAGTGGTGCTGGGAAAACTGGACAGCTACATGTAAAAGAATGAAATTAGAACACTCCCTAACACCATACACAAAACTAAACTCAAAATGGATTAAAGACCTAAATGTAAGGCCAGACACTATCAAACTCTTAGAGAAAAACACAGGCAGAACACTCTATGACATAAATCACAGCAAGATCCTTTTTGACCCACCTCCTAGAGAAATGGAGATAAAAACAAAAATAAACAAATGGGACTTAATGAAACTTAAAAGGTTTTGCACAGCAAAGGAAACCATAAATAAGACGAAAAGACAGCCCTCAGAATGCAAGAAAATATTTGCAAATGAAGCAACTGACAAAGGATTAATCTCCAAAATGTACAAGCAGCTCATGCAGCTCAATATCAAAAAAACAAACAACCCAATCCAAAAATGGGCAGAAGACCTAAATAGACATTTCTCCAAAGAAGATATACAGATTGCCAACAAACACATGAAAGAATGCTCAACATCATTAATCATTAGAGAAATGCAAATCAAAACTACAATGAGATGTCATCTCACACCGGTCAGAATGGCCATCATCAAAAAATCTAGAAACAATAAGTGCTGGAGAGGGTGTGGAGAAAAGGGAACCCTCTTGCACTGTTGGTGGGAATGTAAATTGATACAGCCACTATGGAGAACAGTATGGAGGTTCCTTAAACTAAAAATAGAACTACCATACGACCCAGCAATCCCACTACTGGGCATATGCCCTGAGAAAACCATAATTCAAAAAGAGTCATGTACCACAATGTTCACTGCAGCTCTGTTTACAATAGCCAGGACATGGAAGCAACCTAAGTGTCCATCGACAGATGAATGGATAAAGAAGATGTGGCACATATATACAGTGGAATATTACTCAGCCATAAAAAGAAACAAAATTGAATTATTTGTAGTGAGGTGGATGGACCTAGAGTCTGTCATACAGAGTGAAGTCAGAAAGAGAAAAACAAATACCATATGCTAACACATATATATGGAATCTAAAAAAAAAAAATGTTCATGAAGAACCTAGGGGCAAGATGGGAATAAAGACACAAAGTTAGAGACTGGCATGGACATATATACACTACCAAATGTAAAACAGATAGCTAGTGGGAAGCAGCCACATAGCAGAGGGAGATCAGCTCGGTGCTTTGTGACCACCTAGAAGGGTAGGATAGCGAGGGTGGGAGGGAGAGAGACACAAGACAGAAGAGATGTGGGGATATATGTATATGTATAACTGATTCACTTTGTTATAAGGCAGAAACTAACACACCATTGTAAAGCAATTATACTCCAATAAAGATGTTAAAAAAATTGAATTAGTGAAAAAAAATGAACCAACTACTGATACATACCATAACATGGATGAATCTAAAAAATGTGATAAGCAAAAAAAGCCACACACAAGATTATATGACAAATGATTCCATTTGTATGAAATTCTAGAATTGCCAATGGTCTACAGTGATGGAAAACAGATCAGAGGTTCCAAGGGGAAGGACTAATGACTGGAAAAGGTCATGAGAAAACCTTCTGGAGTAATGAAAGCGCTTCATATTTTTATTGAGGTAGTGTTTGTCATCAAACTTAAAATCTGTACATTTTATTGCATGTAGAATATCCTCAAAAAACTTTTTTTCAAATAACAACTGAATGCTTTAAAAAACGTATTACTTGGAAACTGGGTTGTGGTCAATAAGCAGTCTGCAAAGAACTCATGAGAGATATTTCAATAATCTTACAAATGCTCAATATACACCTTTCTTGTCACAAGGCACACATCATTCCTATAGCCCATTTCACTCAGACCCTTTGTAACATTGTTGTTCATAGCCAAAACGTAGTCCCTCAAGGCTACAAGGAAGAAGTGGTACAAACACAGAGGTTCTTGACACATCCTCACAAAAAGTCACATGGTGGGGTATCTGGGAGATCTGGAGGCCACTATTCCAGAGGCAGGTCAATCTTTTCAACAGTGTTCAAGCAATACCAGGAAATGTATACATTAGGAATCTCTGGACTGCATAATAGAAGTGAGGCAGAGCCTCATGCTGATGGAAAATGGGCACGTTGGGGACTTTCTGCAGCTGTAGGAAAAACCACTCCATAAGAATGTCCAAAAAAAAAATACCTTTGATGGTATCTTTTGCAAAAAGGAACCAATGAAGTGAATCCCTTTCAAGTTCAATTGTGAAATGTTGGTTTTCAGTGCCCATTTATGGAGGTTATGATTCATTTTTCCACTTAAAGAAAACTTAGCCTTATCACTGGTAGCTATCTCTGCTTCCCTGTGACCCTGAAATCTGCAGCAAAACTTATTGTTTTGCTTTAACTGTCTCCATGAGGGCGTGAACCAGGTTAAAGTAGTAAGGCTGCATTCTCCATAACTGGAGAAAATCAACAGATAGTAGGCTGAGGGATGCCTTCCTTAATTTCGATATCCTGGGACCTCCCTGAAGAGGGACGCAAATTTGCCTCAGTGCCTCTTTTTCTGTTGTGGCTGCCCTGTGCTCTGTCTTTAAGATGCACCCTTTCTGCTCCATCTCAATGTACCAGTGGTAATGTTTTGGCAACCTGGTAGGTGTTCATTGTCTGGTATACAGAATGACCTTTGCACTGCAGTAATACAACCAAGTTTAGCAGACTCCAACACATAAAATTAAATGTTGTAAGATTATCTCTACAGATTGATGCATAATACATGTTTATATATGAATGTTACTGAGTAATAACATTTTGAAAGTGTTCAACTCTTTTCTTGCTCTGTACACTGTTTAAATAGACACATGAACAGAAAGGATATATGCTTGCTTCTATGGAGGAAAGGACAGGAATAGGATGAGAACAAGAATCGGTTTCAACTGTACCTGTAAAGCCTCTAAAAACAGGAAAAAAAACAGGTATATGTGGCAAAATGTTAGCGTATTTTATCTATTTTTTCAAATTGAAGTATAGTTGATTTAGTTGTGTTAATTTCTGTACAGCAAAGTGATTTGTTATACATATATATACATTCTTTTTTATATTCTTTTCCATTATAGTTTATCACAGAATATTGAATATAGTCCCCTGTATTATACAGTAGGACCTTGTTGTTTATCCATTCTGTATATAATAGTTTGCATCTGCTAACCCCAAACTTCCACTCCACCCCTCCCTCCACCTTCCCTCCCCCTTGGCAGCCACAAGTCCATTCTCTATGTCTGAGTCTTTGTTTCGTACATAAGTTCATTTGTGTCATATTTTAGATTCCACATATAAGTGATATTATATGGTATTTGTCTTTTTTTTTCTGACTTACTTCACTAAGTATGATAATCTCTAGTTCCATCCATGTTGCTGCAAATGGCATTATTTCATTCTTTTTTATGGCTGAGCAGTATTCTATTGTATATAGGTACATCTTCTTTATCCATCTGTCAATACACATTTAGGTTGTTTCCATGTCTTGGCTATTGTGAACAGTGCTGCTATGAACATAGGGGTGCATGTATCTTTTTGTTTTTTGTTTTTGCAATGCCATGCACCTTGCAGGATCTTAGTTCCCCAACGAGGGACTGAACCTGGGCCCTCGGCAGTGAAAGCACGGAGTCCTAACCACTGGACCGCCAGGGAATTCCCTATCTTTTTGAATTACAGTCTTGTCTGGGTATATGCCCTGGAGTGGGATTGCTGGACCATATGGTAATTCTTTTTCGGTTTTCTGATGAACCTCCATACTGTTTTCCATAGAGGCTGCACCAACTTACGTTCCCACCAACAGTGTAGGAGGGTTCCCTTTTCTTCACACCCTCTCCAGCATTTGTTAAAATTTGTACACTTTTTAATGATGGCCATTCTGACTGGTGTAAGGTGGTGCCTCATTGTAGTTTTGATTTGCATTTGTCTAATAATTAGTGATGTTGAGCAGCTTTTCATGTGCTTCTTGGCCATCTATGTCTTCTTTGGAGAAATGCCTATTTAGGTCTTCTGCCCATTTTTCAATTGAGTTGTTTTGTTGTTGTTGAGTTGTATGAGCTGTTTGTATATTCTGAAAATTAAGCCCTTGTCAGTCGCATCATTTGCAAATATTTTCTCCCAGTCTGTAGGTTGTCTTTTCGTTTTGTTTATGGTTTCTTTTGCTGTGCAAAAGCTTGTAGGTTTAATTAGGTCCCATTTGTTTAGTTTTGTTTTAATTTCTATTGCCTTGGGAGACTGACCTAAGAAAACACTGGTATGATTTATGTCAGAATGTTTTGCTTATGTTCTCTTCTAGGAGTTTTATGGTGTCATGTCTTATGTTTAAGTCTTTAAGCCATTTTGAGTTTATTTTTCTGTATGGTATGAGGGTGTGTCCTAACTTCATTGATTTACATGCGGCTATCCAACTTTTCCAACACCACTTGCTGAAGAGACTGTCTTTTTCCCATTGTATATTCTTGCCTCCTTTGTTGAAGATTGACCATAGGTGTGTGGGTTTATTTCTGGGCTCTCTATTCTGTTCCATTGATCCATATATGTTTTTGTGCCAATGCCATGCCATTTTGATTACTGTAGCTTTGTAGTATCATCTGAAGTCTGGGAGGGTTATGCCTTCTGCTTTTCCCTTTTTCCTCAGGATTGCTTTGGCAATTCTGGGTCTTTTATGGTTCCATATAAATTTTAGGATTATTTGTTCTATTCCTGTGAAAAATGTCATGGGTAATTTGGTAGGGATCGCATTAAATCTGTAGATTGCTTTGGGTAGTATGGCCATGTTAACAAAATTAATTTTTCCAACCCAAGAGCATGGGATATCTTTCCTAAGTTAATGTATTTTAGACCTGGGTACATAGGTGAATGTTATTTCCTGCACTTTTCTATATGATTGATGTTAATATATTTTTTAAATGAGTAATCAAATAAAATATATTAGCTTCTGTGAGGAAAAAGTAAGAATAAAAAGAAAAGGCCTGTGGTATGATGAATTGGGAGATTGGATTGACATATATACACTAATATGTATAAAATGGATAACTAATAAGAACCTACTATATAAAAAAATAAATAAAATAAAATTCAAAAAAAAAGGAAAGGCCTGTAATGGTAACTCCGAGCCCACACACAATGAACTTATGTTACAGAGGCACACTTCAACCACAGCCTCCTATACATTTTGTCATATCCAGTTGAGAAGAGATAGGACAAAGAAAAGCTACCCATGAGAACAAAATCAGAGTTGGGAGAGCAGTAGGACCTCACCCAACCTACTCCATCCTGGAAACCTCAATCTTATGATGTATGGACTATTAATATTCCTTCCATTTTACAGATAAGGAAACTGAGATATAGAGATGTTAAGAATCTTACCCAAGAACACACAACTAGTAAGAAAAATATATATATAGTAAACATACTATAAGGCATCCTGATTCTACGTTTGAATTGTGACTCTAGCACATATGACCTGGGTAAATTTGCACATATTCTTTAACTTTTCTCAAATTGCTTATTTTGGTGTTGTGAAAGTCTCAAGTGATATAATAAATCATGTAGCAACTACATCTACCACAATTATGATTATAAATGGGCCTAAAAAATGTGACAAGGATTTGCCTTGGGTCATTCATCCCACCAGACCTCTTAATCTTTACATCTAAGACCATTTGACATACATAATTACAGGATCGACCTCTGTCCCAAGATTAATCTTGTCCTTCACCAGGAAGGATTTAAGAAGTTTTCAATAATTCAGCATCAAGTTCTAACAATTGGCTTTAATCCCTGTTCTAAAACTAAGACTCTACCTTATCCCTAGTTCTAACTTCTGCCTCATTCTCTTATACCCTTCCTAGTCCTAAAGACGTACTACATGCCATATGACTGACATATGTTATCACATTTAAACCTCACAACGGTATGAGGTAGGTATTATTACATAACCTATTTCACAGATGAAGAAACTGGATACAGAAAGGTTAAAATGCCCAAGATCATTTAATAGTGCCAGAATCAGAAGACAAACCTAGGTCAGCTGGCTCCAAAGCTATTATTTTTCCTCTATAACAAGTAGTTTTCAAGCTGTGTTCCCAAGCTTCCATGGAGACTCAAGGGCTGCCAGAGGAGACTGAAGAGATAGAAGGGGTATGGCTCAACTCACTTTTACAGATATCTGTATTCTGCTGATTGCCACATACACTTTGGATGTCATGGAATTCTTTCTTGCGTGCCTGTCTGCCTGGGCTACCTTCTCCTACAACTTAGAGATGAATCTTAACTTAGTCACGCACAACTCAAGACAGACTCTGCTTTAGTAGGTACTTTCCAGTTGCCCCAGCACAGTTTCCATTAAACTTCCACTCCTAGGTCTGCATTAAAATAACAGAGAGTAGTTCTAGAAGTCTAGAAATGGCCATCATTACGTGTAAGTAATTATCAACTCTCCTACAGTACAGAAGTATAGATTAATATGGCTCATATAATCCAAAACAGTGGATCAATTGTCATGAGAATTTTAAGAATACACTTATACTTTAAAATTCATTATTCATAACTATGAAGTAGAGTATTTTAGAATAATCTGCCATATTTTAAGCCAAGTAAAGTCATACTTAAAAAGACCAAAGCTTTCTAAATTTTCTCCCTTGCTCATTATGAACTCTACCCCATGATGTTAGTTCTGAGAGCTGACCATATGTCAGGTATGTGATGATAATCATGTATGAAGGCAAAGTACCCTTCTTAATGTAATATTAAAATTAGTATTTTTGATTCCTTTCTCTTGCCTATATACTCACATCCCTTATAATGACACCACACAGAACTGTTTTTGAGGAGGGCTACAATAGAGCCCTCCTCACAAACAGTTGAGAAAAATGACTGAGTTATAACCTGAAATATCAGCAGTGACCTTCACTCTGATGTGAAACCTCTTTATGTGTCACCGGCAAAGTACAATAACTATCACTACCTTACAGCATTATGAGTACTCAGTTCCTATTCTTTTAAGCCAGATAACTAAATACCCTGGATATGCTGCTATGGTATTTCTCAAAGTATAGTTCATAGAGTACCTGCATAAGAATCTCCTGAGGCACTATTTGTAAAATGTAGCTACCTGGGCCCCACAAGCAATCTAAGGAATAAAAATTTCTGTAAGATTGGAAAATTTGCATTTCTGACAAGCTCACCCAGGCACTGATTTGAAAACCAATTGTATAAATCCATTTAATATGTCCTTACTATTTAAGAATGAGATTGGTTAAAACAAAAACAAACAAAAACAAAGACCCTTTCTCTATTTTGCTGATATTTAAAATTGCACATATGTAGTGTTTTTTGGTATGTGTCTGAAAAAGTTTAGGAGACAATAATATTGATCATAACACCATCCTCAAAAGCAGTACCTCAAAGTAAATTTTCACTTTTTAGAAAAAGCTTTAGGATAGTGTAGTTCTTAACCAATGGTAAATGATAAACTAATTAGTCTTCACTCAATTTAGCAGTCCACACAGTTTATTCAGCAATAGAACAGAAGAGAACTTCCATCATGACAGACATAAGGCAGATACAGGGCAGATCTCTGGGGTACATTCTTTAAGCAGACTAACAGTGACTTTTTAACATGTGGCAGGCATGATTTGTTGCATACATAATTCCTTACTTCTTCCTTCCTAAAAGAGCCCTGATTTTATTAGGGGAGACAATGTGTCCTACTCAGGCAGTGCAACTCCATTCCCCTCTGCCAGGTTTCCCAGGCTCCTTTGTGAATCAAAGATGTAAGGAAAAATCCTTGCTGTAATGAGATGTAAGAAAAAATCTGTGAGGGACTTTTGAAAGATCTTCTTCCCAAATAAAAGACACAGACTTGAAAGGAGAAAGCTTTTTGCTCCTTACTTCCAGCCTTTGATTGGGATTGAAATGTCTGGAGCAGCAACAAGCTACATTGTACTCGGTGAGAACTATGAGGACAAAAAGCCAATATGCTAAAGATCCCGGAGGGGAAGGACAGAAAGAACCTGAGGCCTTGAGAACATTGTGGAGTTGCTACACAAGCACTGGATTATCTACAATCTTAAGTGGAATTTTTAAATTGTTCAGTGGCCTCTGCGATGTTTTCAACTGCATTTTCTAAGTTTCTTAACCTGAACTCTAGTTTCATGATTCTTATGAACAAGTGAAGGCCAGAATGAGGCCAATGTCAGGTAAGACCTTCTTAGTTCTAAGAAAAATGCTTCCCCTAAACTGTTCATAATATATATGCAGTCAAGCTGGATAACTCCTTTTGTCACCTATCTCCTAGGACAGGTACTTTTCCATTGCCAGGGGAGGACATTCTAAGTTCAGTCACCACAAAGACAGGATAGTCTTTGCTTATGTAGAGCCAGGGAGGTGTAGACAGAGGCATTTCTGCATGTTTTTATTGTCACCTATATAGGTGCTGCCTGACTGAATGTGATTTCTCTGACAGTGACCAGTTATCGATAATGTCATAGCCACACTGAGGATGAGCTAAATAGAGCCAATGATGAATAAATGGTTATATATGAATAAATTTTTTATATATATATATATAATTATCACTGATTAATATTTAAGAGGTGGAATTTAGAACAATATAGTTTATTATTAAAATGTCTAGCTGTTTTACTGGAATAATCTAGAATTCAGCTACAAGGATGCTTTCCCACAAAAGTTATCACTAGAATATAATGAAATTACACACAGTATGGGGCTTCTCCTCCAGGACTACCGTGTCATAATAATGTCAATAATTAGGCTGTGGAGATTTTTAGGAGTAAACTAATTCCAAAACATAGGAAATATGGATTAGTCAGGTTCTAGATGAACAATCTGGCTTGGAATACTGATTAAATTCATGCTGAAGAAGAGATGCACAGACCCTGGAAGCAGATCCAACAACAATTTAAGCAGTTTCCCAGAGTAGTGACGGTCTGGATCAGATATAGAAAGGAGTCATCTTTCCATCTTCCTTGGGCTACTAGTACAAAACCCTCTAGAGTCTCCATGATTTTGACTGTTTCAGAAGTTATTTGCTTTGGCCAAGTTTTTTGTTCAAGGTTTTGTCTGTTCTGGTCAGGATTAACTGTAATGCAGGGTTAAAACCAGCAACTCTAGAGTCATGTATCCTTTTTCTAACCAGTGGAGGACCCAGAAGAAATGGGTGGCAAGCTTTTTCAAAGGTCCACCTGGTAAGATTTTGGGGAGCCCACTCAAGTGGGAAAGACCAAGGAAGAACAAGGCTTCTATTAGCAGGATTATCAGGATAACACTCAGGGCAATAATCAGCTCTGTTAATACGGTCTAAGAATACTTGGTAACATTCATTCTCAACCAGTTCAGTTTGGTACAACCAATGGCCTAGTTCTAAACTAGGGAACCACTGCTGACCACAGTCAGGGCAATGTGAATTATCTGAGAACATTGGGACCTAGAGAGACAACACAGAAAGCAATGTAACTGTAAGAGGCAACAATGATAAAGAGAGACACCCAAACAACCAGTCCTATTACAGGTTTGGTTTAGCACTTTCTCAGTCCAACCACCATTACTTGGAGAGGGTAAAATTTGGCTTGCACCTCCGTGCAATTCTTCAAGATTTCGTTGTCTATTTTTCACTCACTTTCAACCCAGTCTCTGAACTCAGGGACTGATCCAGTCTATGTTATCAGTCA
Organism: Mesoplodon densirostris; assembly: GCF_025265405.1. Lineage (NCBI taxonomy): Eukaryota > Metazoa > Chordata > Mammalia > Artiodactyla > Ziphiidae > Mesoplodon > Mesoplodon densirostris. The sequence continues at coordinate 155,362,736 of NC_082662.1, read as the reverse complement.
CTTACTAGCAGCACAGATCTCAGAATAGCTCCTTTAAATCCCAGCTTCTCAAGAAAAGATAGGGTCCTAGTCTATGTTAATTGTTTTTTCTTGTGTGTTATCAGCTGGTGGTATCATGCAGAGGCATCTGGCTTACTCTGCTTTGCTGGTAAGTTATTATGTCTGCTTGGTGAAACAGAGGAGCTGACAGGTCCAGTGGGTCTTTGGTGGGCGCTGGCACTCTTGCCGTTGTAATGCACGTACCCAAGTCTTAAGGCCTTGGCACTTTATAGCGATGTAGAGGGGTCAGGAAAACCTGGCAGAGTCCTCTTGAGCGTGGATCCAATGAAGTCTTTCTTGGGAGGACCTTAATCAGGACCCAGTCACAGGGAAGTAGCTGCTGTTGAGTTGGTTGAAGGGTCTGGGAATGCTTCACATACCTGTAAATAATAAAACTTCAGACGACTCATATGGGCTTTGAGTTGCTCACAGTATTATTAGAAACATGCATTTGGAAATCATTTGGGTCAGTCAAAGTGGATGAGAATTGTCTCATGGGTTTCCCCATAACAACTTCATACGGGTTCAAACCAATTTATCTGTTGGGAGTTATTCTTATGCTTGATTGGGCAACAGGGAGGATTTTGGTTCATTTAAGGCTTGTACTAGCTTAATTTTTTTTTAGGACTATATATTTCTTTTTCCTACTCCTTTTGCACTTTGGAAATAATAAGGTCTGTATAATCATGTTTAATGTGGTAAAACTTTGAGATTTCTTGTCTCTCTTCTGTGAAATGAGTGCCGTATATATAGTTCTCCCATAATGGGTGGGATAACATTAACAATGGTGACAGCCTTCTAAAACAGATTTCAATCCATGCAGGGAAAAGCTTACAAAATTATTAGATAATATTCTTAATAACTAACCATAGGAAGTTGGATGAAATCCTTTTGAAGGCTGAAAAAGAAACCACAAGGGACATGTCTCATTGCCCACATCTGCCTGTATAGGCTCATATGCATTTTAAGTTTAAGAAGGCAATTAAGGCACAGTCCTGAGCTATTCTTGGAAAATATATAGTAAATCAGTTGGAATTTACAGATGCTTTCATCATCTTTGTACTCCTTCATGACACTGAATGTAACAAGTAAACAAGGTAGGGTAGAGCAGGATGCATGGAACAACTAGACAGGCACCTAGGGAGCGCCACAGATTACCAGAGCACAATATACAGTCTGCCTTTCTCCAGTGTTTTTTTTTGTGAATTCTGAGGCCTGATCCTGTGAAAGCACTAAGGGACACTGGGGAAGATGTGAGTGTTAAAACTGTATGAAGATATAGCCTGGGGCTTCCCTGGTGGCGCAGTGGTTGAGAGTCCGCCTGCCAATGCAGGGGATACGGGTTCGTGCCCCGGTCCGGGAAGATCCCACATGCCGTGGAGCGGCTGGGCCTGTGAGCCATGGCCGCTGGGCCTGCGTGTCCGGAACCTGTGCTCCGCAACGGGAGAGGCCACAACAGTGAGAGGCCCGCGTACCACCAAAAAAAAAAAAAAAGATATAGCCTGAAAAGCAGAGGGAGTTATACCCTTAGCTGTGATCAGCCAAAGCATTTTCCTTACAGACTATCAATAGCAGCCGTGATTCTCAGATTTTAAAATGGCAACTTTTTAAAAAAATTTATTTATTTATTTATTTATTTATGGCTGTGTTGGCTCTTCGTTTCTGTGCAAGGGCTTTCTCTAGTTGCAGCAAGCGGGGGCCACTCTTCATCGTGGTGTGCAGGCCTCTCACTATCGCGGCCTCTCCCGTTGCGGAGCATAGGCTCCAGACACGCAGGCTCAGTAATTGTGGCTCACGGGGCTAGTTGCTCTGCGGCATGTGGGATCCTCCCAGACCAGGGCTCGAACCCGTGTCCCCTGCACTGGCAGGCAGATTCTCAACCACTGCGCCACCAGGGAAGCCCTAAAATGGCAACTTTAAAAGACAACTGAAGAGCAGCCTCTGCCAGTGCTGCAACCTGGGGCCAGTAGTTTGATGGGAGCCACGGATGGGGTGGGATAGAATCAGTGTAGATACACTGATGTGTTTTTTGAGGTTAGGTGACAAAGTATGCATGAAGATTACCAATTCAGCTCCTCAGGCAGAGTGAACAGAAAGTAGGGTTCCTGACCTTTGTGGTGACAACATAGGGCATAACAGATTTCCCTGAGGGTCTACTGTCAAGAGCCACTACAATAAAAGTTTGTTGTTGAACTGGGAAGTCTTGGGTGTCTAGTACATGAAACAAATAGATGATGAATAAAATCCACATGATTGTGGGGTTTATCACAGAAGTTAGTAGTAAAGTTATATGACTAAGTCTGACATTGAAAAGGTATAGAATTTTGGGTTTTTAGAAAGAAAAGGGGAAATTCAATTAAAACCACAACAAGATACTATATTTCACATCCACCAGACTGGCAAAAATTAACAAGTTTGACAATGTGGGCTCTATATACTCTAGGCAAGACTACCCTCCCCTCGAACTCCACATCTCTGTTGGCTAAAGCTCCATTCCCTAAGCTCCAAATGCTCAGAATGAAGGATGGCCTTCCCCCAACCTTCATTTCTCCATCTTCAAGAGTTAAGCAAGCACTAGAGCTCCAAGTATTCCTGAATCAAGAGCAATCTAGTGTTCCATATGTTCCGGACAAGACCACCCATCCCCTCATCCTCCAAGCCACAATGGGCAAGAGGGGAGTCAAAACAGGGCTCCAAAGCACTAAATGCTCAGAATAAGATCACCTATTACCAGCCTCCTAACTCGTTCCTTCCTGAAAATACTCCTGGCAAGATTCTCGAACTACCCCGCCCCCCCTCACCCTCACAAGCTTCACTACCATTATCTGCTTGAAAGCCTGAGGACCAACCAATCTCATCATACCTGTACCTCTTTTCATGTCAATCACCACATGGAGCCCAGGGCTTCCTGGTTATACTTCATCCTCTTATAGTCTCTAATCCCCATATGGCTCTGAGAGCAGTGAGATAATATCCCCTTCTCTTCTTTACTTTTTATCCCCCCATAAAACATGTACCATTTTGATATTAAATATTTTAGCTATGTGTCTCTACTAAAACCTAAACTCCAAGAGTAGGGTGTTTTGTTTTTATTTACTGCTGTACATACCCAATAAACATTTCTTGAATGAATAAATAACGAGACTACAGAGTAATTTGAATCCTCATACCCTAACACTAGGAGCATAAATTAGCATAACCACTTTTGGGATTAATTTGGCATTATCAAGTAAAGCTGAGGATGTGCATTTCCTGTAACTCAGTAATTCCACTCTCAGGTAACTACCCTAGAGAAAATTACACGTTTATTTAAAAACATGAATAAAAATATTCATGGTAGTTCTTTGTATAACAGCAAAATAACAACCAAAATGCCCAAGACAGTAGAATGTATTAAAAAAATTGAGGTAGTCCCACACAGACATAGATGAAACTCAAGAATATAATATTTAGCTGAAATATAAAGAGCAAGTAGCAGAAGAATACACACATACTCTCTTATACAGTTTCCATTTACATAAAGTTTCAATATATTGCTTAGGAATAAATATGCAATAAAGCTAAAAAGAAAAGGATAAGTACAAGGATAATTATTACCTTTGATGGGATAGGGAAGGGAATGGGATTGGGGAAGGCATACAGAGTATTTCAAAGATAATTGTAAACATTTTTTCTTTGAATGGTTGGAGGTACAAGAATGCATCATAAATCATAATAGTTTACATAACCTCTAGTCAATGTTTTATTTTTTTTCTACTTCTGTCTTCATTTTTACTTTTTTTAACTTTTAATTTTTATTGGAGTACAGGTGATTTACGATGTGTTAGTTTCAGGTGTACAGCAAAGTGGATCAGTTATACATCTACATATATCCACTCTTTTTTAGATTCTTTTCCCAAATAGATCATTACAGAGTACTGAATAGAGCTAGTACTCTTAGTATTAGTTAGTACTCTAATACAGTAGGTTCTTATTAGTTATCTATTTTATATATAGTAGTGTGTATATGTTAATCCCAATCTCTATTCAATATTTTATAATTAAAAAAAGAAGAGTAGAGTGGAAAATAGCAGTGGGCTAGAAAAAGAGATTAATAGGCAAAACCAACTGTCACACTGTGGACAAGACGACCAGGAGCAGTTACTCTGCTCAGAGGCAAAATGGGTGACTGAGGAAAACAGGAGTCCTACAGAAAGACACGGATCTTTGTTTTTCTCATAATATTGGAAGCAACTATCTCTTCATGGAAATAAAGTAACAGAAAATACATTGTAAATCAACTATACTTCAATTTAAAAAAATCTCTATGGAAAGAAAAAAGAAATAAGGTAAAAGAGGCCTACCTAATGTTAACTAATGGAATTAATTTTTCCATTAGGCTACCTAATGGAAAAGAGAGTTTATCTTGGCATACTCCATAAAGGCATGCATCTGTGTACAGGACTTTCTTTTTTTCATATGGTGCCTTTGTGCAAATTAGAAAAAAAGTACCCTCCTTACAGGCAAGACGAAGCCCAAAGAACCTCACTTGGCCAGATATTCAACAGAAAAACTCCATCACTGAAATAATAATACTTTTTTTTTTTTGGCCACGCACGGAGCGGGATATTAGTTGGGATCTTAGTTCCCAACCAAGGATTGAACCTGCACCCCCTACAGTGGAAGTGCAGAGTCTTAACCACTGGACCACCAGGGAAGTCCCCAAGATAATAATACTTAATAACAATAGCTAATACTTATTGAGTGTCACTATCTGTTTTAATACATGTAATACATTTTACATGTATTAACTCATGTAACTCTTACAATAATCCACTCTATAGTTAAAGAAACAGAGAGGTTGAGCAACTGGCCCAGAGTCACACAGGTCTTTGTAGAGAAATCAGTATTTGAATTCAAGAAGATTGGTTCCAGAGCCTATACTCTTAACCACTATAAGATACTGCCTTTCTGAAGCAGTGACTGTTGAGTTTTAGAAAACCCTTTCAAAAGCTATTTGCAAAGCTACAGGATACTCTTCAATTGTGTGTATTATATTAAAGTGGGGGTGGGAGAAACTGTCTCCCATAATTTTCCACTTTCACACACAAAAATCCAGGATACATTTCAGGGAGTCCTAAATCCCCTGAAATTACATATAAAATTTTTTATGTACACATGTGCATTTTTTTCTGGAAAGAGAGTACAGCTGATCCTTGAACAACGTGGGGGTTAGGGGTGCCAACCCTCAAGTAATCAAAAATCTGCATGTAACTTACAGTCAGCCCTACGTATATGCAGTTCCTCTGTAGCCATCGTTCTGCATCCTCAGATTCAATCAACCACAGACGATGTAGTACTGAAATATTTATTGTTGAAAAAAATCTGCATGTAAGTGGACCCACACAATTCAAACTGTGTTGTTCAAAGGTCAACTGTACACACTTTTAGATTCCCAAAGGAATCTGAAATGTTTCAGAACCATTGAGCATGAATGGTTCCTAATCATTTTACCATCAAAGGCAATTTTTATTCCTGGCACCCCCCTCCCCAGATCTCAATGTGGAAGGATCCCTGAACAACTACCATTCTTGTAATAACTTTGTTTTTCTCATTTTATTAATTAGACATGTAGATCTGCCAATCAGAACTTCTAATAAAAACAAGAAAAAAAACTAGTGTTAATAGCCCTGATTTAGAAATTTTCAATATTTTAAATTACAGATAATATTCAAAATGCCTATAACATAAAGTCAGAGAGATTTCAGCTATTCTGGATTTGTTTCCTTCCTCAACTCCATTAGCTTAAGTCAAAAGTGGTTGATTTGGGGCTTCCCTGGTGGTGCAGTGGTTGAGAGTCCGCCTGCCGATGCAGGGGACACGGGTTCATGCCCCGGTCCGGGAAGATCCCACATGCCGCGGAGCGGCTGGGCCCGTGAGCCATGGCCGCTGAGCCTGCGCGTCCGGAGCCTCTGCTCCGCGCAACGGGAGAGGCCACTAAAAAAAGTGGTTGATTTGAGGTAAATGTATGATTACCACTAGGCTTGTAGAAATGCAAAAAATACCTTGGGAACCACCATTACTCAACTGATTATTGTTTAAGTTATTGAGGAAATCACCATGTACTAGGCCCAATGCCAAATACTATACATACAGAGAGAAAAATCTTACAGAGCTTCCAGATGTCCAGGGAATCCAGATTGGAACCAATGCTTTAGGTAAAGGCTAAGGGCTTTTCGATGGATATAAAAAGATTGCCTGTAGAGATCACAGGAAGTTCAGGAAGGCCCACAGAAGTTGGAATGTCCTTATCTTCAAGCGAACCTTACAGCCAACAACAGTGGGCAAAAAACAAATTTAAAGGGCTTCCCTACCACATAAATGCTATATAGTCATCTTTCAGTATCAGCAGGGGATTCGTTCCAGGACCACCCACAGATACCAAAATGCACGGACCAGAGGGACACTCAAGTCCCTTATATAAAATGGCATAGTATCTGCATATAACCCACGCACATCCTGCTGTATACTTTAAATCATCTCAAGATTACTTATAATACCTAATATAATGTAAATGCTATGTAAATAGCTGCCAGAGCACAGCAAGTTCAAGTTTTGTTTTTTGGAACTTTCTGAATTTTTTTTCACAAATATTTTCTATCAGATTTTTTTTTTCTTTTTGGCTGCATTGTGTGGCTTGTGGGATCTTAGTTCCCCAGCCAGAAACTGACCCTGGGCCTTGGCATTGAAAGTGCCAAGTCCTAAGCACTGCACCAACAGGGAACTTCCCAGATCAGACTTTTTGTGTATGAGAACTAAAGTAAATTTAAGATTCTTCCTGTAGATTAGAGGAAAATTTAGAAAATAAGCACTTTAACATCAAAACAGAAAATGCAGTTCTATTTAAACCAGTGAAATTTACACTACTAATGATGGCAGCTTAATACATATTAAATAATTATCATCTCTAAATATTGAGTCTGTATCATTCTTCACCATTTCCTGAATGGATGTTAGTAAGCTAGCTCAAGTCTGCCTCTGATAAACAAAAATTCTCGTTCTTTTTATTTATTTATTTATAATATTTATTTATTTATTTGGTTGCAATGGGTCTTCGTTGTGACAGGTGGTCTCCTTAGTTGTGGCATGCATGTGGTATCTGGTTCCCTGACCAGGGATTGAACCTGGGCCCCCTGCATTGGGAGCTTGGAGTCCTATCCACTGTGCTAGCAGGGAAGTCCCTCTTGTTCTTTTTAGTGATAGGATAATATGTTTCAGATTGAGTCAGGACTGGGATGACTTCTCCAGGCAAATATATCACTTAAACTTCAGCCTCGGGCTTCCCTGGTGGCGCAGTGGTTGAGAGTCTGCCTGCTAATGCAGGGGACGTGGGTTCGAGTCCTGGTCTGGGAAGTCCACATGCCACGGAGCAACTGGACCCGTGAGCCACAACTACTGAGCCTGCGCATCTGGAGCCTGTGCTCCGCAACAAGAGAGGCCACAACAGTGAGAGGCCTGCGCACCGCGATGAAGAGTGGACCCCACTCGCCACAACTAGAGAAAGCCCTCACACAGAAACAAAGACCCAACACAGCCAAAGATAAATAAATAAATAAATAAAATGTGACACCTTTAAAAAAAAAAAAAAAAACTTCAGCCTCAGCCAAGTCCTCATATGATATATAAAATCAAAAGAACAGACACATAGAAAAAATATAAATGCTCTAAATTTTCTTGCATATCCATTTTAAATATTTTCTCCCATGGAATAATTTATTCTAACAATACTCAATAATCAAAACTATTATTTGTATGAGACAGCTTCTCTGACAAGTTTCATACAGAAAGTGAAATCTCAGGAGCTTCATATTTCATTAACTAGTTCTGAATTTAGATGTTGGGAGATTAAGGAGTATGAAAAAAAAGAATCACTCTTCTTTTTAAGTTCACATAATCTAAAATAATTCTTTGCTTAAAATATATTATGAAAATACAGGCTCCTGAAAAAAGTTTTCAGCCCGTTTTGTGAGGAACTACTTTTAATTTGGCAAAGTCTTGAGATCACAGAGAGAAGGCACAATCTTCAACACTGTTTAGCACACACATTGTTCCCTCTTATGAAAATAGATAAGCCAAACAAAAAATATGATCTTGAGTCACCCAGGAGTTGATAAACAGGGAACTCCCTGGCAGTCCAGTGGTTAGGACTCCGAGATCTCACTGGCAAGGACCTGGGTTCAATCCCTGGTTGGGGAACTAAAATCCCACAAGCCTTGCGGCACAGCCAAAAAAAAAAAAAAAAGGAACTGACAAGCATAACAGGTGTGTGTGTGTGCATTGCTGGCATTCCATAAAGGGGAACAACTGGTTTAGAAATTTACTGGTGCATTTCAATCTACTTTGCCCTAATGGACAAAAGTCCATGGTTCAAATTCTATCTACAGTGTCAATTTAAAACACCAGCAGCCAAACCTTTAAAGTTAATATGCAGTTTTCAACAGTGAGACCTAGTGCTAAGGTTAGGTATTTATATACTTGTACCAGCTATTTGTGTCTGTGTTGAAAACTAAGTATCTAAGTCTTGCCCACGCCTCTGCGCCATATCCATTGTCATAATATGCCAGGATTATTATTTTCAAGATTTTCCACTCATTTCCCAGTGTTTTCACTAAATAGTACTTATTTCATATTTTTGAAAGGGAGGTTGAGAAAGTACTAAAAACTAGAAACAAAAAGCACTCCACTTACTTTCTTAGGGAACTGTTTCTTATATAGAGACTGGATGCCTGGAGCAGTTCAGATATAAATTTTTTCTGATAGAAAGTCTTCCTTTCCTTCTTACCCTTCTTACTCCCTCCCAACTCCCTTGATTTGTATTTCAGGTTTAGGCTGACCCACGCAGAGGCAAAAAGCAACACACAAAGATCAAAGAGTTTGCTACGATTTCCAACAGTGGGTGGCATAACTGATTCCCAGTTTTAGCTCAACTCCTCTAATCAGCTTTAGTATCTACAGGAAGCCAGCACATTTTTATTAAACGTTTTATTTTGAACTAATTTTAAACTTGTAGAAAAGTTGCAAAAATAGTGCAGAGAGTTCCTTATACCCTTTACCCAGTTTCTCCTAAAGTCAACATCTCATAAAATACAGTTACAAAACCAAGAAATTAACATTGGTACAAGTGAATTAACTAAACTATAGACTGCTCGAATTTTACCTGTTTCTCCACTAATGTCCCTTTTCTGTTCCATAGTCCAATCTGGGATCCCCCACTGCATTTAGCTGTCAATTCTCCCGAGTCTCCAATCTGTGACAGTTTCTGTCTCTAATTATCTTTTGTGACTTTTCCTGGTCTTTGTGACCTTGACACTTTTGAAAAGTACTGGCCAGTTATTTTGTAGAGTGTCCCTCAATGTGTGAGTAGAAAGATAAAGAGTTTATGCATTTTTGGCAAGAATAACACCACAGAAATGATGTTGAGTCCTTCTAAGTGCATCACATCACTGGGGTCATGATGTCTGTATGTCTTATTACTGGTGATGTTAACCTCAGTCAGCTGGTTAACACAGTATCGCCCTTGTCAAGTTACTATTTTTCCTTTGTAGCTAATAATTATATTGGGGAGATACTTTGAGACTATGCAAATACCCTGATTTTCCTCAAAATTTCACCTACCAGTATTATAGGTAGATTTTTTTTTTTTTTTTTTTTTTTTTTTGCGGTACGCGGGCCTCTCACTGTTGTGGCCTCTCCCGTTGCGGAGCACAGGCTCCGGACGCGCAGGCCCAGCGGCCATGGCTCACGGGCCCAGCCGCTCCGCGGCATATGGGATCCTCCCAGACCGGGGCACGAACCCGTATCCCCTGCATCGGCAGGCGGACTCTTAACCACTGCGCCACCAGGGAGGCCCTATAGGTAGATTTTATCTGCAATAATTACTATGCAGCTGTTTGTCTAATAGTGATTTTGTTTCCTTTTTACCATGTTTACTCATTGGAATTCTTCTCTAAGAAAGAGCTGTCCCTTCTTGAATCCTATTTATTTATCAACGATGTCAGTATGGACTCATGGCCACTTACTTTATTCTATGGGTTAAAATCCAGTACTACCATTACTCATTTTATTACTCAGGTTGTTCCAACGTTGGCCATCAAGCTCCTTCAAGTTGCTCCTGTGTCCTTTCAACAAGCTCCCAAACCTTTTTGAGCATTTACTTAATTTCAAGCACCACAAGATGTTCCAGGCTCACCTTGTATTTTCCCTGACTCAGACCTGGAATCAAGTACTTCTCAAAAAAAAAAAAAATCCTAGTTCCTTTTCTCAGAGGATAGTGTTTAAAAACGAGAGCTGGGTGCTCATTGCTACTGGGGTTTCACCATCGGGTCAACAATTTGGACACCCCCCACTATTATTTGTTTCCTTACTAAACTCATTAGCTGGAAATCATTAGCATCACCTGGGAACCTATTAGAACTGCAAACTCTTGGGCCCCACCCTAGACCTACCAGACTAGAATCTTTGAGGGTCTGGTGCAGGAATTTGTTTTAACAGGCTCACCAGATGATTCTGATGCTTCCTATAAAATTTAAGAAACACTTAGGAAACACTGCTTTAATGAAGAAGAGTTAGCTTTCCATCACTATAAACCCTATGTTTACTATGTTTACCCCTAATAAAAAAAGGGAAAATTTACTTTTTTTTGGAAAATTTACTCTTAATAACTTGTGCATAAATTATATTTTTACTGCCACAAGTAATAAAACTATAGGTTAATGCCTCATCTGTTAAGGCACTGAACACTTCCCTACTCTTTGTTTTCCTCCAAAATTTTTTTTACATGTGGTGGTCATGGTAGTTATAAAGTACAAATACTGTTACTCTTATACAAAGAAGTTTAAGTCAGCCTGCAGGACCATCTCCTGCCTACATATATGACTCAAAATCCATATAGTGAATCTATAAATATGAAATCCTCACAGCACAGTCCTCTAAAGTCAGACTGCCTAGGCCTGAATGACTGCTCCAGCACCTGACTTTGTGAACTCTGCCCTATTTCCCTGGTTTTCTTAACCACAAAATGGAATAACTACCCAGATGAAAGAAGCATTATGAGGGTTAAAGTGATAATGTGCAGCACTTACCGCTATGGGGGCACAAAAGAAGTCTCAGGATGTGTTTATTATTATTTGAACTGTTAAGTAAAAGTGCAACTAGACGTTTTATTTTTCGGAATGGGGAAAGCAAGTAGAGACTGTGCTAAAGGAAAGTTCTGCTGTTTCGTCACTAGTAGATCAAAATAAAGGCAGAACCAGAGAGCTCTATTTATATAATTAAAACAAACCCCTCAGAAGTTTACAAATTAATGTTTTAAATTTGCCTTTTGGCAAAATGTTATTATATTTACATTATGTACACCCATGATCAAGGGCTAAAGGAGAGTATATAAAAATAAAAACAATTTGATTTGCTCAGGTAGTGGAATTATTGGTGAATTTTCTTCCTTTCTATTTTTATTATCAAAACCATGTGCCACTTCCTTTAATATTAGTAAAGAAGAAAGTAGTCAAATTAGTAATAACTGTTTCCACTTATTGAGTCCTTAAACCCATTTAATATTCCAAATAACCCTATGACTCTCCACTTTAAAGATGAGGTAATGGGCTCAGAGAGATGAAGCAACCTGCCCAAGCCACAAAGTGACAGAACAGGAACTCAAACTCAGCTCTGACTCCAAAGTCTATGCTCATAACCAATGTTGGAGACAGCTTTCTTTATTCACAAATGCTTGATTTGCTGTGCAAAACTTACGATAAAGTATAATCACTATATTGACTTATCTCTTGTGGGACACAGTAGTCATTATAAAATATAGACTATTAATGAAATTTTAACACAATTAAAATTCTAAATGAAAAATGAAAAACAGCATAAAGCAGACAAGGCTTCTCTGAGCAAACTTTCCTTCAGGAAATTCAAGTGGCACTTCAGAGAAATGTGGATTTCCATGGTATACAGTTTAAAATTACCTCCTACACAAAAATAAATTACATACAGGATGCTATACATTATTTAAATACCCAATAATCCTCAAATAATTAGCTAAATTCTTGTTACTTTATTTGTTAATTATAGAAGCTCTCAGGCTAGTATTATCTCTACACTAGGAAGAAAAACAAGTGAAGTAGAGCTTAAATGAGTCACTTATGGTTATGATAAACCAGCAGTAAAACTGGTAATCAAGTTCTGGGCTCTGCATTCAGCATAATAAGCATTACTCAGGAGAGACTCCCAAAGTTTTCACAGCAAATGTCAGTTTTTCAAACTGTTCTACTCCACACAAAGGCTTCCAGGAACATTTTTAGTTCCTCTACCAGTAAGTTCCTTTTCAAATTAAATTATTTCCCACTGACCATTTATATACTAATCCTGTGCTTGAAAAACAAAACTGATAAATATGGATAACAGCCACAGCCCTAATTCTTAACAAACAGAGACAAGGAAAGGATCTCTCATATAGATCCAAAATAAAACGTTTTAAAACCTAAAGACAGGTAAAACTGAAACTGTGTTGAATCAGATTAAGGTTAACTGATTTCTGTAACTGTGTATAAAGTCTAACAATTAAGCACTACTGATTAAGTAGAGAGTAAACTTTTTTGAAGGAAGGAAAAAGGGGTAAACTTTCTAGGGTATGAAATACAATTGGGAATACATATATAATATGTAATTAATTGGTAATTGCAGGGTCTTACTAAAACTTAAAACTTCGCTCTTTTTTAGCACCATTAAGGCTAAAAGGCAGGGGTGGCAAGTGAGGGATGGAGGGGGGTGGGGGTGGAACACGGACACTATCTTAGAAAGATTAAAAAGACGAATGATAGGATCCTGTTAAGCATGACGGTAAAGGGAGTAATCAACACCTGCACTGGTAGATTTCCCGTTTACATTTGAACCTTATAGGAATTCTGCTTCTCGTCTCAAAGTCCAAACCAAACATTTATTCCCACCTTATTCTGTTTAATGTTTATACGATTCTGTTTCTCTTTTTTCACTCCAAAACAAAAATATACCTCCAACCCGCTCCGTTTAAGGTTTTTGCGGTAAGGAGGTGGGGGTGGGGAAGGACCGTTTCTGAAAGATATTTAAAAAGAAGGTATCAGATCAAATATTAAAACATGGAAAAGTTGTATACAAATTTTACTTACAAATTCTAGCGGGGTTTTAAATCGTCGACTGTCAATGTCAGGAGAGCCCTTAGAGTGATCTTTCTGCTCCACAACGCTGAGCTGCACCCCTCGGACGCGGCGGAACAGAACGTCGTTCCGTCCCTGCCCACGTGACCGCGACCTCCGCGGGGAGGGTAGGCGCCCACGGAATGCTGGGACTGGTAGGCGCCGGCCCCTCCTCCCCGCAGGGGGCCAGCGGCCGAGCTGGAGGCTGGAGGCATGGTGAGTGCAGCGGCGGTTGGTAGAACCGCAAGCCTCCCCGCGTTCTCGGGCTGCTACCAGACCCGGAGGCAGGCGTCCCTGCAAGACCCTGGAGGACCCTAAGCCCTCATAAAGACCTAAAGTTCACAGGCTCGAGGAACCAATGGAACCAACACAGTGAGAGGTACTAGCCAATGATACTGGCAAGCACCAGTCAGACTTGACTTAGAAGCCGGCCTCTACCACTACGAGGTGCATGTCCTCAAACGAGTTGCTTAATCTAAGTCCGAGTTTGCTCTTGTCAAATGCAGACAACGCTACATACATAGTACCTCATAAGGTGGTTGTGAGTAAATGAGCTAATGTACATAACAGTGTCTACTAAACGACATTAGTAAATGATGAATAAAAAATACCTATTATCTTTTTTTTTAATATTTTTTATTAGTTTCTGCTTTATAACAAAGTGAATCAGTCATACATATACATCTGTTCCCACATCCCTTCCCTCATGCATCTCCCTCCCTCCTATTATCTTAATCTATTAATTTTATAAATGAAAATTGAGAGATGGAAAGCAATTTATGCAAGAACACATAATTGGTTAAGGGCAAAGTCAAGTAAGTCTAAAAGTCCTGTTCCTGACCTGCGCCAATTCAATACAACATAGAAGAAATCTACTCGCATAAATTTCACTTCCCCTTTCCTGATTTTTTCCCATAACACTCCTGACCAACACAGTATTGTACTTATTTTGATTTTTATCTGACTCCGATAGAATATAAAAGCCTAGAAGGCAGGGAGGTTTGTCTTTTGGTCTCTTCTTTTACTGCTGTATCCCCAGCACCTAGAACAGGGTTTGCCTAGTACATAGCACTAGCTCAATAATTTACTGGATTACTGATTCTTCATGTAACTGATTTTTTGGTGTCTTCACCTCTCAACCATCCTTTTTTTGGCAGAAGACATGGGATTTGGGAACATTCTTAGATGCTGTTTAATTGACTGCAATTTCTAATTCAACAAAGAATAAGTGGAAGACTATTATATTCTAGTCACTTCATTTCTAGACATTTTCATTTGTATTAACCATCTTTAAAATATTTTTTCTATCACTTGTGAGAATGGGGAATAAATGCAGCTAGCTACTGTGTCTTTACTTCCTCTTATTTAATATTTCAATCATCTTTTCCTTATTAAAAATAACAATGTTTCCTTTCTACTAAGATATAGTCCCAAAGTTATTTGTCTGATCAAAAGTGTGGATATTATGCACAATGAATTGATAAATGCTTTCTCAGTAAACAACAGGATTTCTGCTTACCCTAAACAAAAAAAACTCATGTATAAAAATTATCTTATTATTTTAAAATAAAATGTTTCATTAAAAATAGCTGCTTTAGGGCTTCCCTGGTGGCGCAGTGGTTGAGAGTCTGCCTGCTGATGCAGGGGACACGGGTTCGTGCCCCGGTCCGGGAAGATCCCACATGCCACGGAGCGGCTAGGCCTGTGAGCCATGGCCGCTGAGCCTGCGCGTCCGGAGCCTGTGCTCCGCAACGGGAGAGGCCACAACAGTGAGAGGCCCGCGTACCGCAAAAAAAAAAAAAAAAAAAAAAAAAAAAAAAAAGCTGCTTTATTTAGAAATCCGGTGTCAAGAACGTTAGATTTCTAGACTTAGGCCTAATAGCTAGGTCCTTAAATTGCCAGTCATTTAACCTGAATTATAATTTTTTGTATATCTGTCTTCCCTAGTATATGGCAAATTCCCTCAGGGTAAAGAACACTCATTAATTTAATTCATATATTTATTAAGCATCTATTCTGTGTTTAATAAATATATGAATTAAATTGATGAGTATATTCTTTGTTGTAATCATTTCTTCTCTTGTTCTCTTTTGATTCACTGAATTCCTCTACATATCTCAAACTCCCAAAGTAATTGTTTAACATCTGGAGCTCATGCTTCCTCTCTTGGTATTGGCAGCCCAGCAATTCCCTTATAATATTAGCTGAGTCTGTCTCTGTTATGTCACCTCTTTTGGGCCACCCTTGTAGTTTGGAAAACATATACAGCAGAATATCTGGTTTGACAAGGGTTTACCTTTACCTCCCAGTTAGTGATGAAAGTTGGTATTTGTAAAGTTGCTAAGGTGTGGGAGGCACGTATGGCAGAGCTAGGATTATGTATCCTTATTACCTAAAGAGGGAAAATCCTAAGCAAATACATGTGTTAATGCTAAATTAAAGTTGCCGTTCCTCTGATTTTACTTCAAGCGTCTCATGATCTGTTTCTTTGAAAAACCATTCCTAAGCTCTTACAAGCATTTTAAATTACAAAATAACACATGTACTGAATATTCAATAATATATAGAACCTCCTGTCCTCTCTTTTTTAATATGTCCCCCAAAACTAAGTTTTACAATCTGTAACCAAGTTTCTATATAGTCACCTGTCCTGGTAACTGTTTTAAAGAGGCTCTTAATATATGCTGTTATGCATATTACTGTTCATAATATGAACTTTGTATATTAATACTATAAAGTTTTATATTCTTTAATAATTTCGTCTATTACAGAACTTTTACTATTATATGTTAATGAGTAATATAGTAGATACCTTATAAAGCATTAGTTAAATAAAAGCCAGGTATTAACCAAGTATCAACACTTTTCAGCATTTTGTCAGAAAAGACTAAGTCCCACGAATCTTCCAAATATACTATCTAACTCAGGCTGCCGAGGGAGAACATGCTTTTAATTTTCCCTTAAGACAAAAGATTTTTTTAAAAAGTAGCATCTCCCATGTTGCTATTCCTTCAGTTTCTTTGGCTATATTGTATACAGTAAAAAAAAAAAAAAGCTCAACTAAGTGAAGCTCCTAACAGGCAAAAACCTAGGTGATTCTCTAAAGCATGTAATTCCTCTTGTCTGTGGCCAAATTTTTGGACAATTAGTGAAAACATAGAACACTTTAAGATTTCATTAAATTGAAATCTGTGCCCAGTTTGGACAAATGAGTTGCTCAAAAACATTCTAAAGTGGTTTTAAATACATGAAAGAATAAACAAATACCTTCAAATTTTTCAGGCTCGTTCATTATAATTGCTATCCAAATTGCACCTTTTTAAATCTAGTCACTAAAATTAATTATAGAAAGCCGTCCAAGAAGTGTGTGTATATTTGAAGGCAAGATTAATCTTTTTTCAATAACTGTTCAGACTTTATACTAACTTAATTAACATTCCCTCAGTGTCTAAATTTGGTTAGATGTTTGCAGATTATCCACATCTGCAAATACGGTACACAGAGATGGAACATAGGCTTTTATCATGCTTATTCAGTAAACTAAACGCAGGAAAACCCTATATCAAATGCAGTATATCAAGTCATGCCCAGAATCAAAGTAAAAATAATGGATCACAAGTGAAAATTACAGTACCGTCATTAATTAAAGTATTTGTTCATTTCTCACCGTCCATAACACAGCACTAGCAAGCTTTCTGAACAGTGCTGCTGGACTAGAGCTTTTATACGAAACCAGGAATAAGACTGCTTGCTATGCGCATTTTGCAAATGTTAATCCACCCCAGTATGCCTGTAGATCCTATTTCGTACACTCAACGAGGGACTTAAAACCTAAAAAGTGGTTAAATGCCTTCCCAAGGACCTTGAAACTAAAATTTTCTCCAAGATGACACCTGCAAAAGTATCTTTATCATCACCCCGCTAAGGAACACTTGGAAAGGTAGGGCGGAGGCAGCAGTCGATCAAAGAGGCTGCGGGAAAACTGCGCAACAGCCTGGGCTTGAGGACTGAAACTTCCCCTCCACTCCGCCTTTCCCAGGGACTCGGTACTGGGGGACGGGCCGGACGTCTCCTGCGTGCCGGCAACAGTTGCCAGGAGCAGCGGGCTGAGTACCGGCACTCTGCCCAACCAGTGGTCTCTTCTCCGTCGTCCCCTCCTTCCCTCCCTGAAGGCCGAGGACAGCGACGTCCTCCTCCCTCTTCTCCTCCTCTTTGGTGCCTTCAGCCAGGAGGCGGGAGTGACCCGCGGCAGCTGACCCAGCACAGGCACTGCCTCTCCCACAGCCCTCAGAACACACGATGGGCCCAGAGGCGGGTTTGCAGCACAGCAGCGACGACGCAGGCGGCAGCCCCAGCGACTCTCAACTGCCTCCCTGACCATCGACACCACTGCCGAACACCCGAAAAGCCATCGCCACAAACGGCGGGAGACTCTACAGGCCCCCCAAAACACCTTCGCGATCGACTCAAGCTACGTCAACAACTATGGCAGGCGAGGGGTGGCGGGCGGAGCCGGAGAGGGAAGGATGGGGGCTGTACGTCACGCCCAGGGCTCCGTTACGGGACGGGAGGCCCCGGCTCGCCCCTCAAAATGGCGGCAGCAGTGACGCGCCTGCGTATGTAACTCCTACGCCGTCACGCCACGGCCGGCGGGAAGTGAGGTTCTCAGAAGAGCCGCCCGAAGTGTACGGCGACTTCGAGCCCCGGGCAACCAAAGAAAAGGCCCCGGTGGGAAGACAAATTCCGCTAGAAGAGTTCCGGCCCGATTCGGCGAAAGAGGAAGTGAGAGAACGCTCCTATTATTACCTTCGGTCTCGGAAGCGGAGGCAGCCGCGACTCCAGGAAGCCGAGGAGATGAACACGCGAAGAGCTACTCGCCTCCAGCATCAGCAGCACTCACAGCCGCCTCCGCTGCAGCCGTCTCCGGTTACGACCCGGAGAGGATTACGGGACTCCCATTCATCCGAAGGTGAGGCCGACGTAGGTAACAGTCTCAGCCCCGACCCAGGGAGGGAGTGCCGCGAGCGTGCGCGCGCAGAGGGTGTGTGCGCCTCGGCCGGGCGTGTGCCTTTCTGGACCTCACCCCCTCGGGGCTACTCCGCTTGGATGGGCGTCCGCCCCGACCGCTGGCGGGAAAGCGGCAGGGGCGGGGGCACTGGAAGGGAAGGCAGTCGTGCGGAGCTACCTGAGCAGAGCCGGGGAGCCGCGTGCATCCGTTTAGGGGTGTCAGGATTGCCTCTTTTCTGCAGGCTTGCACGTTGGGACGGCGAGTTAGGCGGCAGGCGGGATACTGAATCACTCCGGGCTCGGTTTCATATCGGTTCTCTTTGTCCTGCGGATGTTTCTACCAAAGCCACTTCCATTTCCTCCTTTAACTCTCAGAGGCCAGAAGTCCCTAGCTGAGAATTTTGGTTCTCATCTAACCTTCCAGTCTTTTTCCGTCACTACCCAGGTGGGGAGAGAGGGAGGGGAATTTTGTGAGTGGCCGTTTTGAGGACAAGTGTAGTTGATGAATTGATTTGAGACCCCTCCCAAATACTTAAACCGAAATGGGGTAAGGCAGTTATCCTGAACTTGAAGCTTCCCAGTGCCTGATAAACTTGAGCTGATCGCTCTTTCTAGAGTGTGATGGTCTCTGGCAAAAATTCGCATGTTGGGGACCGTCAGTGGTTAAGGAGTAGCCAGACAAAGCAAGACTCTTAATTAGTTTTCGTCTGAACGGGCCGCAAGGATACTGACAAGGTGATTGTATAGTTTTAGGAAAGTCACAGATGAATCAACTCCCTTAATCCATCCTCTCCCACCCTGCCCCCTCTCCCCCCATCTAACACTGAGTCACAGATGAAGTTTCATGTTGGCTCCCCGTAGGGCACCTATGATGTAAAATCAGGGGTTTTGAATCATAATGGGATTACATAGTTAGTGATAGACCTTTGATGGATTTGATGAAGAGGAGGTGGATTTTCAGTTTAGAGCAGAGTAATAGGCTGCACATTTACCGGCTAACACGTGAAGTGCTGACACATTGGAAGATGTGTTGATTTTGGAAACCATGTTAAAGATAATGTAAATTAGTATTGGGAGTAGCAATTCAAGACAGTCGAACCCATATATATGTTAGTTTTATCTCTCTTTTAAGATTGTCAACTTCTGAAGACAAAAACCCTACATATATATTTATGTATTTGAAGGACCACATTATACTTCCGTGCTTATGTTCATTCTGTATCTCCAATATCTGGAAGAATGCTTTAGAAGGCAAAAAATAGATATGTTAAATTGTATTGACTCTCCCACACAGGCTGGTGCAGTTGTATAAGCTAATTTTTTTAACACATAAAGGATATACTTCTATTTTAGTAAATCTGTAAGGATCTACATGGTTTTCATTCTTCTGCTTTAGCCCATCTTTTAAATTTTCTAAAGTAATGTAATTTTGTTGTAAAGCATCATTGGTGAATAGTTTATTTTTATATTGTCTTAAAGAGTAGTTCTGGCTAGTTAAATTCCTAAGTTTTGGTAAACCTAATAACACATTTCTGAAGGAATGAATTACTTGCATTTCTGTTTATATATTGCTGTTAATATACATAATCTCTACTCAGTTCACATATTCTGAATTTTAGAATTGTCGTATCTATTCTTTAGAGGATGAACCACCTTCACAAACTGTTTTAAGCCCAACCGTCTCAAAGAAAACTATCAGGAGAACACAGACTCCAGGTAAGAAGAGTGAGTTTATTGTTTTCCTTATGTGCCTGCTTTTTTTATGTATAGATTTTATAGCCTAGTCTATCAAGGGTCGCAGATCATACCTCATTCAACGTTTCAGTGAATCTTCTTTATAGGTTGTTTATTGAATTAAGCAATAGTAGCATGTGTCAAGAAAAGACAGGGCACATACTTGAGTACGTACTAAGTACCATATACTTTGTGTATGTTAATTCATTCACATAACTATGCAGGATAGATGTACCCATTTTTTGGTGAGAAAACTGGAGCTCAGAGTAGCTAACTTTTCTCTAAGAATACTTGCTATGTAACTGAGCCAAATTCAGACCCAGGTTTGTCTTCTCCAAAGCCCTTTCATTTGCCCCAAGTACCTCTCTGTCACTGTCCCGTGTAATAATTACTACTCAGTAAAGCTTGTTAAGTGTTGAATGAATGAATATGTCACACTACTTTCCATTTGAAATGGATTAAGGGCTTCCCTGGTGGCGCAGTGGTTAAGAATCCTCCTGCCAGTGCAGGGACACAGGTTTGAGCCCTGGTCTGGGAAGATCCCACATGCCGTGGAGCAACTAAGCCCGTGCGCCACAACTACTGAAGCCCGCGCACCTAGAGCCGGTGCTCCACAACAAGAGAAGCCACCGCAATGAGAAGCCCGCGCACCGCAACAGTGAGTAGCCCAGCTCGGTGCAACTAGAGAAAGCCCGCGCGCAGCAACGAAGACCCAATGCAGCCAAAAATAAATAAATAAAAGAAAATGGATTAAATGGTCTGCATTGTAAAATCATGACACAATATGGTCGATCTCAGTTTGATAATATATTTCATCAAATCTAAGATCTCATCAGTTGTAAGGTATACTGTCATTGTTTTATGTACCACCTAGGAGGAAGAAATGCTGCCAATTAAACTGTAATATGCCTTAGATTTTATGATACATCCCACTTTCAGAGATGTTAAAGTGTAAAAATATTTGCATCTTAGTACCAATGTAACATGACAATAGGGTACATTTGATACTCTACTTAATGTTTTAAAACCTGTTTAAACTATTTTGAAAAACAAGGGAAAGGATTAAGTTGTCATTAATTCGTAACATCCTTTGGTTTTTAGTTCCATTTATTTTCAGTTTGCTTTTTTTGATATTAGGAAAGTCCACAGCAATAAATGATTGTAGCTATTGAAACTGATCATCTCTGGCTTTTTATTTTTAAACCCAAATCCTGACTTCTTTCCTTACCCATTGCTTCTAATAAGATTATTCCTTATAATTTAAACTGTTCTGTTCTCAGTTTAGAATGAATAAATATCTGGTTCAAGTTCAGTTCCAAATAACACACCCTTTATGCTTAATTCCTTAAATAGCCTATGGTACTGTGTTAAGATTATAAACTACCTTAGAAAAATGCTTTGAGTGATAGGTGCTATAAACAGATTTTCCAGGCCATTTTTTTTTTAAGATTTATTTATTTATTTTTGGCTGCGTTGGGTCTTGATTGCTGTGCGTGGGCTTTCTCTAGTTGCAGTGAGCAGGGGCTACCCTTCGTTGCAGTGCGTGGGCTTCTTATCGCGGTGGCTTCTCGTTGCGGAGCATGGGCTCTAGGCACACAGGCTTCAGTAGTTGTGGCACGCAGGCTCAGTGGTTGTGGCTAGCGGGCTCTGGAGCACAGGCTCAGTAGTTGTGGCACATGGGCTTAGTTGCTCTGTGGCATGTGGGATCTTCCAGGACCAGGGCTCGAACCCGTGTCCCTTGCATTGGCAGGCAGATTCTTAACCACTCCGCCACCAGGGAAGTCCTTCTAGGCCATGTGGAAAAACCATATACTTGAAATTTTATTTACAGGAGATTTAATTTCATATCCCTTATACTGGGAGAAACAAAAATTTCTCATTTTTAAAATCTGCAGTAAATTTATAAAAATTATGGAGTTAAGTAAATTGATGTAATGAAGACTGTTGAGCACCAGCCTATAGACCATTATAAAACAATTATACAATAGAATGTCTCGTACAGTCTTTTGGAGTTCACATTAGGCCTGTATTTAAGGACTGCTGTTGAGGTACATGGCTGCATAATGTTGTGGAAAGAGCACTGGACCTTGGTTGAATTAGCTACTCACCTTGAACCTCAGGCCTTTATCTGTATGACTTACCCAGCCTAACTCACAAAGCCACTACAAAAATGATATAGTACTTGCCAAGTCAGTTTGTACACAGTAAAACATACAGATATAAGGTGGGGTTTTTCTCCTCACAGCACTTTATAGGAGATGTGAAGTTCATAAAAGTTTGCTTAAGCATTTCTTTTTTCTCAAGAAGCTCATGCTATAGTTGGTAATGGAAAAGACAAAACATTTCCCAGTATAGATGATAGATCGATGGAACTCATGCATGCATTACCTGGAATATATCGATATCATACTGTGCTACAATATAACTAGAAATAAGGGTATGTGCCTCTTTGGGAGACCTGAGATACTCGGGGTTCTCTTACTCTAAAAGGTGCTTTTAAAAATTATACTGCATCTAGCACTTGGCATCCTCCTGTATCATTCCTCTTAATAAAAGGAGAAAGAGTTTAGGGAAGTCATTAAATGAATGGTTATAAAGTCTTTCTAGCAGAGGAATTATTTAAACAGGAGTCAACTTTGATGGAAAACTGCTTTAAGTGCAAGTTTAAGGATAGGCCCTTCCTTGTTTGAGGGAATGTAAATTGGTGCAGTCACTATGGAAAACAGTTTGGAGGTTCCTTAAAAAAACTAAAAATAGAGTTGCCGTATGATCCTCCAATCCCACTCCTGGGCATATATCCAGAGAAAACTCTAATTCGAAAAGATACATGCACCCATATGTTCATAGCAGCACTGTTTACAGGAGCTAAGACATGGAAGCAACCTAAATGTCCATCAACAGCTGAATGGATAAAGAAGTGGTATGTGTATATGTATATGTGTACACACACACACACACACACACAGGAATACTACTCAGCCATTAAAAAGAATGAAATAATGCCGTTTGCAGCAACATGGAAGGACCTAGAGATTATCATACTAAGTGAAGCAAGACAGAAAGAGAAAGACAAATATATGATATCACTTATATGTGGAATCTAAAATATGATACAAATGAACTTATTTACAAAAAAGAAACAGATTCACAGACTTAGAAAACAAATTTATGGTTACCAAAGGGGGAAGGTGGGTGGAGGAAGGATAAATTAGGAGTTTGGGATTGGCAGATATAAACTATTATATATAAAATAGATAAACAACAAAGTCCTACTGTATAGCACAGGGAACTATATTCAGTATCCTATAAGAAACCATAATGGAAAAGAATATGAAAAAGAATATATATATATAACTGAATCACTTTGCTATACACCAGAAACTTAATACAACATTGTAAATTGACTATACATCAATTAAAAAAGAAAAAAGATAGTCCCTTCCTTCTTCTTGTAGAATCATAGACTTTCAATTTAACTTTGGTATTCAGAATTGTGCCATAATTGTATATAGGGCCAGTGGTGTGGTCTGAGAGAACTTTATCCAAAAATGTCCTTGAAAATAATGACCTAAAGCAAGGGGCCACTTTCTAAAACAACCTAGTAAAGAAAACTACATCATTTGTCATCCTGTTTTTGAAGTCGTGAAAAAATGTTGATTGTATTAGTTTAGAATAGGGATATGGTTTAAACTCTGCTTAATGTTTGAAGTTTCAGAATTGCGTTATTTTCACATTGAAATAGCCATTAGGTTGTTCAGTCAGTTCAGTCCACATATACCTATATAACTTCTTCTATGGGCAGGATCATTCCTTTCATGAAACTAATTTCATAATCTAAAAATACAGTAGGAAAATTTCATTTACTTTTCCTAAAGTTAAATATTTTTAACCGTTATGGTTTCTAGCTAAATAATTATAGTTAAATATTTTTAATACCTTCTATTTTGTCATGAACATTTGATTCTTTGTAGTTACAGCATTCATTCATTCTCCAGATATTATTGAGCACCTACTTTATACCAGTGCCCTTGCTAGAGCTTGGGGGTGCAGTGGTGAGCAAAAGCAGCAGACAAAGGAAGGAGATTGCTACTAAAGAAGGGTACTTGTTATTTTATTCTCTAATACTTCTCTGGGCTACTCTGTCTCCCTCAAGTATCTTACCTAGGGCTATATATATGGTAGAGCATATGAGAAAAGCTTAAATGAAAAGATGGGGACTGAAATAGTAATTGATGTCTATAGAGTAAGTTAAGTTTTAGGTTTTAATTAAACCTGAAAAGGATGGGAATACAGAGGAGAAAAAGAGGAAGGTAGTTGTAATAATAAGAGTAACAGACATGTACAAGATTTCTTTTTAAAGCTGCTTATATAAGTTCTAAATACCTGATATGTGAAATTCTAACAACTGATAATAGTTCATAGAATCTTAGAACTGGAAGATTTAGGGAAGACATCTACTCAGAGTTTCTATCAGTGTAGGTGTCCCTCTGTTAACATGTATCTGTGCATTGTTAATCATCTGCAGTGATGTGGAAATCACTTCCTCACTCTCCATTCTGTTTTGAAGACAACACATAATTTGGTTGTTTTTCGTTTTACTATTGAACTAAAAGCTACTTTGCTGTAACTTTCTCTTGATCTTAGTTCTGCGTTTTTGAGCTACACAAAGTCAATTTAATTGTTTCTCTACATCTCTGTCTTGAAGATGTACAAAATCATGCTCAGTAAGTATTTTTAGAACAAATGAATGGGTGTCCCTTCAAGATTTCTCTTCTTGGTACTGTAAAGGGGAAATTGGGTTAAGTCAGTTTTGTGAAAACAAACATAGGCAGCCAGTGTAATGGCAGGGGTCAGGGATAGCTGGTTCAGAATGTGGTTTTTACACTTCTCATACAGAGCCAAACATACTGCTTTTTTATAGAAACAAATGAAACAAAGAATAATATAACCCAAATTTAGATGTAGATTGCATTTTATTTTATGCTGTGTGAGGCTGTTTGAGGAAACACACCTTGGATTTCTAGGCTAACATTAATATTTTATTTAATGGGATTGGCTTCCTCATTAACCCTATGCCATTGAACCATAGACAGTCTGAAACCTGGCTAACATTAACATTGTTTTAAAAATTGGAGTTTGCATTTCCTGAACACACACAAGGTTAAGTAATTGGAGGGAGTGTATTAAGTCTCAGAAAGTTAACCCTCAAATTAAAATATGACATAAATAATCCACAATTAGGGTATGCCACAAATGGGGTAGATAATTGAGTTGGTGCTATGGTACAGATTTTGGTTCTTAATTGAGAAATTTAGAAGAGTGTTATTTGATATTCCTTTCTTGTTATACAAATATGCCCTGGTGAGAAAAACTGCAAAATTTTCCATCAAGTCCATAAGTTTTTTATAGCAGGAAACTTTTCTCTAGTTCACTATTGTATTCCCATACTTAGCAAAATGGAGAGCTCAGAAAAAACTTGGCTGACTAAATAGATGATTGTATAATAAATCTAATATGTTTGACATTTTATATATTTTTTTAATGTTTTCTCTTCCTGTATTAGTGGTGAGTGAAGATCCTGTAATCAGCCTGCGTAGACCCCCTCTAAGAAGCTCAAGATTTGGTAAGAGACTGTTTTGTCTGTTGGTTCAACTTTCTTATATTTTTAAATAGGGTATTACATGTATTCATATGGTTCAAAATTCAAAAGTTTCTATAAATATACAATGAAAAGTCTCCCTGCCCCTTCTGACCTTTGCCCACCCAGCTTCCTCATCAGAGGCAACTAATGTTGTCAGTTTCTTAGGTATTTTTCCAGAGGTATTTTATGGAGATATAGGGAAATTCATGTCTAAATGATATTTTCCTCTCTTTTTTTAACCCAAATTTTAGCCCAATAAATACTCCTTTCTGTACTCTTATTGTTTATTTATTTTTACTTGAAATATATTGAGACATCTTTCCATATAAGTGTATAAAGGACTTCCTCATTCTTTTTAAGAGGTTGTTTCTTATATGTTGCTATGATTCTTTTTGTTAGCAAAATGGTTTTAAATTAGGGTCAGGGACTTTTTATTCTTCCCAGTATAATGCTAATAAAAAATTCAAGACTGAGGCTTTGTGGCTCAGGGCTATAAACTTTCCCTGCCTTAATTACATTTCTTTTTGACTAAAACCTTAAAAGAGTATTGCCCTTAAATTGATTTCATGACTATGAAAGAAAACTAGTAATGTCATTCCAAGAGGTCTACTTCTACTTAATTTTTAGAGTTTACAGACCCATAAGGGTGCTTTATCGTGGGAACTAAAAAGGAAGCTTATTTATCTTCACATGAGGTTTCTACTCCTCAATCATTCCCTTTAAAAAAGAATTCGGTTGATTTTTTTTTGATAGGTGGCTGTCCTTTTAAGTATTATAAATGATAAAAATCTGTTAAGGTTTTGATGATGAACCTGTGGTAAAGAACCATATGATGCATTTCTTTTTCAGCTCTAATCATTTTCTTGCTATCTCTCTTGCAGATTCGTCATATAAAACAAATGGAAATACTAAAATGAGTGAATTAGGTTTGTTTATCTCTAATTCTTGTAGGTTCTCTTTGAGGTCTCTAATTATCAGTAGAATACAGGAGTACATTCATTTGGTCACTGGCTTGAGAATATTACTTTGTTCATTATCTCAGCTTGAGGGGCAGTGTCCTTATGACCATAAACTTTCTTAATCACCTGGGTTTTTATTCTCTGTAAAATTATGTCTTTTGTTATATTATTGTTTAAATTCATGTAAGAAAATATAAGAACATATATTTTAGTTTTTACTAGCAGTCAAGTTCACACTATCGGGAGAAAAGGATATCAATTTACCAATTAAAGTTTTTTCTTGATTTAGAAAGTGAATTTGAGCTTTTTCAAGGTAAGTGCAGTGTTCTTTGCCATGTTTGTTGAAGTGGTTTATATTCTTTTCAGTGTTTGCCTTGGTGTAAGACATGAGCTACCAAGATCTGCAGCTTTAAGTGAATTTACATTGATTGTGGTTGGACTTAGGTTACAATTCTTTTCTAAATTTGGAGATGAGTCAAAAGGAGGGAAGCTTCATTTTTCTTTATAAATAGTTGCAACTTGTTTTAAATTTCTTTCACTTAAGCTCAGGCTAATTTTTTTTAGAGACTTCATTATTTATAGTGTCTGGGTACTGAAAATGATCCTGTAGTACACAACTTATCATGTGTACTTTCACCCACCAGTTTCTCAAATGCTCTATTTAAAAACTTAGAAAAAAAATTTTTAAGTCACAGAATCTTAATTAGAAGAGAACTTGGAGCTGAAATAATCTAGCACTTTTATGTTCTTTGTATGCTAGATTTAGAAATCATTTCTTTTTTTTTTTTTTTTTTTTTGCGGTACATGGGCCTCTCACTCTTGTGGCCTCTCCTGTTTCGGAGCACAGGCTCCGGACACGCAGGCTCAGCGGCCATGGCTCAGGGGCCCAGCCACTCCGCGGCATGTGGGATCTTCCCGGACTGGGGCACGAACCTGCGTCCCCTGCATCGGCAGGCGGACTCTCAACCACTGCGCCACCAGGGAAGCCCAGAAATCATTTCTATAAGTACTTTATAATAAAAACTAACTTTAAAAAAGTGCTTTCCAGCTTAAAGGGAATTTCTGTGAGATCAATATAGGGAATGACACCCTCTTTTTTTTTTTTTTTAATAATAATGCTAGTACATCTTGGAGTATATAAAATGGCTATTCATGGAGCATGAGCACTAGTGATACTTCCAAACTATTCTTTATTCTCTTTTTCTTGCAGCCTCACTCTGTTCTCCAAAACATGATTGTCATAGAACAGTCTTAAAAGGTACCTTTCTTGAAGGTACCTATAACAGGGGTCCACAAACTACAGCCTCTGAGTAAAATCTGACCTGCAATCTTGTTTTTGTACAGCCTGTGAGCTAAGAAAAGATTTTTACGTTTTCACACACACACATATGTGTGTGTGTGTGTGTGTGTGTGTGTGTGTGTGTGTGTGTGTGTGTAACAGAGACCATATGTGGCTAGAGAAGCCGAAAGTATTTACTATTTGGCCCTTGATGGAGAAAGTTTGCCAACCCCTGATTTTATCAGTGGCAGAAATAAATACAGCATATCGCCCAAATTAGCATTTGTTTGTTCTAAGTAAGTTCAGAGAGTTCCATACTTGTCTGGACATAGATTTATTACAACATTCCACACTAGGTTTTCCTGACAACACAAAAAGACAGGAGACATAGTGACTCTCCTGTATTCTATCTAGTCTTCTCTTTGAGAAGGCATGATAGTCTCACTTCTGAATCTTCATGTCTTTGTCCCCAGACACAACACAAGCGAAGTTTATATTTCCTTGAGTACCCTTCACTACTCACACGAACACATTCCATAAGTTTCTAGGAATAGGAAAGTCTATAGTAGAAATATATCTGGGACTTTGTGTTTTTCTTAAAAACGATGACCAGGAAAAAGAAAGTGAACAGAAAGTGATACAGTTAGTGGATGGTCTCCACCCAGCAGAGGAAGTGGTTGTAAGTGGTTTACAGCAGACATAAAGACCTAGGACTTCTGAAAGTACCTTCTCCTAATTGGTTGAAGTTGTTAGAAAAGTGACACCTCCTTAATAGCACATTTAATTATTGCCATTTGTCTAAAAGCCACAGATTTTATAATTTAATAACTTTTTTTGATTAAGGGTATTATTGCTCCAAATGGGATTTTAATTTCTTAAAGTTTCTGCATGAGTGTAGGGAAGAGTAATACCTTTTTATTTTTATTTTTATTTTTATTTTTTTTTTGCGGTACGCGGGCTTCTCACTGTTGTGGCCTCTCCCGTTGTGGAGCACAGGCTCCGGACGCGCAGGCTCAGCAGCCATGGCTCATGGGCCCAGCCGCTCCGCGGCATGTGAGATCTTCCCGGACTGGGGCACGAACCCGTGTCCCCTGCATCGGCAGGCAGACTCTCAACCACTGCGCCACCAGGGAAGCCCCAAGAGTAAACCTTTTTAAAAAAAATTTTTTTTAAATGCTCTAACCTTCCACATGTAGCAGCCAAGAAGTTTAAAATAAAGGAAGCTGAATGACAAAAGAGGGAAATGAAATTAAAAGCTATGTAGTCATAGATACTGCTGATTCACCATGAGATTGTATTTGAGATTGTATTTGAATATTTATCTGTACATTCTCTGCAGCTTGGGTTAAAAAAACGAAAATTGTTTTAAGTATTAAAATAGTGGTATATATATATATGGTAGCCTAGAGAAGTTCCCTACTCTGGAAGAGGTCAGGAAGGTTTTATGGAGCTGGCATTTGAATTGAATTTTGAAGGATGAATAGCAGGCAAAATGGGGAAGGAGAATTACAAATATCGCCAATACTAGTAATTGTTTTGTAATAGAATGTCACTCTTTTACCTTTAGAGTTCAGGCAATATGAGAAACTCCTTTACATTAGAGGCAACACTCACAGTAACTGTGGCTCTTTGAGATATTTTATGTTAAATAATTTTCAGAATGACTCTAAATCGGTAGACTTGGGTTTCTAGAGTTTCATTTTCTAGAGTGAGAAACATGTTTAAAAATATATATAAAGCCAAGACAAAAGCCTATTACAATGATGATTACTTGTCAAATGTACAAGATTTATTATTATTTAAGCTGTCTAATTCATAAAATATTACTGGATTGTAAGGCACAAAATAATACCATTTTTTGTTCTTAGTGATGTTATCAAGATAGCCTAGCTTGACAAGTTATTGTTTATGTCTTGTATAGTGCTGATAAATATTTACTGTTAGGAACATGGAATTCTAAGGAAAGGATTTTTAGACACAGATTAAAAGTCTTTAAAGTGTTCAAAAATAAATTAAATACTTCAAATATGATAATAACATATTAGAAGTATTAAAAGTAAATGGGGAACTCCGTTACATAAGCTGGTTAAAAAATAATTCTTAAATCCTCCCCCATGCTAATTAGAACACTAACATAAACAGAAAAAAAGGAGATTGAATTTTAGGCAACCTGGTATATGAAGGACTGATTATTAGTTAATTGGCTCTAGACAAATTGACCTGGAACTTCAAAACTATTATGGGAATAAATTGTATCA
Source organism: Mesoplodon densirostris (assembly GCF_025265405.1). Taxonomy (NCBI): domain Eukaryota; kingdom Metazoa; phylum Chordata; class Mammalia; order Artiodactyla; family Ziphiidae; genus Mesoplodon; species Mesoplodon densirostris. The sequence goes on along the minus strand of NC_082662.1, from coordinate 155,332,608 downwards.
GGATGAAAAAGGGAAGGATTACTGTGTAATTTATTTTTTCTGATAGTTGGGTGAATGAATATAAATCTTCAACATACTTATCTTTCCATTAACGCAGATTCAAAAATCAGTTCAGCCTTAAACATAGTTTGCTACACCAAATAATTTTTAAGCTATATAAAACATAATGCCCTAATATAAATGTAACTTTAGCCAAGCTGCTGTATTACATGACTTACACTTAGGTGTTGTTGGAACCTCTCATTTTAGGAGGAATTCACATCTCAGCCTTTTCCCATCATTCATTCATTTATTCAAAAGATTATTGAGGAAGGGACTTCCCTGGTGGTGGTGCAGTTGTTAAGACTCTGCTTGCCAGTGCAGGGGACGTGGGTTCAAGCCCTGGTCTGGGAAGATCCCACATGCTGCGGAGCAACTAAGCCCATGTGCCGCAACTACTGAGCCCATTTGCTACAACTACTGAAGCCCGCACGCCTACAGCCCATGCTTCGCAAGAGAAGCTACCACAATGAGAAGCCTGCGTGCTGAAGTGAAGAGTAGCCCCCACTCGCTGCAACTAGAGAAAGCCTGCACGCAGCAACGAAGACCCCATGCAGCCATAAATAAATAAATAAATAAAATTATTGAGGAAGACTTTTTGGTTCCACATGTAAGGAGCTTGGAAGTCACCACTTCAGCCTAATAACAAGTCAAAAACTGACAACTGAAAAATCAACAACTCTTAGATCCATGAGAGGAGATGACGCAGGTAAAACCACTGACCCCAAGATTGGAGAAACAGACAAACATAGGAAGTCGTGGCTTACTGGAGCCAAGATTCACAAGCAGAAGCCTCTGCAGGAGGTAGTAGCTGGGTAGGTAGCTGGGTAGGAAAATCTGAGCTGCAGTTGGTGAATTGTTGGAGGCTCAGCGTGGACAAGTCTGAAGAGTTAAAAATTCCAGGAGGACCCAGTCAAAGGTGGGCCCCTACTGTATTGTGAAATTTACCTCCAGAAGCTCAGCCAGGCTCCTATAATGAATATCAGCAAAAAATTCCCTTGTACTTATGCAAGGTAGAGGGAGAAAGGAAACATTTTGAAATATGCCAGGGCATTCTGTTCTTCTTAACAAGGCAAGCCTTCAGGGAAATCTAGTTAACTGGACCCTAACCTACTCTATTATCAAAGCCCGACTGACCTGAAGGAAGGGAAATACCCAACACCAGACCACTCTGAACATCCTGTCACACCTAAAGGGGAAGGGAAAAAAAGTGAGGAACTGTTTTGAAGTTCACAGTCCAGAGGCATAAGCTTAACTAAAAACAGAGACCTAGAGCTATAGAATACTTCCCCTTCCCCAACACCTGACCACCACCTTACTAAAGATCTATTTACAGCAGTTCTTTTCACCCAGTACAGCATGTCCAGCTATCAAGAAAAAATTACAAAACATGCCAAAATGCAGAAAACACAATTTGAAAAGATACAGCAACATCAACCAGACGTGGCAGGGATGTTAGAATTATCAGACCAGGAATTTAAAACAACTATGACTAATATGCTAAGGGCTGTAATGGATAAAGTAGACAGCATGCAAGAACAGAAAAACGATGTCAGCCAAGAGATAGAAATCCTAAGAAAGAATCAAAAAGAAATGCTACAGATGAAAAAGCACTGTAACAGAAATGAAGAATGCTTTTGGTGGGCTTATTGGACTGGACATGGCTAAGGAAAGAATCTCTACAGGATATATCAACAGAATCCTCAAAGAAATTATAATTATGTGACATGATGTGTTAGTAAGTGCTATGATGATAATCATATTGCAATATATAAATGTATCAAATCAACACATTGTACACCTTACCCATAACACAATGTTAAGTATCAGTTATATCTCAATTAAAAAAAATAGAATCCTTGAAACCAAAAATCAAAGAGAACAATGACTGAATAATACAGAATATCCTAGACTGTGCGACAGCTACAGAAGGTGTAATAATGCATGCATAATGTAAATAGAAGGAGAAGAAAGGAACAAAGAAATGTTTGAAATAATAATGACTGAGAATTTCACAAATTAATGTCAAACACTAAATTCAGATCCAGGGAGCTCACAAGCACCAAGCAGGATTAATGCCAAAAAATAAAAATACACTTAGGCATATCCTTTTTAAACCACAGAATGTCAAAAATAAAGAAAAAAATCCCAAAAGAAGTCAGAGGGAGACAACACATGACCTGGAAGGAATAAAGGTCAGAATTACGTCTAACATCTCCTCAGAAACCATGCAAGCAAGAGATTGGAGTGAAAGATTTAAAGTGTTCAAAGAAAAAAACCCCACCAACCTGGAATACTGTACCTTGCAAAACTATCCTTCAGAGGTGAAGCCTCTACCCAAGCTAACTAAGAAATAAAGAAAAGGAAAGAAGAAAAAAAAAAGGAGGAAAAAAAGTGGGACACAAATTACTGATGTCAGGAATAAAAGAGGGGACACTATAGATCCCATAGAAATTAAAAGGATAACACAGGAATATTATGAACAACTCTATGCCACAGATTTGATAACCTAGGTGAAATGAACTGATTCCTCGAAAGACATAATCTGCTAAAACTCACTCAAGAAGAAATAGGTAATCCAAATAGATCTATATCTCTTAAGTTAATTGAATCAATAATTAATAACCTTCCAAAACAGAAAGCACCAGGCCCAGATGAGTTTCCTAGTGAATTCTATCAAACATTTAAGGAAGAAATTTTACCAATTCTCTACAATCTCTTGGAGTATAGAAGCAGAAGAATTACTTCCTGACTCATTCTGTGAGGCCAGCATTACGCTAATACCAAAACCAGATGAAAACATCCTGAGAAAAAGCTATAGGCCAATGTCAGAAACACAGTAGAGTGAAGCATCTACCTTTGTCTCTCCCCTTCACTCTACAACCAGTGAAACATCCACAACTTAACAAAGGTGCCTCTGCCCAAAACAACAGGATGCTGGAGAATTCCACACAGCTGTACATCTAGAGCTGGGTGAATTTTAACACTTAGTGAGTGGAAGTGGAACTGAGGGAACAGTGGAGATGGGGCCTGCAATTTGAGTCCCTTGATGGGACAGCAGAGCCCACAGCTTCAGAGAACCCAGTAACTGCAAGAAAGGCTACATGCATGACTCGAGCCAACTGACTGCACCAGCACCCATGGCCACAAGTAACTGGTGGGTAGCAGCAGTGGGGCCTAGGACCCCATCACAACAGCTGCTGAGGTGTGCACATCCACAGCCCCCTCCACCTCCTATTCACAGTGGCAGAGCCTGCAAACCTTACAACAGACAAGGTAGAGTTGCCTGCATGACTCCAGCTCCCTCTGCCCCCTCCGTCCTCTCCCCTTCCCCCGATGGTGGGAAGTGGCCTCTAAATAGAAATCTAGAAATGATACAAGTAGAAGAGGAAAGAGAAATAAGATGTTTTAAAAACGAGGAAATCCTATGAGAGAAGTCCAACTCTTTTAGGAAGGGCAACATTAGGATAATGGGTATCCCAGAAGAAGAAGGGAGCAGAGAGGTTATTTAAAGAAATAATAGCTGAGAATTTCCCAAACCTAGGGAAGGAGCTACATATACAAGCCCATGAGGCTAAGAGAACACCTAATTACCTCTATGCAAAAAAGACCTCCTCTATGCAAAAAGACCTCCTCCAAGACATAATATTAAGATTGTCAAAATTCAATAACAGTATTCTAAAGGCAGCCAGGGAAAAAATAATGGTGACCTACATACAAAGGAACCCCCCATTAGGCTATCAGTGGATTTCTCAGCAGAAACCCTACAGGCCAGGAGTAGAATGACATTCTCAAAATACTGAAAGATAAGAACTGTCACACAAGAATACTCTATCCAGCAAAGTTAACATTCACATATAAAGGAGAAAAAGACTTTTCCAGACAAAAGCTGAAGGAGTTCATCAGCATTAAACCTGCCTTGCAAGCTCTATTGAAAGGAGCTCTTCAACCAGAAACAAAGTGGCCAAAATATACAAAACTTTGAGCAAGGTGATAAATAGAACTAGAAAATTGCAACGGTCTATCAAATTTTTTAAACCCTCTATCATCACATAAAGGTTAAAGGGAGAAAAAAAGCAGAATAATATAACTATCTCACTTTGATAACAAACTCACAACATAAAAAGGAATAACTTAAGACAACAAAAACATAAAAGGGGAAAAGGACAGAACTTGTATAGGTAAATGAAGATATCAGTAGAAAAAGGACTATTTTAACTAAGATGTTTTATACAAACCTCAGGATAAACACAGAACATTAATGTGGAGCAGAGACACACAACATAACGAGAGGAAACTGAGAAAAATATCTTAGAAAACCACCAAACCAAAATGGCAGACAGGGGACTTCCCTGGTGGTCCAGTGGTTAAGACTTCACCTTCCAATGCAGGGGGTGTGGGTCCAATCCCTGATTGGGGAGCTAAGATCCACGTGCCTCATGGCCAAAAAACCAAAACATGAAACAGAAGCAATATTGTAACAAATTCAGTAAAGACTTGAAAACAATGGTCCACATCAAAAAAGAAAAAAAAAAATTGCCAGACAGAAGCACTAGGAGAAACAAGGTATAGATCAACCAGAAAAAAAACAAAAAAAGATATGATGGCAGTACTATGTCCTTATCTATCAATAATCACCCTAAATATAAATGGATTGCACTCACCAATCAAAAGACACAGTAGCTGGATGGATTGAAAAACAACTATATGTTTCCTCTAGAAGACATAGCTCTAAAGACAAACATAGGCTAAAAGTAAAGGGATGGAAGATGTTACATCAAGCAAATAGCAGCCAAAAGAAAGCTGGTATAGCCATACTCGTATCAGAAAAAGTAGACTTCAAGCCAAAAAAGGTAATGAGACAAAAATGAACAGTATGTAATAATAAAGGAGACAATTTATCAAGAAGACATAACAGTGACAATTTATCAAGAAGACGTAACAGTGATAACAGATCATTCAGACAGAAAGTCAACAAGGAAACACTGGCCTTAAATGAAACATTAGACCAGATGGAGTTGATAGATTTTTAAACAACATTCCATCCAAACACAGCAGAATATACATTCTTCTCAAGTGAACGTGGAACTTTCTCAAGGATAGACGATATGTTGGGACATAAAACAAGTTTCCATAAATTTAAGAAGATTGAAGTCATATGCCATCTTCTCTTACCACAATGGAATGAAACTAGAAATCAGCTACAAGAAGAAAACTAGAAAAATTACAAATATATGGAAACTGAACAACTATTGGATCAATGAAGAAATTGAAGGAGAAATAAAAAAATTACTTGAAAACAAATGTAAATGAAAATACAGTATACCAAAATCTATGGGATGGAGTAAAAGAGGGAAGGTTTTTTTTAATTTTTATTTTAAATTATTTTTATTGGAATATAGTTGATTTACAATGTTGTGTTAGATTCAGGTTTACAGCAAAGTGAATCTGTTATACACATATCCACTTTTTTAAGATTCTTTTCCCATATTGATCATTACAGAGTACATCCATGTCTTTTTTTAAAATTAATTTTTATTGGAGTATGGTTGCTTTACAAGAAGGGAAGTTTATATCAATAAGGTCTACCTCAAGAAACAGGAAAAATCTTTAACAATCTTACCTTACACCTAAAGAAACTAGAAAAAGAAGAACAAATGAACCCCCAAATTAGTATAATTAAGGAGAAAGTAAAGATAAGAGCAGAAATAAATAAGAAACTAAAAAGACAGTAGAAAAGATCAATGAAACTAAGAGCTGGTTCTTTGGAAAGATAAACAAAATTGACAGACTGTTAGCTAGACTCACTAAGGAAGAAAACAACAAGGCTCTGATAAATAAAATTAGAAACAAAAGAGGAAAAAAAACAGGTACCACAGAAATACAAAGGATTATAAGAGAGTATTATTAACAGCTATACACCAACAAATTGCACAGCCTAGAAGAAATGGACAATATCTTAGAATCATACAACCTTCCAAGACTGAATCAGGAAGAAATAGAAAATCTGAATAGACTGATCACTTGTACAGAGATTGAAACAGTAATCAAACAACTCCCAAAAAACAAAAGTCCAGGACCACATGGCTTCACAGGCGAATTCTGCCAAACATTTGATGAAGATTTAATACCTATCCTTCTCAAACTGTTCCATAAAACTGAAAAAAGGGAATACTTCCTAACTCACTTTAACACATTATTGACCAGAGATGCCACAGGCGTTAGTTTCTGCAGAAATCCCCTGGTCAATAATGTGTTAAGAGGCCAATGTCACCGTGATACCAAAACCAGAGGATGATAACAACAACAAAAAATCACAGTCCAGTATCTCTGGTGAACATAGATGCAAAAATCCTGAACAAAATATTAGCAAACTGAATTCAACAATATATTGAAAAGATCTACACCATGATCAAGTGGGATTTATTCCATTCAAGGATGGTTCAACATTATTAAATCAATCATCGTGATACACCACCTTAATAAAATGAAGTATAAAAGCCATAAGATCATCTCAGTAGATGCAGAAAAAGCATTTAACAAGATTCAATACTGATTATGATAAAAATTCTAAAGTTGGTATAGTAGGGGCATACCTCAACATAATAAAAGCCGTATATGATAAACCCACAACTAACATGATACTCCATGGTGAAAAATTGAAAGATATCCCTCTAAGATCAGGAATAAAACGAGGATGTGCACTCTTACCACTCCTATTCAACATAGTATTGGAAGTCCTAGCCAGAGCAATTAGCTAAGAAAAAAGAAATAAAAGGTGTCCAAATTGGGAAGGAAGAAGTAGAAATAATAAATGAATACAATAAAGTTGCAGGATGTAAAATCAATATATAAAAATCTGGGCATTTCCCTGGTGATGCAGTGGTTAAGAATCTGCCTGCCAATGCAGGGGACACAGGTTTGAGCCCTGGTCCAAGAGCATCCCACATGCTGCAGAGCGACTAAGAAAACAATGTGCATAGCACAGGGAGATCAGCTCGGTGCTTTGTGACTACCTAGGTGGGTGGGATAGGGAGGGTGGGAGGGAGACACAAGAGGGAGTAGATATGGAGATATATGTATATGTATAGCTGATTCATTTTGTTATAAAGCAGAAACTAACACACCATTGTAAAGCAATTATACTCCAATAAGAATGTTAAAAGAAAGAAAGCAAGCAATGTCATTTACAGTTACAACAAAAATAACAAAATACCTGGAAGTAAATTTAATCATGGAGGTAAAAGGCATGTACAGTGAAAAATATAAGACACTGTTGAATTGAAGTAGACACAAATAAATGGCAAGATATTCTATGCTCATGGATTGGAAGAATTAAAATTGTCAAAATGTACTTATTACCTAAAGCAAACTACTGATTCAGTGCAATCCCTATCAAAATCCCAAAAACATTTTTCACAGAAAAGAACAAAAAGTTTTAAAACTTATGTAGAACCACAAAAGTCCCCAGGTAGACAAAGCAGTCCCGAGAAAAAAGAACAAAGCTGGAGGTATCACACTCCCTGATTCCAGACTATACCACAAAGACATAGAAACAGCATGGTTGCTATGGCAGGAAAACATACATAGATCAATGGAACACAATTGAGAACCCAGAAATAAGCCCACACACATATGGATAATTTATGACAAAGGAGCAGTGAACATACAATGGAAAAAGGATAGTCTCTTCAATTAATGGCATTGGGAAAACTAGACACCCAAATGCAGAAAAATGAAACTAGACCAAACCATACACAAAAACTAACTCAAAATGGACTAAATATTTGAATATAAGATGAAACCGTACACTTCTAGAAGAAGCAGAGACAATATGCTCTGTGACATCAGTCTTTGCAGTATCTTCCTAGATACGTCTCCTCATGCAGGGGAAACACAAGCAAAATTTAACAAGTGAGATTACATCAAGCTAAAAAGCTTCTGCAGCAAAGGAAACCATCAATAGAATGAAAAGACAACCTACTGAATGGGAGAAAGTATTTGCAAATGACATATCAAATATGGGGTTAATATTCCAAAATATATGAAGAACTCATACAACTCAAAAACAAAAAACCCCAAACAACCTGATTAAAAATTGGGCATAGGGGCTTCCCTGGTGGTGCAGTGGTTGAGGGTCCGCCTGCCAATGCAGGGGACATGGGTTCGTGCCCCAGTCCGGGAAGATCCCACATGGCACGGAGCGGCTGGGCCTGTGAGCCATGGCCACTGAGCCTGCGCGTCCGGAACCTATCCTCCTCAATGGGAGAGGCCACAACAGTGAGAGGCCCGTGTACCGCAAAAAAAAAAAAAAAAAAAACATTGGGCATAGGAGCTGAATAGACATTTTTCCTAAGAAGACATACAGATGGCTAACTGGCACATGAAAAAATGTTCAACATCACTGATAATTAGGGAAATGCAAATCAAAATCACAGTGAGATATCACCTCACACCTGTTAGAATTCTCAAAAAGGCAAGAATTAACAAGTGTTGGCAAGGATATGGAGAAAAGGGACCCCCTCATGCATTGTTGGTAGGAATGTAAGTTGGTACAGTCACTATGGAGGACTATTTAGAGATTCCTCAAAAAATTAATAATAGAACTACCATATGATCCAGCTATCCTACTTTGGGCATTTATCCAAAGAATATGAAGATACTAATCTGAAGAGATATCTGCACCACCACCCACCCCCATAATCATCACAGCATTATTTACAATAGCCAAGGTACAGAAACAACCCAAGTGCCCATCAACAGATGAATGGATAAAGAAGATGTGGTATATGTATAAAATGGAATACTACCCAGCCATAAAAAAGGTGAAATTTTGCTATTTGTGACAGTGTGGATGGACCTTGAGGGCATTATGCTAAGTGAGCTAAGTCAGACAGAGGAAGACATACATATGATTTCATTCATATGGGGAATATAAAAAAATGAATAAACATTTAAAAATAAATGAACATACCAAACAAAAACAAACATGTAGATAGAACAAAGTAGTGGTTATCTGAGGGGAAGGGGCAGTGGGGAAGGGGAAGTGGGAGGGGATCAACTGTATGGTGGTAGATGGAAAATAAGGTTTTTTTAAAATAAATGTTTATTATCTATGTTTGGCTGCATTGGGTCTTCATTGCTGCACACGAGCTTTCTCTAGTTGCAGCAAGTGGGGGCTACTCTTCGTTATGGTGCATGGGCTTCAGTAGTTGTGGCACACAGGCTCAGTAGTTGTGGCTCCGCGGGCTCTAGAGCACAGGCTCAGTAGTTGTGGCACATGGGCTTAGTTGCTCTGCTGCATGTGGGATCTTCCCGGAGCAGGGATCGAACCCGTGTCCCCTGCATTGGCAGGTGGGTTCTTAACCACTGCGCCACCAGGGAAGTCCCAGAAAATAAGTCTGTGGTTGTGAGCACATTGTAGGGTATATAGAAGTAGAAATAAAATGCTGTACACATGAAACTTACAGATCAATGTTACTTAAATTTCTTTAGATGTTTAAAAAATGTTTCTCATGAACAAAGATGCAAAAACCTTCAACAAAATGTTAGTAAATCAAATTTTTAAAAGTATGAAAAGAATTAATACACTACAACCAAATGGGATTTATCAGGTATGCAAGGCTGGTTTGACATTTGAAAATCAATTCATATAATCCAGCACATCAACAGACTAAGGAAAAATCATATGATCATATCAATAGATGCAGAAAACAACATTTGATAAGAGTCCAACACCCATTCATGATAAAAATCCTCAGTTAGGAATAGAGATAAACTTTGTCAACTTGATAAAAACTATCTACAGAAACTACAGCTAACGTGTAATAATGGTAAGAAACTGGAAGCTTTTGTACTAACATCAGGTACAAGGCAAGGATGTCCTTGCTCACCAGTTTTTAATATTGTGCTGGAAGTTCTAGCTAATGCAATAAGACAAAGGAAATAAAAGGTATACAGATTGGGAAGGAGGAAATAAAACTGTCTTTATTCACAGATGACATGATTATCTATGTAGAAAATCCAAGAGAATGGACAAAAAACCTTCTGGAACTTATGCAGTTATGCAAAGTTGTAGGATACAAGGTTAATATACAAAAGTCAAGCACTGTCTTATATACCAGTAGTGAACAAGAGATACTTGAAAATGAAACACAATATAATTACCATTAGCATACCCCAACATGTAATACTTAGATATAAATCTAACAAAATATGTACAAGATCTATATGAAAAAAACTACAAAACTTTGATGAATGAAATCAAAGAACTGCTAAATAAATGGGGAGATATTCCATGTTTATGGATAGGAGGACTCAATATTGTCAAGGTGTCATTTCTTCCCAACTTAATCTGTAGATTCAGTGCAACACCAATCAAAATCCCAGCAAGTTAATTCATGGATATCAACAAATTAGTCCTAAAGTTTGTATGGAGAAACAAAAGACCCAGAATAGCTAACACAATATTGGAAGAATAAAGTAGGACAGTACTCAGCCTCAAGCTAAACTAAACCTAAAGCTACAGTAATTGAGACAATGTGGTATTGTCAAAAGAATAGACAAGTAGATCCTTGGAACAGAATAAAGAGCCTGTAAGTAGACCCACGTATAGTCAACTGATCTTTGACAAAGGAACAAAGGCAGTACAATGGAACAGAGAGTCTTTTCAACAAATGGTACTGGGACAACTGGACATCCACATGCAAAAAAAAAAAAAAGAATCTGAGCACAGACCTTAACACCTTTCACAAAAATTAACTCAAAATAGATCATAGACCTAAATGTAAGCACAAAACCATAAAACTAGAAGATTACATAGGAGAAAAATCTAGATGACCTTGGGTATGGTGATGCCTTTTTAGGTATAAACCAAAGGCATTATCCATGAAAGAAATAACTGATAAGCCGAACTTTGTTAGAATTATAACTTCTGCTCAGCAAAAGACAATATCAAGAGAATGAGAAGGCAGGCCACAGATTGCGAGCAAATATTTGCAAATGACATATTTGAGAAAGGGCTATTATCCAAAATATACAAAGACCTCTCAAAACTCAACAATAAGAAAACAACTTGATTTAAAAATGGGTTGAAGTCCGTAACAGACACCTCACCAAAGAAGATATACAGGTGGCAAATAAACGTTTGAAAAGTTGCTCTACATTTTATGTCATCAGGGAAATGAAATTGAAAACGAGATACCACTACATACCTTCACTAACAACACCAAATGCTTATGTGGATATGAAGCAACAGGAAATCCTATTCATTGCTGTTGGGAATGTAAGATGGTCCAACCACTTTGAAGTTAGTTTTACAGTTTCTTACAAAACTAAACATACTCTTACCATACAATCCAGCAATCACATTCCTTGATATTTATCCAAAAGGCTTGAAGACTTATGTCCACACACAAACCTGCACACACATATGGCAGCTTTATTCATAATTGCCAAAACTTGGAAACAACCAAGATGTCCTTCCATGGGTGAGTGGATAAATAAACATCCAGACAATGGGATATTATTGTGTTAAGAGCTATCAAGCCATGAAGAGACATGGAGGAAACTTAAGTGAATCTTACTAAGTGAAAGAAGCCAATCTGAAGAGGCTACATACTGTATGATTCCAACTATATGATATCCTGGAAAAGGCAAAACTCTTGAGACAATAAAAAGATCAGTGATTGCCAAGGGTTTGGGGTGGGGGTGGGAGATGGGGGAGCAATGAATATAGGTAGAGCACAGAAGATTTCTAGGACAGTAAAAATACTCTATGATATCATAATAGTGGATACATGTCATTATACATTTGTCTAAACCCACAGAAGGTACAACATCAAGATTGAGCTGTTATGTAAATTATGGTCTTTGGGTGATTACGATGTGTCTGTATAGGTTCATCAGTTGTGACAAATGTACCACTCTGATAGGAATGTTGGTAATGGGGAAGACTATGCATGTCTGGGCACAGGGAGCATATGGGAAATCTCTCTCCCCCTCAATTTCATGAATCTTAAACTGCTTTTAAAAATGAATTTTAAAAATAAATTTAAAAATAAATTTAAACAAATTACTGAGTGCTTACTATGTGCCATTATGAACAAAACTGATGCAGTGGTAGAAGGGTAGTAGACTAGGAATCAGAAGGGCCTGTATTCAAGTCCTTTTTTGTCCCTTGTTATTCCTGACACCCTTAGACAAGTCACTTAGTATCTTTGAGCCTTACCTATGATAGTATTCCCTTATGACATTATGGGAATCAGATAACAGACATGAAGTTTTTTGAAAACTAACTAGCAACATGAAAATATTAAGGACTTACTATTATTAAAATAATAACTAAGACATGACCATTGACTCTTAAGAAAATATTTTTTGTTTGCATGCTATGTGAATAGTTGTATAAATGAATAAAGCAAAACAGCTGTCCAAAAAAGAAATACTGTAATAGTTATGCACTTAGAAAACAAAACTTCAAAAAGGGAACAATACCTTTTTATGTGAATGGAAATATTAACATTTTAAGGGAATAGCACTAAGACAAGTTTGACTTTCCATTTTTCTGCTTGGAGAAAAAAGATAAAACGAAAAGACAGTCTTTCTAAGGAAAGAGTAGCATAGTATTACTAACAATTTTCTCAGGGTTAATTTTTTTTATAGCAAAAATGTTGGCAAATACTGATTTGCACTTGCCACTATTAAGAGTAGTTTGACTAGTATTATACCAATCTAATTAAACTGATTTTTAAAAAGTATTTCCAGGGCTTCCCTGGTGACGCAGTGGTTGAGAGTCCGCCTGCCGATGCAGGGGACACGGGTTCGTGCCCTGGTCCGGGAAGATCCCACATGCCGCGGAGCAGCTGGGCCCGTGAGCCATGGCCGCTGAGCCTGCGCGTCCGGAGCCTGTGCTCCACAACGGGAGAGGCCACAACAGTGAGAGGCCCGCGTACCGCAAAAAAAAAAAAAGTATTTCCAAATTCACCATATAATGTTTTAGTAGTTGCCTTCTACAGTACAGTTTTTTTTTCTTTTGTAAAGCAAATAGGGGTTAAAATCAATAGAAGAAAATCTGAGAGCAAACACAAATTTTCAGCTTTGTGGAGCATACTACTTCTCACATGATCATTCAGCAGTGTTTTAGCCCAATTGTGCAATGCTTGCATTTGGGTATATCTTCCTTTATTAAAAAAAAAAAAAATCACAGAATTCCCTGGCGGTCCAGTGGTTAGGACTCTGCGCTTCCACTGCCGAGGGTCTGGGTTCAATCCCTGGTCGGGGAACTAAGATACCATAAGCTGCGGGGCACGGCCAAAAATATAAAAATAAAAGTCAGAATAGCCGCTGTAAAAATACTGCATTTGTTTGACACATTTTGCTCGTTTATCTTTGTCCAGATTCTCTAGCTCTTAGAAATAGTGGTGTATGTGGACCTGCTGGAACTAGGAGAGTTTCTTTACCTTTCTTACATCCTCTTTGGATGCACTGATTCATTAAAGAACTGGTTTTTCAACTCTACTGCTGTGGTTGGCTTTTCAAAAGAGTATAGGGAATCTAGCAGATATGAGAATAAGAATACAGTAAACCTATAGGGACTGTATTTATCAACATAGAGTTTCATGTTTTCTGCAAACACAGGTTACATTTTATAATACAAACAGACCTCAGGGTGAAGGAACAGTAAACTCTTTCTGACCCGAGTTTGTAGCAGACTTATTCCTGAAATAATGTAAAGGGAATTAATTGATTCTTTTTTTATAATTTAACAAAAAAAGTATAATTGGTGTGATGTAATGTTCACTTCCCTAAATTAAATGCTCTTATTTATTCCTGAGCTTTGGCTTATGATGTTACATACAGCATGTGTGCTTCTCTCTTCTAGAAGCCACCAGTGTCCCACAGAAGGTCAATTTCTCAGAAGAAGGTATTTTCTCTTAAAATATCATGCAATATATTCTAAATCTTTTTGTTGTTAAGATTAGAAGCAATTTTGCTAAGTACTTAAGAGAGAGAGCAGAAAATCGTGTCTTTTTGGGAAAAAAAATTCATGCTTATCTGAACTGTTAAATGGACAGGTAAAATAGGATAGAATGATAGCCTTTCTGTGCATTTTAAGCATCTTTTGTTTGTTTGAGTTAATTTAAGCAAAGCTAATATTTTCTGTTCTGGCATGTGCTGGCCTTTGATTATGGTATTCAAATAATCAGTTTTCAAATTCTCATAACCAGTCTATGTTTGAATAGTACGGTAAAATTTAGTCCATTTTTAAGTTCACCGTAATCTGAGATTAATCACCTGCATACTGAAATGTTTGTGTACGGGTGTATGTATCCACACACCCTGTTTGTAAACACACACACATATATGCAAACACATATACATGCATATACTAATATTGTCTGAATTTATACACTAACTATATGTACTTTTCCTCCCCATAAGACAAAACGTTTCTTCTATTTAATGTTCATTTGTTTACTTTTCAACTCTACATTAAAGCCTCAGAATATAATCTTATTGAATATTCGTTGCGGATATAATTATTTACCTCAGAGAAAATAAAATAAATGAGCTCAATTTTAGCTTATTTAGAACTTTGTGACTCAGGATAGTAAGCATAATAAATAGCAATTCTATATCCGATTATTTAAAAGGCTTCATTTTAATGTTGAATTACTTGTTTTTATTTTTTAATCCAGATCTTCAGAGCCTTAGAATAAAGACTATACTAGTATATTTTTATTTCTTTTTAGGGGAAACGGAGGAAGATGATCAAGACAGCTCTGACAGTGATGTTACAGTTGTTAAGTTCAGATCCGTGTCCGGGGATTCTGTTGAGTCTGGAGGTAACATTGCTTTATGTACATATGGCTCTTATCGTAGGAGCTGTATTTTTAGTTAAAGTATACAGGTATTCTGTGAATTTGCTTTTTTAAAAAGTATTTTAAAGTATTTATTAAAACTACTTTTTAAAAAGTTTTGTGCTTTTAAACATTTTTTTAAATTACTGATTCCATGTATACATCTGATTAGTAATGTAATATCTAAACAAACAAATCACTTTTACTTTGTTGTTTATAGAACATAAGATATTTTTGTGCTCAAAAGAAGAGTTATTTGTGGTTTTAAAAAAAATTTTATAGAGGGACTTCCCTGGTGGCACAGTGGTTAAGAATCTGCCTGCCAGTGCCGGGGACACTGGTTCGAGCCCTGCTCCAGGAAGATCCCACATGCCACGGAGCAACTAAGCCTGCGAGCCACAACTACTGAGCCCACATGCCACAACTACTGAAGCCCACGCACCTAGAGCCCATGTTCTGCAACAGGAGAAGCCACTGCAGTGAGAAACCTGTGCACCACAACAAAGAGTAGTCCCCGCTCACTGCAACTAGAGAAAGCCTGTGTGCAGCAACGAAGACACAATGCAACCAAAAATAAATAAATAAAAATTAAATTAAAAATTTAAAAAAAATGTTTATAGAAAAACTGATCACACTGGCATTGACTCACCACACTATCAGGAGTGTTAGTTAGCTTTTAGGAAGTTTTAATAAACTTAGATTACTCCTTTTATCTCTGAATTGTTCAAATTCACATCCAGTTAGCAATAACAATTTCTGATTGTTCGTGTGAACTGATGTTTAAGTTTATTCAAGGAAAGAACTGACTGAAGAGAAAAAAATACCAACTTGAGACTTATGAGGGTGCTGATTAAATTTGTAAACAGTGTAAATAATAAATAATTTTATATTTTAGTTCCATTAAAGAGTAAGTCTCTACTTACCCCTCACCACCTTTTGAGAATTTCTGTAATTCCTATGTTTTACTAAATCATTCCATTTTAAAAATAAGCTCAGAAGCTGGTTTATGGGCATTTATTCTACATATTTCCCACCCTTCCTCATTTTTCCCCATTCTTTCTTTTTTTTTTTTGCGGTATGTAGGCCTCTCACTGTCGTGGCCTCTCCCTTTGCGGAGCACAGGCTCCGGACGCACAGGCCCAGCGGCCATGGCTCACGGGCCCAGCCACTCCGCGGCATGTGGGATCCTCCTAGACCAGGGCACGAACCCGCCTCCCCTGCATCGGCAGGCAGACTCTCAACCACTGCGCCACCAGGGAAACCCTCTTTCTTTTTTTTTTTAATATTTATTTATTTATTTGGTTATGCCGGGTCTAGTTGCGGTACACTGGATCTTTATTGCCGCATGTGGGATCTTTAGTTGCGGCATGTGGGATCTAGTTCCCTGAGCAGGGATTGAACCTGGGCCCCCTGCATTGGGAGCTCAGAGTCTTAACCACTGGACCACCAGGGAAGTCCCTCACCATTCTTTCTTGATACAGAAATCCCAAAGGAGATATGCAACACTGTAGCGTAGTGGTTAAGATCTTGGGCTCTGGAGTTTCACTGGGTTTCACTCTTCCACTACTAGGTTTGTGCCCTCAGGCAATTGCTTAACCTCTCTGTTCCTCAGTTCCTTCATCTGGGTTGTGAAGTTTAATTACTTAGAGAGTACCTAGCACATAGTAAACACTCAAATTGAGTGCTGTTGTTCGTTTTCATATATGCATACATACAGCTCTAAAAATTAGAGACTAATTAAGTCATGAATCATATAGCCCGTAGCTTGAAGCCATTGCTACCAGTGTGGCTCTTTGAAGCTACATAAACCCCAGGCTCTGTGATCCCTTTTGAATTCTAATAAATTCTTATTGAAGCATGCATACCCCATAAAGAAGAAAACTCTAGCTAAAGAACAAAGATGTGAGGCATATTAAGAAGAATACTGATCTTTCTAGATTGTCTTCTGGGCCAGTTATTACCGAAGAGGTACTAGAAGGTCCATTGGAGTGCAGGAGGAAAATATTAGAATTTAGTGTATATACATCTTTTATTTCATCCATTTAAAATATGTATTTTAGGGCTTCCCTGGTGACGCAGTGGTTGAGAGTCCGCCTGCCGATGCAGGGGACGTGGGTTCGTGCCCTGGTCCGGGGAGATCCCACGTGCCGCGGAGTGGCTGGGCCTGTGAGCCATGGCCGCTGAGCCTGCATGTCCAGAGCCTGTGCTCCGCAACGGGAGAGGCCACAACAGTGAGAGGCCCGCGTACCACAAAAATAAATAAATAAATAAATAAATAAAAATAAAAAAAAATAAAATGTCTATTTTAGTTTGTTTTATAATATATACAACACATTAGTTAATATATTATTTTAGTAATGCTTGTATATAATATTAAAAATACATTTTGGAGATAGATGCTCAAAATTTTTTTAGTTATAGGAGTACACCAACAAAAATACTTAACCACCACCCGGTTGTGTCAAATGCTTTTGCCTCCAAGATAGCAGTCTGACTGCTTTTAGACATATTTTGTTATAAATTCCACTTTTAAATGAAAAATAATTAAGATTTTTAAGAAGGGAAGGCTAAAATACATAACATATCGGCCACTTGCAGGAAAAATTTAAGACAAAATGGATAGTAATGATTTCCAGAAGATCCATTATTGTAAACTTTCAAGATTTTCTCCAGCTCAAAGGTTTCATTATCTTGTTTACCTCATGCCATGCTCTATATCTTTTTTTCTCTTTAAAAAGAAAAGACATAATTAATTTTTTAGACATAACTTGACCCTTTAGAAACTATTTTTTAAAATAAATTATACATTCAAGTGTTGAATTCCCTGGGGTTTATCTGAATATTTTTGCTCTTTTGATTACTCATCGTTCTCTGGTTAAATGTGCACTTAGAAAGTTAAATATGCTTTATAGTATGCTATGTTTCTTTTTTGTTTTTAGACAAAACCACCGGATCATCAAGTCAATATCCAGAATCACTTTGGCAGTCATCACAAAGTAAGTAAAACCATGATTTTTACTCTTAAAAGTCTACCTGTGGGTGTGGTCAAATGCTATTCTTATTTTTGAAGATCTTCTTTTGCAGTTTAATGTAAAATGTTGAAAAAGAGGTATAGTGAATGCTAAAAAAACCCCTCATCTTGCATCTTGAATTTGCTTCTTGAGTTAATCACCTCTGTACCCAACCTTGATTTTGAATTTTAAAAAAACAAAAAACTACTGCCTTCTTTGATTTGTTGAATGTCCTCGTTTGCAATATAAATTTGTTGATTGTTTTAGTTTAATTAACTAATGTAGTAGTTTGAGCCTACTTATATGGTATGATTTAAACTGTGTTGCGAAAGTTTGGAAGGATGAATAAATAAGTGGTAAATCAGGTAAAGTAAAAAGTTAATGGTAAATTAGTTGGTGTGTATATAAAAGTCTTACAGCCCGGCTTACAACTTTGAAAATTTTCATAATAAAATATTGAGAAAATGTAACACACATGAAAAGAACGGGAAGTAATATACTAAAATGCTAACAGTGTTTGTTCAGGATGGTAGAATTGTTGTTGACATTTTTCATTTACTTTTTTCCTATATTTTGCAGATTATCTACAATGGATATGTATCTCTTAGGTTAAGCAGAAATTACACTGTTTTTTCTTTTTCCATTTTTAAATCAAGTCCCAGAATTCAAATTAATTATTAGTCAACCAAAAATATCCTGGAATGTAAAATCTTCAAGAACTTTTTTTTCCTTTCACAATACCGTTTTAAAAATATGAGACTATTTTTTTTAAAAAAGTCTTTGGAAATCTGTTTTCTAATCACTGTGTTCATAGAATTCCACTTTATATATGTATATATATATATATATATTAGTTTTTAGTAGGTTCTGGGTTTGGAATTAAAACTGAGACAAAACAAAAGCAGATGAAACAAAAATCAGTCATTTATGGAAAATTACTCTCTGGATTATCTTTATGTTTGCCCTTTGTTATTCTAAATCTTTGATCTTTGGAAGCTCTGAAATGTGTCTCCCTATATTAATTATGCTATATTTATGCAATGGTATACTTTTCAGTTATGGAGTTGTTTGCATACAATTAGCTATATATTTCCTTGAATCTAAAATGCCATTGCTTTTATGTATCACTGAGAAAGAAAACCATCCAGTTAAACTGTGTCATACCACTGATTCTAAGATGCAGCCCTAAAACAAAGGTGTTTTTAAAAAATTACTTCACAGAGTCAATGAAAGACAATACAAAAAAGTGTGTGTTTAGTTTTTTAAAAAGTTCTTTGTTAGTGTAGACTGAAAACAAATCTGGAATATACATCTATCTGTCTTATTCACCATGGTTTTCCTACAATGTTTTGCACGTAATAGGCACTTAATAGATATTAATGAATTTTTAGGTTATGCATTTCTAGAATGGTGTATTTCTGTTACAGCCAGCACATACTGCATTTTTAGTCAGAAAATAAGTTGAACATAAATTTATATTGGTACTTGTATCAGTAGCTAGAAGTAACTTGTTTCTTCAGGCAGATTTGCAAATTTACCATGCTATAATTGTTTGTAATAACATTTTCTAATTATCCCATTGTATCATTTTATAGTTGTCCTTAAATACCATCCCAAAACATGAAGTAGCATCTTGCACTGCATAACTACTTTGCAGTGTTCACAAATTTGCTTATATAGTATATACCGTTATATATGAACTGCCTGGGTTTATATCTCAGTCCTACTACCTTTTACATATGTAATCATGGAGAAAATTATCAATTTCAGTTTACTTATTTGTAAAATAGGAATAATACTATCTACCACATAAAGTGTGAGAGTTGATAAAATTATACTTGGTACCTGGTAAACATTCAGTACATTTAGCTTTTATTTTGATGGCATTGCTCTTAAAGCTGGCTTCTTATTATCCAATTCCTGAACATTTTGAAGTTTAGAAGAGGGAAAATACATATATATTGTATATGTTTGGGACTGATGAAAGAAAGGTTTGATTTTTTTTGTTTTTGGTGTCAGTAGTAAACAAGTAAAATGTTTATGCAACATCTTCATTGTTTTTATTTCTGTTCTTTATTTTCTACGACCTTATCTCTGTTTTCTGTTTCAGGTCGAGACTTCACAGCTTTTGATAAGCAACCATTAGTGCTAAGTAAGTGGTTGGTTGTCTATTCTTTTATCAATCAACCCAGTCTTACTAGCCGACAAAAATTTGAATAGGATTCAAAGTCATTTTACCCTCTTTGCCTTTTAATCCACCACAAATTGATACTACATGTAATATTGGTACTCTGTGATGTAGAAATGTGTTTAGGACTACTTTACTGAAAATAATTTATTTACAAAAGTAAATGGTTAACCTTTTTCTTCTTAATTAACACCAAAGTGTTAATGAAGTTCAAGTGTAAATAAATGCAGTCATAGACCATAGCAAAGGACTTGTACATAGTTTTGTCTATTAGGAGATTATGTATTTATTTGCTGCCTTTTTTGCTGTGGGAAGTGACTCATCCTCACTGATGTGATCCTTTGACATTATCTTTTACTTTTGAACCGAGTGCTTTGGTTGTTTTCCTCGCCAAATTTGTTTTGCCTTTCTGATAAATCTACCTTATAACATTGAGGTATAGTATACATTTTCAAAGTATGTGAAATGATATCTTGATATTGTCTCAGGCGCGGGATATCAAAAAAATCATCAGGAATGGGTTGAACGAACCACAAGAATAAGGACTAGGATGCAAAGTAAGTTGATAAATCTCTACCTGTTATTGAAGAAATTTTTAAATTACTACCTGTTATTGAAGTAATTTTATTTGCTGTTTTTTTGATTATTTAACATATAAAACTGTTTAGTTCATCAGATAAGCATTTGGGTTGCTTGTGATAAAAGGACATTTATGATTACTAGTTTAGTTATTTCCATCTACTTGGACTGGCAGGAGATGGACTGGGTGTAGATTGTAGATGGTGGTGTGAGAAAACCAGTGGATGATAGGTCTGTACTTGACAAGTTGTCAGTTCTGTCTAGCAGCAGTACAATCTGCACATGAAAATGAAATTCTAATCTTTTGATAGTACCTGTTTTTATTTTTAACAGTTGTTTACCGTTGTATAAATAACCACTTAGAGCAGCTTGGCATACCCATTATTTTAAGCTATAAATGCTGAAATCCTCAAATTGTATTTTCATGTTTAGGTTTAGGATGGATTAAATGTCATAGAATTTAAGAAATATTTAAGAAATAAATAGGTGCGATAAAACATACTTTGGCTGGGAAAACTGGACAGGGACATGTAAAAGTATGAGATTAGATCACTCTCTAACACCATACACAAAAATAAGCTCAAAATGGATTAAAGACCTAAATGTAAGGCCAGAAACTATCAAACTCGTAGAGGAAAACATAGGCAGAACACTCTATGACATAAATCACAGCAAGATCCTTTTTGACCCACCTAGAGAAATGGAAATAAAAACAAAAATAAACAAATGGGACCTAATGAAACTTAAAAGCTTTTGCACAGCAAAGGAAACCATAAACAAGACCAAAAGACAACCCTCAGAATGCAAGAAAATATTTGCAAATGAAGCAACTGACAGAGGATCAATCTCCAAAATTTATAAGCAGCTCATGCAGCTCAGTAACAAAAAAACAAACAACCCAATCCAAAAATGGGCAGAAGACCTAAATAGACATTTCTCCAAAGAAGATATACAGACTGCCAACAAACACATGAAAGAATGCTCAACATCATTAATCATTAGAGAAATGCAAATCAAAACTACAATGAGATATCATCTCACACCAGTCAGAATGGCCATCATCAAAAAATCTAGAAACAATAAATGCTGGAGAGGGTGTGGAAAAAAGGGAACACTCTTGCACTGCTGGTGGGAATGTGAATCGGTACAGCCACTATGGAGAACAGTATGGAGGTTCCTTAAAAAACTACAAATAGAACTACCATATGACCCAGCAATCCCACTACTGGGCATATACCCTGAGAAAACCATAATTCAAAAAGAGACATGTACCAAAATGTTCATTGCAGCTCTATTCACAATAGCCCGGAGATGGAAACAACCTAAGTGTCCATCATCGGATGAATGGATAAAGAAGATGTGGCACATATATACAATGGAATATTACTCAGCCATAAAAAGAAACGAAACTGAGCTATTTGTAATGAGGTGGATAGACCTAGAGTCTTGTCATACAGAGTGAAGTAAGGCAGAAAGAGAAAGACAAATACCGTATGCTAACACATATATATGGAATTTAAGGGAAAAAATGTCATGAAGAACCTAGGGATAAAACAGGAGTAAAGACACAGACCTACTAGAGAATGGACTTGAGGATATGGGGAGGGGGAAGGGTATGCTGTGACAAAGCGAGAGAGAGGCATGGACATATGTACACTGCCAAACGTGGGGTGGATAGCTGGTGGGAGGCAGCCACATAGCACAGGGAGATCGAATCTGTACTTTGTGACCGCCTGGGGGGGGTGGGATAGGGAGGGTGGAAGGGAGGGAGACGCAAGAGGGAAGGGATGTGGGAACAGATGCATAGGTATAACTGATTCACTTTGTTATAAAGCAGAAACTAACACACCATTGTGAAGCAATTATACTCCAATAAAGTTTAAAAAAAAAACTTTGAATTCAGTGTCTATCATAATTTCTATAGCAGTGTCCACATTAAACCTTGACTGTATAAAAAAATCCATACCATGCCTTAAGTGACCTTTAACCTCTATCCATTCCTTACTCATGTAGCCACAGTAGGTCTCGAGGTCATCAGGTGTCCCTTACTTTTATTTAGATAATATAAAAATCCCCATCATATAGCTCTTGCTCATGAAATGACTAACTGTAATTGGACAAGATAACCTCTGTGACTGTTTTTCTATCAGTAAAGTAGTAGTGGTTGCAATTCATTTTTTCCCCAGCAGTGAAGTTTTACTGTACACGTAAGTGAGTTCTTCAGCTGTCTAAAACTGAAATAACTTTTTGCCCTCGCCTTATTGTTGGCTGTTATTTTTTTTTTTGGCCACGCTTCTCAGCTTGTGGGATCTTAGTTCCCCAACCAGGGATCAAACCAGGGCCCTCGGCAGTGAGAGCACAGAGTCCTAACCACTGGACCGCCAGGGAATTCCCTGGCTGTCATTTCTTATTGCTGTATATACGTGCTATTAGAAGACCATTTCCTCTTAAAATTTGTTCTTCTTGACCTATTATAGTTAGGAAACCAAATATTAATTCAGCTTTTTAAGATTATGGTTATAACCAGTATCAAAAATTAAAACATTCTGAAGATCTAGAATTACTCTTGGAAGCAAAACTGCAAGCGTTTAAGTGTATATACTATGGAAAGCTCAGAGTTTTATGATGTTATTAGTTCTTAACTATATATTCTGGGTAACTAATAGCAGATAAATTACTTCCAGAAAAGTGAAGTGTAGTACATATTGTTCTCAAAAAATGTTTGCATTGTCCTCTGTTAAGACACTGTACAAATGCAATGCAGAAGGGAAGATAATTATATTGAAGGTCTAGTTGGAATGTAGAAGTAGATCTTTATGGTTGCTAAATTGATAGTGCATTTGTAGTATTTTCTCTGTATTCCTACTTTGTCTTAAGTTTGTATATTTGTTATGGCTTAAATAGTTGTATACTGGTTGATAGCCATCTACCATATATACAGGACTTCCAGAGTTAAAGAGAAACTATATAGCAGAAATTTGCACATTCAGGTGCAGGTAACAAAATTTTTTAGATTTTTGACCACAGAAGGACTTTAAGATAAGAAGAAAGAATTTTCAATCAGAGTAGAAGATTGCAGTGATTTCCAAACAGCCTTATAGATTTCTCTTCAATCTAACATCATTTGAAAAAACTTTTCCTTGGCATTCCAAGTTTCATATCTTATTGTCTTAACTATACACTTCTGCCTGCTTCAGTGAGAGAAAAAATCATTTTTAGATTTAGGTGTTCAAGAACCTGGATTTCAGATCATTATCACCCTATGTTAGCACCAGTTCTCTGGGTAGACAGGGCCCAGTTCAGGTTTCTGCCTGTATCCAGATCTTTGGGGAAAGATAGAACCACTGTCTATACTTTTGCTGTGTCCCAGATGGTAAAACAGTGAGGCCTCTATGAGTCTGTGCTTCATTAATACACATGTTTTGGAACCTGTCTCTAAAAGTGGTGTAGAGAAAAGAGGAGAGTTTGGAGTTAGAGCTATTGGGTTCCAGTCCCAGATCTTCTACTTACTAATTGAGTCATCTTGGTAAAGTCTCTTAAACTTTGTGAACCTCAATTTTCTTAACTTTAGAGTTGGGACAATAGTGCCTATAACTAGGTTATTCTAATGAGCTTATTATATATGTGAACACAATTTTTTAAGTCTAAATGTACCACATAAATAATTAATGCTTATTTATTGTTAACAATATATTGTATAATAATCAGTAGTAATAACTATGAAAGATTCATGCCCTCTGCTTTTGACTTTATAGAGTGATTGATTGTTACCATACTCTTCATACTAGAAAAGCTCTGAACTTTATCTTTTTAAAAAGATCTTTTTTAACGGAATTTTTCTTACTGTCTGTAAAAATATTTTTAATAAGGATAAAGTTTACCTTTTAGACAGTGTGTTGCCTCAGCAGAATATATACCCTACTAAGTTTGAGTTCTTCAAATTATATAAATATTTCATATGGTATATAATAACTGTTACTTATCTATTCTATATCATTAAAATCATCATAGAAGAGCACTTAACATTTTTATGTATTGTCTCATTTGATCTTTGCAACCATGGATTAAAGTATTCAAGATAAACATCTTGATGGATTTTTTTTCTAAATTGTTTCACATACTCTTTAACTGTAGGTTAAACTATTTTATTGAAGTATGATTGACATACATTCATTTTGGTTTTTAAAATATTTTGTTAAAGTATAGTTGATTTACAATGTTGTGTTAATTTCTGCTGTATGGCAAGCGATTCAGTTATTCATATATATATTCTTTTTCATATTCTTTTCCATTATGGGTTATCACAGGATATTGAATATAGTTCCCTGTGCTATACAATAGGACCTTGTTGTTTATCCATCCTATATATAATAGTTTGCATCTGCTAATCCCAAACTCCCAGTCGATTCCTCCCCTACCCCCACCTTCTTGGCAACAACAGGTGTGTTCTCTATGTCTGTGAGTCTGTTTCTGTTTCATAGATACGTTAATTTATGTCATATTTTAGAATCCACATATGAGTGATGTCATATGGTATTTGTCTTTCTCTGACTCACTTCACTTAGTATGATAATCTCTAGGTCCATCCATGTTGCTGCAAACGGCATTATTTCATTCTCTTTTATGGTTAATATTCCATTGATTATATATATACCACATCTTCTTTATCAATTCATCTGTGATTGACATGCATTTAATGTATACAACTTACGTATTTACTGTATACAACTTGATGAGTTTGGAGATAAGTATATACTTGTGAAACCATCACCATAGTCTATGCCGTGAACATATCTATCACCTCCAAAAGTTTTCTCCCACCCTCTTTATTTATTATTATGTGTGTGATAAGAACACTTAAGATCTACCCTCTTAGCAAATTTTTAATATATAGGACAATAAATATAGGTACTATGCTCTACAGTAGATTTCTAGGATTTTTTTTTTGTTTGTTTGTTTGTTTGTTTTTTGCTGTACGCGGGCCTCTCACTGCTGTGGCCTCTCCCGTTGCGGAGCACAGGCTCCGGAAACACAGGCTCCGTGGCCATGGCTCGCGGGCCCAGCCGCTCCGCGGCATGTGGGATCCTCCGGGATCGGGGCACGAACCCGCGTCCCCTGCATCGGCAGGCGGACTCTCAACCACTGCGCCACCAGGGAAGCCCGATTTCTAGGATTTTTTCATCTCATTTAACTGAAACTGTGTACCCTTTGACTGATATCTCCTGATTTCCCCCTCCCCCAGGCCCTGGAAACCACCTGTTTCTATGAATTTGACTATGTTCCTCACATAAATGATATTATGAAGTATTTGCATATCTGTATCTGACTTATTTCATTAGGATAACGTTCTCCATGTTGTCCAGAGTGGCAAGATTTCCTTCTTTTTTTTTTTTTTTTTGCTGTACGCGGGCCCCTCACTGTTGTGGCCTCTCCCATTGCGGAGCACAGGCTCCGGACGCACAGGCCCAGCGGCCATGGCTCACGGGCCCAGCCTCTCCGCGGCATGTGGGATCTTCCCAGACCGGGGCATGAACCCGTATCCCCTGCATCGGCAGGCAGACTCTCAACCACTGCGCCACCAGGGAAGCCCAGATTTCCTTCTTTTTTAAAGCTGAATAATAATTCCATTGTGTGTGTATGTGTGTGTATACATATGTATGTATAAATACATCACATTTTCTTTATCCATTAATTTGTCAGTGGACATTTAGTTTGCTTCCCTGTTTTGGCTATTGTGAATATGACTGCAGTGAACATGGGTGTGCAGATATCTCTCCAAGATCGTAATTTCAGTTCCTTTGGATATATATCCAAAAGTGGGATTGCCGGATCATATGGTAGTCCATTTTTAACCTTTTGGGGAACCTCCATAATTCTTTTCCATAGTGACTGCACCAATTTATATTCCCACCAACAGTGTACAGGGATTTTCTTTCCTCCACATCCTCTCCACATACCTTGCACTTTTGTTTTTTTGATAATAGCCACAATAAATTTGATAATGTGAGGTGATTTCTCATTGTGATTTTGATCACATAAGTCATGTGCTTTTTAAGTTTGATGTAATCCCATGGTCTATTTTTACTTTTGTTGTCCGTGCTTTTGTTGTTATATGCAAGAAATCATTGTCAAGGCCAACTTCAAGAAGCTTTTTCCCCATGTTTCTTCTGGGAGTTTTATTGTTTCAATTCTTAATTTAAGTCTTTAATCCATTTTGGGTCAATTTTTGTGTATGGTATAAGGGTCCAATTTCATTCTTTTTATGTGGATACCCAGTTTCCCCAGTACCATTTACTGAAGACACTATCCTTTTGCTATTGTGTAGTCTTGACACTCTTGTTGAGGATCAGTTGACTATATCTTCATGGGTTTATTTCTGACTTTCTCTTCTCTTCCATTGGTCTAAATGTCTGTATTTATGGCAGTATAATAATGTTTTGATTATTCTAGCTTTGTGATATATTTTGAAATCAGAAAGTGTGATGCCTCCAGTTTTGTTCTTCTTACTCAAAGTTGTTTTGGCCTTTCAAATTTGGGATCTTTCATGGTTCCATATGAATTTTAGGATTGTTTTCTGTATCTGTAAAAAAATGCCATTGGAATTTTGATACAGATTGCACTGAATCTGTAGATTGCTTTCGGTAGTATGGACATTTTAAGAATATTAATTCTCCATTCCATGACCGTGGGATGTCTTTCCATTTACTTATGTCTGCTTTAATTCCTTTCATCAGTGTTTTAGAGGTTTCAGTGTATAATTATTTTACCTCCCTGGTGAATCTTATTCCTAAATATTTTATTCTTTTTGATGCTATTGTAAATGGGAGTTTTTCTTAATTTTGTTTGTGTTAATTTTGTTTTCTTAATTTTATGTTCTTATGAGTTATATGAATGTTACATATGCTTCATAATAACTATTATTTAGCTATTCTCCATTATTAATATCATCATGCACTTCACACCATTTTCATATATTATCTCATTTGATCTTTGCAACCATGGAATGAGGTATTTAAGATAAACATTATCTGATGGAAATTTTTTTTTTTTTTAGTAAGACAGTTTTAACTTTGGTTACCTAACTTTGAAGCTTCTAAATGATGCCATTTCCTAGGCTAACCTAGTAATTGCAAAACAATATGCCTTTAGAGTTAAGGTTGATGTCATTTTGTTTCATTTGAGGTTTTTTGTCATATGACCAGAAGTAAGGCTATTTCTGTAAAAATACATATAAAATAAATAAGCAATGCTAATTTTATTCCTCCAGTTTAGATCAGTGTTTCTCAAATGAAAACTGTTGATAAATACTAGGAAGATCACTTATACACATAAAGTTATAAAACTCCAGGCAAGTGCTAGATGACAGTATTGGTAATGTAGATCATACAAATGAGTAGCTCAGCCTCTTCCCTTTCTGAACCCTGTCCTTCCATTTCCTCTCTGTTAGACGTTAAAATCTGTGGCTATGCCAAGGAGGACATAGAGGAAAAGGAAAGGGCTTTTCGTTTGTTTTCTAAAGTATGATGGAAATAGCGATTTGATGGAGTGGTGGGAAAATTATTTTTGAAATCTATTGTTTAACCACAAAGCTAAAACAATTACTTGTCTATTACCAGAAATGGTGAAAAGTTTTTCAGTGTAATTTCTAACATACTACTGATATTTGAAATGGTCAGAAACACCAGAGGAAGTATTTGAATCAGTTTGAGGTTGAAATTAGTGAAGATTAAGATTGAGTTTTACCTTAAAACCCCTTATCCAGGGAGCTCAGTAATCCATAATCATATTTTGTCCTTCTTTCCCTCTTTACAGCATCATCATCAGGCAAGCATTCGATATATGGCAGTTTTTCAGATGGTATTATTTGTTTCCTTTCATTATAGCTGTGCTTATTTTCTTTGTCCTCTTAACTTTGTCTCAGAAGTTTCACCACTCCCATTAAATAATTTGGGTCAAGTTTTTCAAGGCTTTCTCACAAAACTAATGTGTTAAGAGTATGCTTTGTACTCGACCATTACATTAATTATGAAAGAAATCAATCTTGTGTCTTAAGCAACTGTCAATCTAATAGACACTTGGATCTTCTGCTTTTTCTTCTGTTTCTGACAGACCTCCGCCTTATTTTCTCTTGGTGAAATTTGTATTTTCTTTTTCTGTTGGAAATACTGAAATTATGAAACATAAATTGATAGTCTTTATTACTCCTATCATTAGATGACGGTGTTCAGAAATCAGAGCTTGGAAACCAATCTCCATCAGCCTCCAGCCAACGTAAGTTTCAGCTTTCATTAAATGAGTCTCTAAAATTGGTGAACATAATGATTTTTAAATTTTTTGACACCAAAGAACTTCATGCTATTTGAAGAATTATATTTTAAGTACTTCAAAGGAAAAAGTATATATTTTACCAGCAGTAAAAATCTTGAAGGACAAACTCTGTGAAAAACATCTGGCTTTCCCCTTTACCTTATTATCCATAAGACCAAAAGTGAAAGTTAACAAGTAAAGCAACTAATACTGTTAACCAAGTGAACCTTATTGAGTCAAAAGATAGATGCACATAGCATGACATAATGGGAATACCGTAGTTTTTTAGAGTTCACAGACCTGAATTTGAATTAGTTTGGACCACTTACCTTCTGTATAGCCTTGGGGCAGGTTTCTTTAGTTCTCTAAGCCTTTTTATTATCTTGAAAGAGTACTAAGAAAATAACAATGATTCTCAGATTCTTTGGTCTCAATACTACTTTCCACTAGCAAAATTAATAAGAACCCCAGAGACCTTTTTAATTTATTTATTTATTTATTTATTTTTGCGGTATGCGGGCCTCTCACTGTTGTGGCCTCTCCCGTTGCGGAGCACAGGCTCCGGATGCGCAGGCCCAGCGGCCATGGCTCACGGGCCCAGCCGCTACGCGGCATATGGGATCCTCCCAGACCGGGGCACGAACCCGTATCCCCTGCATCGGCAGGCGGACTCTTAACCACTGCGCCACCAGGGAGGCCCCCAGAGACCTTTTTTAAAAAGAGACTTAAAAAATATATATGAGTTATACCTGTCCATATTTACCTAGAGATTAAAATTGGAAAAAATTTTTTAATGTTTGTTAGTTATTTTTAAATAATTTAGTAAGGAGAGTGGTAGATTGCTTTGTATTTTCTCTGATCTCTAATGCCTGGCTTAATAAAATGGAGCTGGAGTTTCATTCTGCTTCTGTATTCAAACTGTTACAATATATTGGGGGGTTTTTTTGGTTTTTTAGTTTATTTATTAATTTATTTTTGGCTGCATTGGGTCTTCTTTGCTGCGCACAGGCTTTCTCTAGTTGTGGTGAGCGGGAGCTACTCTTCATTGCAGTGTGCAGGCTTCTTATTGCGGTGGCTTCTCTTTGTTGCAGAGTATGGGCTCTAGGTGCTCAGACTTCAGTAGTTGTGGCACGCAGGGTTCAGTAGTTGTGGCTCACTGGCTCTAGAGCGCAGGCTCAGTAGTTGTGGCGCACGGGCTTAGTTGCTCCGTGGCGTGTGGGATCTTCCCAGACCAGGGATTGAACCCGCGTCCCTTGCATTGGCAGGCAGATTCTTAACCACTGCGCCACCAGGGAAGTCCCAGTCAGTTGTTTTCTGAGCCTGAAAGCAACAGGCTCACATTGTTTGTTTTCCAGAAAAAGTCTCCCAAATATGAAAGTTTGACTAACCACAGTTTGTCACTTGTCCTTTCAAGTAAAAATTCTATGAAAAAAGCACTATTTCAGCTCACAACTCAGTTGCACAAAGTTCTTTTCTTTGAGACAGCCATATACTGTTCTATGTAGCAGAAGTGCTTTATATATATGTCCCATTTCTTCACATAGAATGTTAAGATTTCTACTCAAGGTTGAGTTCTAATAAGATAAATTCTTTTAAATGCTTCATGAAGGATGTTCTTAAGTGAAACTGATAACCTGGAATACATGGCCATGAAGAATACAAAGACAGTCCTAGTTTGGTGCTGTTGCCCTGTGATTCATCTAAAGCATCAGTTATTTTTCCTACCATGGCTTTTTACACCATCAGTGCAGATGTCAATATGGTGGAAAAAGGCAAATAAGATCTTAGTGTAGGGAGAATAGTTTTAACCTCAAGGACCCCCTTGAAGAGGATCTTGAGATACCCCACCAGCCACACTTTGAGAACTGTTGCTCTAGAGGGTCCATGGTACAATTATTAGTCTAAAGCAGTCAATAAATAGAAAGTGTAAAAATACTGTTGCTGTCATATTAAATTATTAAATGATGTGGTATATGAGAAAGTGCTTAAACTGAAAAGCACTAGGTAAATGTAAATTCATATCATCATTGCCAGTAATAATTAGGAATGAGTTGCAAACTAAGTTTTACCAGGGTTAACTTGCATACGGCAAAAGATAGGCATCAGTGCAATTAAAGGAACAGCTAGCTATTATACGGAAGATGTCACTTTTAATGCATCCTTTTCTTTATCCCTTTATATGCATAAATATTCCACCTTGGATAATAATCCATGTTAGTTTCTAAATTTAAAACTATTTTGTAAAGTGTCTTTTAATATTGTTTACCTCCCAAATATTAGCAGTAGTAATAATAGTTTTGCTTTATAAATTGTATTCTTTCTGACTTGCACATGCCATTACATATACTTAAATTCTACATTTTCCTCTAAGTCTCTTTATCATTTTGACATTGAAGAGACAATGTGCATACTCATACACGTAACTTAAAACACATGTGCTAAATTATTTCTTTAAGAAAGGGCTTCCCTGGTGGCGCAGTGGTTGAGAGTCCGCCTGTCGATGCAGGGGACGCGGGTTTGTGCCCCGGTTCGGGAAGATCCCACATGCCGCGGAGCTGCTGGGTCCGTGAGCCATGGCCGCTGAGCCTGCGCATCCGGAGCCTGTGCACCGCAACGGGAGAGGCCACAACAGTGAGGGGCCCGCATACTGCAAAAAAAAAAAAAAAAAAAAAAAAAAAAAAAAAGAAAGTAAATTATCAGCTCCCTTCTGTAAATTCCTTCCTCTCTTATCTAATGTTTATGAAGATTAATATTGGCTTTAAAAGTCACTTGCTCTTGAATCTAAGAAAATAATATTTGTCTATCATTTCTTTTTTTCCTGAGCAGAAGTGACTGGACAACCCCAAAGTGCATCTTTTGTCAAGGTGAAGTGGTGGTGGCCCTGTGTTCTGATAGCTGCTTTTCTCATTGGGTGTTTTTGGTACACTCGTACTCCTGAAGCAGAAACCACTGCTGTTCAAGAGTTCCAGAACCAGATGAAACAACTTATGAATAAGTACCAAGGTCAAGATGAGAAGCTGTGGAAAAGGAGCCTAACATTCCTGGAAAAACATCTTAATAGCTCCCACCCTCGGCCTCAGCCTGCTATCTTGCTGCTCACTGCTGCCCGAGATGCTGAAGAAGCACTCAAGTGTCTGAGTGAACAAATTGCTGATGCCTATTCTTCGTTCCGAAGTGTTCCTGCAATCCGGATTGATGGGGCGGGCAAAGCAACTCAAGACAGTGATGTTGTCAAACTAGAGGTAGATCAGGAACTGAGCAACGGATTCCAAAATGGCCAGAATGCAGCTGTGGTCCACCGCTTTGAGTCATTGCCTGCAGGCTCTACTTTGATCTTCCATAAGTATTGTGATCATGAAAATGCAGCCTTCAAAGATGTAGCCTTAGTCCTAACTGTCTTGTTAGAGGAGGAGACACTTGGAACCAGTCTAGGCCTAAAGGAAATTGAAGAAAAAGTGAGGGATTTCCTCAAAGTCAAGTTCACCAACTCTGATACACCCAACTCCTACAAACACATGGACCCAGACAAATTGAGTGGGCTCTGGAGCCGTATTTCTCACTTAGTCCTGCCTGTACAACCTGAAAATGACCTGAAAAGGGGCATCTGCTTATAAGAGGAGACAGAAGAGAAAATCATGTCTCAAGTTCTGAGAATTTTTCAAACTTTCTAACCATAGACAGGATGCAGAGCTCTTTTTGAAAGAACTGCTTTCTTTTTAAAGGAGGTTAAGTTCTTAGGTAAACATGGAATATCTAAATCGTTTATTCAACCTAATTATCTGTTTTTTGAGAGAATCGTTTCCTTGTTTCCATTGAGGTCTGTGTTAATGATATCTGAGGACTATAAATTATATGCAGTCCCATAGAGGATCTGCTTAGATTCTGGGTTGAATCATTATTGCTATGGTATGACCAGTGGGAGGGATTAGGCTCCTTCCTATGAATCCACCCAATTTTTTTTTTTTTTTTTTTTTGCGGTACGCAGGCCTCTCACTGTTGTGGCCTCTCCCGTTGCAGAGCACAGGCTCCAGACGCGCAGGCTCAGCAGCCATGGCTCACGGGCCCAGCTGCTCCGTGGCATGTGGGATCTTCCCGGACCGGGACATGAACCCGTGTCCCCTGCATCAGCAGGCGGACTCTCAACCACTGCGCCACCAGGGAAGCCCCCACCCAATTTTTTAACTTAGGTTTTTTTCACAGTTTGTTGAGTTATTAGTAAGACAGCTCCCTGAGCACAACTGTGGGTTCCACTTTTGTCCTCTTCTACATCGTTTAGATGTGAATTCCGTAGTCAGCTTCTGTTTATAGGAACAAAAATAATGAAAGGCCATCTGAATGTGTGTTTGGGATTTTTGTTTTTTTCCTTTGATTTTGGAGGGCAAGGAGAAGGAGACATGGGAAAGGTTGTGGAATGGGGAGGGAAAGGGGGGAAAAAGTCTTCAAGATGAAACATTAAAATAAGCCACTGAGGGAATTCCCTGGCGTTCCAGTGGTTCCAGGACTCCACGCTTTCACTGCCGAGGGCCCAGGTTTGATCCCTGGTCAGGGAACTAAGATCCTGCAAGCCGCCCCACGTGGCCAAAAAGAAAGCCACTGAGGCTTAGGATTAGTCAAACATAGTTATATGAACTGCATTCTCAGTGAATTCTGTTGGGACTTGTTTTTCACATGTCCTTTTTTCTCCTTTAAGAAATTTTTATTCCTCCCAAAGATTTTGAAGCATGTATATGATGAGGTTTAGTATATTTGTTCACTTGGCTCTTAAGAATGGGTAAGTTCAGAGCCATTTATTTTGGTCATATCCTGAAAGTTTTGTTAAGAAATACAGTTTCAGGAATTGGTAAACCATTTGTTAACCAGCTCTCCTGGGCTGTTGAAGAAGGGTTTGATTTCCTGCATGTCCCCTTGTTGCATTCTGAGTCCTCTAATGACACTCGTGTAACAAGAATAAAGATTTACAACGCACGTGATAAATTCTGCTAAGAGTGCCTCAAGCGAAAAAGAAAGTGAAGTTTACCATATATGAAGAATGTTAAAATGTACTACTGTGCATTACTGTACTACTATAGAATTTCAGTTTTAGGGGCCTCCCTGGTGGCGCAGTGGTTGAGAGTCCGCCTGCCGATGCAGGGGATACGGGTTCGTGCCCCGATCTGGGAGGATCCCATATGCCGCGGAGCGGCTGGGCCCGTGAGCCATGGCCGCTGGGCCTGCGCATCCGGAGCCTGTGCTCCGCAACGGGAGAGGCCACGACAGTGAGAGGCCCGCATACCGCAAAAAGAAAAAAAAAAAAAAAAAAAAAAGAGAATTTCAGTTTTAACTTTGCATCACTAACAGCTTTCTCATCCGTCAACTGCTTTGGTTTTCTTAGAAGCTTAACATTCTGGATCCACTTTATTTTTTTAGTGTCTACAAACCTTTAAATGAAAATACTGTTTTTAGAATACTAGAGCCTGTCAATGGCTTCATCATTTACCTTTTGAGGATCCCATGACTGGTGGTAGAGTACAGTCTCGTTTCTTCCCACTAGGACTACCAGTATTCATAAATTTATACCCCTTATTGTAATTTGTTCCTGACTGTCAGAAGTCAAATATTCTGATTTATAGAGGATTCTAAAACAAGAGTTTTTGAAAAGACTTATTTTATACATATATATATTACATGGAGAAACATGTTTTTTTTAATGTTTCACTGACCAAAATAATTTTAAAGTAATTAATATTACTTATATCAGGAAAAATAATTGTAGCAGCTGATCTGTAAATGACTTTAAAAGCTATTTTAGTAATTTAAATAAATTTACTTTCTTGGTTTGTACTCTTGTGTGTCATAAACTTAATGATTCATATACCTTTAAAAGAAATTATTCCTAGAGTTTTCTTTACACTTGAACAATTTTAGTGACTTCTGCTAGGAGAAACAAAGGCCAAACAAAGAATTGGAGCCACTCACAAGTACACTGGTAGGAAATAAAATCACTGTGATTTTCTGTTTCATCCAGGGATTTTGAATTATCACTAAAATGGAATTAGTTCAGGTATTCTCCACTTGGCAAAAGAATCCACACCATGTTTCTCAAATTTTTCATTCTCACGTCTCTAAAGAACCTTTTTAGATTTTTTTTTCCTAATCATCTACCCCCATGAAATTTTAATACTGCATATATACTCTATGTCTGTTTATGGACTGCATATTTTTATGCTTTATACACCTGAAGAATAAGATTTTTTTTGCCCCCATTGAAAGTGCATGCTCAAGAACATCTGTATTTTAGATCATTGATGCCTAAAACATTTTGTTTTGTTCATGTTACCATAATCCGTTTGGAGGGGAAAATTTAATAAATCATCGGCTTGAAGATAGGAACTTGGGCCTCTAGAAATTAGGCACATTGTGACTTTGGGTGACAACATTGGCCCAGGGAAAACCACAGTGCAAAGCTGACCTTACAAATTTCTAAAAACTTAATTTGCTTCCCTTCTCTTAATGACTTTCTTATATTACTTTTAAGGAGGTTTTCTAAACCTCCAGTCCTCAATGATAGGAAATAAACCTGATTTTCATTCTACGAAGAGAAGTGAAACTTAGAAAAGGTTTGCATAGTTAATACCTACACTAAAGATATAAAGCCCAATTTGCCTGTGACCTTAGGTCTTCTGAAAGCAGCCTTTGTGTTGTCAATATGAGGAAGCATTTCTCATTGATTGCAAAAAAAGCAGTGGACTATTCTACATTGTCCTTATCAAGGCCACAGAGTAAAATCTTATGGTATGAAGATTCTACTGGCATTAGCCACCTGGGATGAAGGTGTGAGTCCTGAGTCTGGGAAACCAAGCTAACTCTTCCATTGACTGCCATTGACTTGGAAAAAGAGGAAACTCCTGCCTTAAACCTATCTTTGGCCTGGATTCAGAGAAGTCCTGGTGGGCTTGCAGTTTCTTCTGGATGGTAGGAGAAATATAGCCCATCACCTGAGCATGAACAGGGAGAAGCCTCTTGTAATTTACAAATTATAGTCTTGTCTTTTGCACACTCTTGGACTCCTCTGGAATATTTTTCATATCTTCCCTTCTCCCTTTTCCCAGCCTCACGCTCTGCTAATTCTTATTTGTTCTGAATGCTTTATTTTTTTTCAGGCAGAACTCTACTGAACCTAACCTAATTCCCTACCCTGAAATACTGGTGCAGGTGCCTCTTCTTTACACACTTGTTCATCCTGTATTACCCCTGTCACAGCACTTAGCACACTCCCACAACCATATGCCTCTGTAAAAAAAATTTTATTAGTATAGTTGATTTACAGTGTTGTGTTAATTTCTGCTGTACAGCAAAGTGATTCAGTTATACATATATACTTTTTCATGTTATTTTCCATTTTGGTTTATTACAAACTATTAAATATAGTTCCCTGTGCTATACAGTAAGGCCTTGTTGTTCATCCATCCTACATAAAATAGTTTGCATCTGCTAATCCCAACTCCCACTCCATCCTTCCCCCACCCCCCCTCCACCTTGGCAACCACAAGTCTGTTCTCTTTGTATGTTTCTGTTTCATAGATAGGTTCATTTGTGTCACATTTTAGATTCCACATATAAGTGATATCATATGATATTTGTCTTTATGACTTACTTCACTTAGTATGATAATCCTAGGTCCATCCATGTTGCTACAAACGGCATTGTTTTGTTTTTTTATGGCTGAGTAATATTCCACTGTAAATAGTGCTACTATGAACTTAAGGGTACATGTATCTTTTCGAATTAGAGTTTTGTCTGAGTATATGCCCAGGAGTGGGATTGCTGGATCACCATATGCCTCTTGAGGTCAGGAGTGTGTGATCAATCTACGCACAGTGGTAATCATATAAAGTGCTCAAATATTTGTTAAATAAAAATTGCAAGCCCTGTGTGGTTAGCAAAAATAGGTAAGTTGCATCTTTCTCAGTGTTTTGCTTTTTTTCTGTTATTCCTGAGCCTTTTTTTTTGTAAATCTTTTTTATATAAACTATTTCAACCTGGATTCAGTAGGGCTATGAATAATTTCAGGAAAGAGGAAGGGGACCAATCTCAGAAGGGAAACCTGGCCCTTTTCTGGTGGAAGCAAGGATCATTAGTGAGAGGTCCCCAAGGGGAAGGTGAATGTTAAGAAAGAAAACTGGGAGGCCTTAAGGTCTTTCCACAGTAAGATTAAGAATTTGAGTTTTCTTAAAAGAGCTAGGAAGTTTCCTTACATCTTTTCATGTTGCATAAGAGGGTAATTATAGTCCAGATAAGAGATGGCTATGGATGTGGAGAGAAGATGGATAAGAAAAATATTCGAGAAGTAGAAATGACAAGGTTTGGTAATCGAATGTAATGTTATAGAGAAAATACCTCATAGAGGACTCTTCAAAGCGCTGTACTACTAAAAATACCTCCTCAATCTATTTAGCTCATCTATCTTCTCTCCCCAAATACTAAGCACACAGTGGTAAACTAAATTCTTATCTCTGAATGTCTTTCTGTTGACTTTTAGCAGTTTGAAGTAGAGACTCACATATTTAGTCAGGAGTTATTTGATTGTAAATAAAAACCCTGTCTAATCAGCAGAAGAGGAAAGGAAGGGTGAGGTGGGTTTTGTAAGAATATACATCTGAGACTCCAAGACAAGAAAATATGGGAACTGTGAGGACTGTTCTGGACGGAGACCTCACAGCCATTCCCTCTGCCTCTCTACTTCTGGCTTGCTATGCCTCAGCAACTTCCCCTCGTGTCTTTTTTTTTTTTTTTTTTTGGCTGCGTTGGGTCTTCATTGCTGCGAGCAGGTTTTCTCTAGTTGCGGCGAGCGGGGGCTACTCTTTGTTGCGGTGCGTGGGCTTCTCATTGCTGTGGCTTCTCTTGTTGCGGAGCACGGGCTCTAGGCATGTGGGCTTCAGTAGTTGTGGCACGCGGGCTCTAGAGCGCAGGCTCGGTAGTTGTGGCACACGGGCTTTGTTGCTCTGTGGCATGTGGGATCCTCCTGGACCACGGACCGAACCCGTGTCCCCTGCATTGGCAGGCAGATTCTTAACCACTGCACCACCAGGGAAGTCCCTTGCTCCTGTTTTATGTCCTGGTTTTTTGGCCACAAGGCATGTGGGATCCTAGCTCCCCAGCCAGGGATAGAACCCGTACCTCCTGCTTTGGAAGGTGAAGTCCTAACCACTGGACCACCAGGGAAATCCCTTTCTTCCCACTTTTAGAGAGCATCATTCTTAAGCTAAACTCAAGAAGAGAAACTGCTCCGTTCTATATAGCCCATAAGGGAATATTTACTCATAGTAGTTATGTGCATTTCTTGATGAGCAATTTTTTTAATCTACTCTCAATTTCGTAGTTTAAATGGACTTCCTCCTACTTTGTATACCATGAAGGTAGAAAACATCTATATCCAGACCTTTGAATCTGTATTAAGTTGTCCCTCACCATTTTCTAGTTTTTGTTACTATTTATTGAGTGCTTCTTAATGCCCCAAACACTGTTTCAACTTCTTTACATGTATTAACTGATTTAATTCTCACAATAATCCTGTGAGGTGGTAATATTATCCCAACCTTATAGACAGGAAACTGAAGCACAGCAAGATAAAATGACACCCAAAAATACCCAAGTAAAAAGTGGTAAAGCAGAGATTTGAACCCAGGCTGTCTGTGTTTAAAACATCTATTCTTACCACTATGTAGAGAGTCTCTAGAACCCCATGTATGATGTTTCTCCCCAATCTATTCAGGCTCTATACAGACTGGAGTATTTTTCTAACATTGTAGAATTTTTTTTTCAATTGAACTATAGTTGATTTACAATATTGTGTTTGTTTCAGGTGTACAGTGAAGTGATTCAGATATATATAGATGTATAGGTATATATATATTCTTTTTCAGGTCCTTTTCCACTATAAGTTATTACAAGATATTGAATATGGTTCCCTGTGCTTTACAGTTTTTTGTTCCTTGTTCTTTGTCTCTTTCATATATAATGGTGTAGATCCCATACTCCTAATTTATCCCTCCTCCCCTCCTTTCCCCCTTGATAACCCTAACTTTGTTTTCTCTGTCTGTGAATCTGTTTCTGTTTTGTAAATAAGGTTTTGGATTATTTTTTAGATTCCACATATAAGTGATATCGCATGATATTTGTCTTTCTGTCTGACTTACTTCACTTAGTATGATAATCTCTAGGTCCATGCATGTTGCATGAAAGGATATTTCATACTTTTTTATGGCTAATATCCTATTATTATATATAGGATATATATATATACCTTACACTATATATATTATATATAGTATACTATATATATAGTATATTATAGTATATATAATATTTACATTATATAAATATTATATATTATATATATAGGATAGGATATATATCCTATATATAGGATATATATATACTTATATATAGGATATATATATATATAGTATATGTGTATATATACCACATCTTTTTTATCCATTCATCTGTTGATGGATGTTTGGATTGTTTCCATGTCTTAGCTATTGTAAATAGTGCTGCTATGAACATTGGGGTGTATGTATCTTTTCAGATTAGAGTTCTTGTCTTTTCCGGATATATGCCCAGGAGTGGTGGGATTGCTGGATCATACTGTAGCTCTATTTTTAGTTTTTTAAGGAACCTCCATATTGTTCTTCATAGTGGCTGCACCAATTTACATTCTCACCAACAGTGTAGGAGGGTTTCCTTTCCTCCACACCCTCTCCAGCATTTATTATTTTGTAGATTTTTGATGATGGCCTTTCTGACTGGTGTGAGGTGATACCTCATTGTAGTTTTGATTTGCATTTCTCTAATAATTAGTGATGTTGAGCAACTTTTCATGTGCCTGTTGCCATCTGTATGTCTTCTTTGGAGAAATGTCTATTGAGGTCTTCTGATTTTTTGATTGGGTTGGGTTTTTTTTGTTTGTTTGTTTGTTTTTTGCGGTACACGGGCCTCTCCCGCTGCAGAGCACGGGCTCCGGACGCGCAGGCTCAGCGGCCATGGCTCACGGGCCCAGCCACTCCGCGGCATGTGGGATCTTCCCGGACCGGGGCACAAACCCGTGTCCCCTGCATCAGCAGGCGGACTCTCAACCACTGCGCCACCAGGGAAGCCCCATGGGTTGGTTTTTTGATACTGAGTTGTATGCCAACTTTGTAGATTCTTATTTGTGATTTTCCTTTAAGCCATTTTCTTTCTTTCTTTCTTGCTCAGCTTTGTGGAATTCAATACTGCACATACCCAGGGTCTAAAGAATTTTGAGTAGAGTGAGACACACGCCTGTTGACTCATATTTGCATACATTGACATCATGCTTTTGTAACTGGAGGCCTGCAGTGTTGACTCACAGTTTTATCTTTTACGAAATACCTACACATAGCCTAGGTGTTAGCTGTCCCTGTATACCACGGTGCCTTTGTTTTGCCTGCCCTCAGCCTTGATGCAAAATAGCACTTCTTGGAATTCCTAAGGAAGAGTCCAGTTGCCTCAAAAGCATTGGTAATTTCACATAAACAGTTGGGAAAGGATGATAAGAGCACAGGCCCTACAATCCCAGCTCCAACACTTCTCACTGAGTGACATTGGCAAATTACTTCTCTATGCCTCAATTTCCTCATCTCTAAAATGGGGGAAATAACATAACTACTACCTTAGTGGTGGTATGAGGATTAAGTCAGTTATACATACAAAGCACTTAAAAAGTGCTGAGCACATCAAAGATTACAATGTTAGCCACTTTTGTTCATCTAAATTCTTACCAAGGATTCTCTTCTCCCCATCTGTGTGACATCAACTGTGGCTGGCTTATATCTCTACCTCCTAAGTGACCCTTATTCTACAGAGTACCTGGGCTTTCTCCCAGTTTACACCTCCATCACAAACCCCAATCCATCACAATGTTCATTAAACAAAGGGCTTCCAGTTACCAGAATCCACCCTTTCCAAAAATCTGGGAAATTATAAAGAACAAAAAAGATTTCCATCACATGTGGATAGCTATTTCATATTTCCATGGCTTATTCTTACGTAGCTTCACTGTCCTACTCTTAGCCTTAAAGACGTCATTTTTATTCAAGCAACTGTAATTTGTTGAGATTATTTTCCAAGTGCTGCACAGACCACCTTGTGTTAAACACAGAGATGTGCCACTTAGACCCTCTTAGAGGAAGAATTTGTTGTGCCAGCTGCTGGGAATACGGTTAATGGACAGCCTTCACCATCAGCCACTTCATGGATTGCTTCAGCTGCAGAGAGTCACTTTATCCAACGTCATGCCACGGGGGGAGGGGGTGTACATCCAATGGCTGGTTGACGGAATATAGAGGCTCAGCCTTCTCAGCCCAACACAATGCAATTTGGACAGGCCATTTGCACTCCAGAGCTTCCGCATGAGGTTGGCTAAGGCTATAGCACCTGTATCATAGTGTGACATCCTGCTTCCTTCTCCTCCCTTCCACAGGTGCTCATACCCAGCGCATTCCCTAGTAAACATCCAGCACACTAAACTTTGTTTCGTAGTCTGCTTCTCAGAGACCCCCACCTGTGTCACACTCTAAGCTTAGTGTAGTCTATAAATGGAATGAATAATAGCTAATGTTTATTGAGTACTAAATATGTGCCAAGCACATACTTATGATAGGCACCGTACATATAGTAGTATCTCATTTAATTTTCATAATGCTTTGAAGTAAATACTACTACTATCTGACTGTTATAGATAAGGAAACAAAGATACAAAGCTATACTGTTAGTAACTGGTGGAGACAGAATTTGAACACAGATCATCTGATCCAGAGCCTACCTTTTTAACCATCATGCTACATTCTATCCTATAATAATATCTACTTCTTAAGAAGTGAAAATGATATTAAACCATATCTTATAATCCATAACATATGATGGGTGTAAGTTAAGGAAACATAGTGCATGACCTATAAGATCACTTCATTATCTGATGAAATTTATGCTTCTCTATAGAGATAAAAGCTGGTAAAAACATTTGAAACTCTATTAGGAAGAATATCTTTCTAACAACAAAGGCCTACTGTGGTTCTGATTTCCAAAATTTGAATGTAGGTTGAACTAGAGGTAGGTTGAATTAAATCTCTGTCAATGCTGACTCTATAAAATTGACAAAGGTTGTAATATCTGAAAATACTGTAAAGCCCAAAGTATTTGTTTGATGTTGCCTCTGAAAGAGTCTTTATCTCTTGTAGCCAATAATCTGTCCATTGTTCAACAGATGACTCAAGCTGGGTTTGAGTGATATAATACTTGCCACTTGAAATACAACATCTTAGTGAGCAAATTCCAGTAAAATCTTTCCCTTTGGAAATAGTCCCAAAGGATTAAATTTTCTGTTGTTAACTGGTAGGTTCCAAAGACCAAAGGTTTGCTTCTCTGAAATATTTTTATTAGCCTTGGACAAGCAGGTTGACAGACACAGGGAATGAAGTACTTTCATGTTCAGGAAATGTAGCCAACCTCCTACTTCTGACTTCACCTCTAAGTTTTTACTGTTATTGAATCAGCAGCTCTGCTCTTTGAGTCATGTGGGTTATTACTGAAGTAGCCCTTCTATCCTTAACATTTGTCTTGAGATCAGTGTGTGTAAGCTGATTGGACTGTAGATTTAGCTCAGATTTAGTTCTAAGTAACTAATCTTTTGCCTTATAGCATGTTATCTCATTTCTCTAGAAAAGGGACACAAACATCAAAATTTACAGCAGTCTCAACATCTGCCTTAAATCTTTCACAGAGTGTGCAGGGAGGAATATGCATCTGTGCATGCTAAAAATTAACTTTTATAATGAAATAAAATATAAATAATGCAAACAAGAGAGATGGATAGATAAGGCTAATATCACTCTCATAGCTATAGCTGTCTCCTATAATTAGAAGGTTGTTTAAGTGACTTTTCATTTGTTTCAAATCTTAGACATAAGCATATGAGTTTAAATAAATGAACAAACCAAACATAAGACAAATTAAATCATGGTTTCCTCAAAGCACCAACTCTCCTCAAAACAACACAAACAGGGCCTCCCTGGTGGCGCAAGTGGTTGAGAGTCCGCCTGCCGATGCAGGGGATACGGGTTCGTGCCCCGGTCTGGGAGGATCCCATATGCCGCGGAGCGGCTGGGCCCGTGAGCCGTGAGCCGTGGCCGCTGAGCCTGCGCGTCCGGAGCCTGCGCGTCCGGAGCCTGTGCTCCGCAACGGGGGAGGCCACAACAGTGAGAGGCCCGCATACCGCAAAAAAAAAAAAAAAAAAAAAAAACCACAAACAGAACAATGAAGTTAAAATACATAAAGACTATAAATAGAAATGAATAAAGCCAAAAGGCAATTGAACAAGAAAAGTTTGGAAATAAGGCGCTGGAATAATCAGCAACCCTGGTAAAGTCCATTTTTTCAGACAGTATGAGGTCATGCCTCAGACAACAAAATACTTCTGGCACCTTTCATCTG
This sequence comes from Mesoplodon densirostris, assembly GCF_025265405.1. Lineage (NCBI taxonomy): Eukaryota > Metazoa > Chordata > Mammalia > Artiodactyla > Ziphiidae > Mesoplodon > Mesoplodon densirostris. Next base: position 155,289,130 of record NC_082662.1, on the reverse strand, counting down.
ACTTCTCCAAGTGCTTTGTTGACATTATCTAATAGCAAATATTATTACCCCCATTTTATAGGTGGGGAAACTAAGATACTAAGAGATTAAATAACTTGCTTAAGCATGCACAAGGAGTCGCTGATGTAACCAGAAATTTATTCCAGGAATCTAATCTACATTTCTGTTAATATCACTAGGTCAGCTTTCCAGATACCAAAAGACATTTATGGGTGTAAGTTTGTATTAAATGTATTTTTAAAACTGATATTATCTTCTGTAAACAATTCAATGAAAATGCTTTTGTTGAAGGTCATGGTTGCTTTTTGTGGGAGGAATTTAAGAGGTGATTTAAAAATAAATTCTCCCAGATTCAAGAGTATCCACATTAGGTTAAGGTTATTTAGTAAAACCCATTTTCGATATCTAATACAGAACCATCGTGAAATTATGTCAGTTAATATCCAATTTCCTAATGGTTATTTCGTGTGCGTGTGTGTGTCATACATTATTTTTAATAGGGTGAGGCTGAACAGGAGAGGTCTAGGAATTATTCTATGCTTTCTATTCTCCCTCAACTCAGAATTGTCCCTGAAAATTCTGTAACCTCTATGGGAACATATTATGGGAGACGGGGTTGGTTTTTGGTTTTTGTCCTTTCTCAAGAATGTTCCTCACTTTTCCCCTTTGTCCTAATATCCAAGCGCCTATAAATCTTTTATAGTCTGCCTCACGAACACAAAATTTTCAGTGCATAATTGATATTACTACTTCTGACAAGAATCACAAATATAAATTGTTTATATTCGACTAATAGCAAACATTTGTGCTAAAAGTAAACTGTTCACAGGACAAATGCAAAGTTTTATAATATTAACTGCATGTAAACTCTAACTACATTTCAAAATGGAGAACTAATAAATTGCTCCTTCATTTTGGCCTGAACTCGGGGTTAAAGTTATTGACCAGAGGTCAAGGGCAGAGAGCTGCATATGAACATCCAGAGATATACGCTTCCTTTATCACCAGTGTGTGCAGGTTAAAAGGTGACTAGAACTATACTTCAGTTAAAAAAAAAAAAAAAAAAAAGGTGACTAGAGAGCTCGAGGGAAGAGAGGAATCCTAAATTCAGCAAAATCCAACTATTTCTCACTTAGTCACTTATATCCTTTTTATTCAGAAATCCACATCCCAGTGTTCTTTTGAAAGAGCATATAACTGCTTTTTTTTTTTTTTTCTGGCTGCACCACAGATCTTAGTTCCCCCACCAGGGATCGAACCCATACCCCCTGCAGTGGAAGTGCTGAGTCCTAACCACTGGACCTCCAGGGAATTCCCACATCTAACTGCTTTGAGCAACCACACTGTGTAGTAGAAGAGGAATATGTTCTGGATTCAGAAGGTGGAGTGTCCAGTGCCAGCTCTACCACCCTCCAACCTGTGACTGAGAGCAAAGCCACTTCACCTTTCCTCATCCCTATGATGTTAATACAGCTCAGGTTTTCATGAGAATTAAACAAGACAATGTCTGTGAATAACAGAGGTTATTAGAGTTTATACAAGAGCTATTTATATAGTGTACACTATATAAATACATATATTAGTTATATAAAATACATATGTAATAGTTATACCAGAACCACTTATATATGTAAAATAATTGTCGACATATGTTACATCAGTTTATGTGTTTGCTTTGCACAAATTTTTCAATTCATGCTTGATATATGCAATCACTTATATTTCCAAACCAGCTACCTCTTGACCATCATTCTCATTTCTTCCTGTCAGTTTTTCTGTCGCACAGTTCCAGCTGCTTTTGCCCCCTTATAATATTATGTGGACCTTCTGTTCATGCACTAGGATTTGTAACCAAATGCTCACATGTTCTCATTTCTTGTTCAACAGGTGGGGAGCACTCAATCCTGGGATTCCAGGAGTGTTTGTAGTGGCTGATAAGCCTCATTAAAACCTGTGGGTCTTCTTCCCAGCTGCCTTTTTCTATTTTTGGAATGGCCACAGAAAATGTCCTGTCAAGAGTTTAAAATTTTCCACTGCCTGTACATAGGATGGTTTACCCCTTGCAAAACATAACCTGGTTTGGTTACATATAACCTCATTCTGACTTATATTCTTCAGGTTTTAAAAAAATTGCACCTGTCTTGCTATAAGATATTTCATCACACATTTCATTTGTATAATTAGTCCATAAATCAGCACTGAAACCGAGAGATGCTCTAAAGAGTGATGTTTTTCTCTTTAAGAGTGTTCTAAGAAACAGGGCTTGCCTTTGTGCAGTAAAGGGATTACCATGTCTGTTAGCTAAGCTATTTACAAGCAATGCCAGTAGGTAAAATACCAAAAAGAAGGTACTCAACATTAAAAGAGACTAATCTTTGAAGATTCTTGGAGATTAAATACAAGAAAATATAATTTTTAAAGCTTAGAAACTTTTCAAAATCACACATTTCAGAAGTACTTTTGTTCTTAACAAGTATAAAACTTAATTTGGGGAAAATGGGAAAGGCTTAGTACTTAGATTTAAATATATTGGTTGTCTCATTCATAAATCTTGTTGAGGAAAACTAGGAAGATAGAAGTAAATCACAGAGATAAAATGATCAAAAGTCAGCCTCACCCTGATCCAAATCTGCTCCCCAGTACCAGAGTTTATCATTTTTATGTGTTGTTGTATACTTGTATATATACATGTACCCACAGAATAAGCATAGAATCATTTTTTTAATTTACATAAATGTCAGAGTGTAGACATCTGTTTAAGCAAGTTGCTTTTTTACACCCAACAATGTTTTTATTAAACAATGTTTTTGAGATGTACCCATTGTTTCTAATGTCTCACAATTGCTACAATGAATGAATCTATGATTCTAAATCCTCTATGTTAAAAAAAAAATGTCAGCCTCAGGTTTGTGCTAAATCCTGGTTTACTTTTGACCTTACCAGAAATAGAGGAAGGAAGAAACTATCTAATGTCATTGCCTGGCTCTATTCCAAGAGAACTTCAGTACTCATCTTAAGAGAGGGATTATCTATCAAAAGTAAAATGTGGATTTGAAGCAATTTTCCAGGTAATTCAATTTCCCCAAAGCTCCTTTGATCTGAACAACCAGATATTTAAGAAATGGATTTTGTTCTTCCTTAGACTTCCAGCTAGTTCTCCTAGTCTACTTCACTGATGGAATGAATTCATCCATCCATCCATTCAATGAGTTTTTATTAATTGTTAGAGCTAAATGCATAGTACTATGTTAAACAGGTCTACATTTTCTTGTGATTGCAAAGAAAGGCATGCCCTTTGTGAAGGGCACGTTTGTCCTTTTCATGTCAACTTTACACATTACAGCTTCCTAACTCCTAGCTACCTTTACCAACCACTATGAACCAATAACTCAAAAACAGGATAGGAGAAAGTGTAGGTCCTACCACTGATTTTAACTGTTTGCCCTACAGTTCCATCACATCTTTGAGTCATATCCCATACCACAAAAATAGAAATACACCCTAAAACCAGAATCCCTGCTAACACTAGGTCCATCCAGGTTAAATTCCTTGTTTAAGAGTCATAGGGCAAGTGGGTGTGAGTAGAGAGTTTGGAATCAGATATGATTTGAACCAACAATACCCTGCTATTCGAATATGACAGTTTCAAGTCCTTATGAATCCTGAGGTATTTTATCACAAGAATTTCATTCTCAGCAACTGGTTTGTGCAAACTCAGTGTTAATTGTATCTATAGATTATTTGGAGTGGGGATGTTAAGATCTTTTTTTTTTTTTGGCTGTGCTACGAGGCTTGTGGGCTCTTAGTTCCCCAACCAGGGATGGAACCCAGGTCCCCGCAGTGAAAACGCTGAGTCCTGTCCACTGGACTGCCAGGGAATTCCCGTTAAGATCCTTTTTAAAGTTAGAAAATAAATTTCCAGACCATCCAAAAGTAAGTTTGTGCCTATTTGGGTTGTTTGCTGCTAAATTCATTTAGCTGCAACATACATTGAAAACCTCTCTGATAGCTTTCTTAAGAGTGATGTCTCACCTTCTCCGACAGGGTTAAATCTTTTACCTAGCAATAAGGCAAAAATAATGTTTTAATATTTACTCAACAAGAGGTTGTAAGTAAATTGAGTGAAGTGAAGGTCTTTGTTTTCATTTTGCTAGACCCTGTTTAATGAGGATTTCTTTTCTTCCAAGCTATGGCTTTCTGCAATGGTCCAGTAACTTTTCACATTTAAGGAGAGTGAGAGGGACTTCCTGGTGGCACAGCAGTTAAGAATCTGCCTGCCATTGCAAGGGACACAGGTTCGATCCCTGGTCCGGGAAGATCCCACATGCCACGGAGCAACTAAGCCCACGCACCACAACTACCGAGCCTGCCCTCTAGAGCCCAGGAGCCACAACTACTGAGCCCACGTGCCACAACTACTGAAGCCCGTGTGCCTAGAACCTGTGTTCTGCAACAAGAGAAGCCACCACACCGCAGCAAAGAGTAGCCCCCACTCGCCACAATGAGAGAAAGCCCGTATGCAGCAATGCAGACCCAACGCAGCCCAAAATAAAATAAATAAATTTATTGAAAAAAAAAAGAAGAGTGAGATTCTGAGCCATGGGTGAGCTCAAATCCTAAGTCCTCTTTTCACTGAGGTAGACAAACACTGCTGCCTTATTGGTGGATTCTATCTGTGACTCGAATGGCTGAATTTTCAGAGAACTTTAAAGTGTATTCTTACATTATGTATTTCTGATCAGCAGTGAGCCTCATTGTGTGTCCTCACAGAATCTCAAAATCCCAGCGCAATTCCTCTGAGCTGAGTCATGGTCTCAGGACTGAGTGGCATCCATCATGAGAAACATAATACTTAGAGTTATACCTACAGGTTTGTCCAGTGAAAAATAGATTCTGCTGAGGTGGTCCAGTGTATTCTTACCAAAGGCAAATTCTTGCCATGTATTTCTCCTAGGGCTATTGGGATGATTAAACAAATGGGCTAAATCCCATTGCAAACACTGCAATAATTGTGCGTAATTCTTAGCTGATGTCTAACTAGTCTGTACTGGTTTAGTTGTTTAAATATTAAAATAGTTCTACACTAGCTGCTGAATAACTGCTGTCCCTCAGCAAACTGATTCCCAAGATCTAACAACTAAGGAGTTTATCCCCAGCCCCAAAGGAGAGCCTCTGACCCTGCTCCATTCTGATCGGCTCCAAACCTTACTGGACATTATAAAGTTTTAGTATCACTTTTGCCCAAAACAAATGTGAAAATAAAAGTGAATGATGTAACAAATGCATATATCCAAGTAGACTAACTACATTTTACAAATTTAATGTCCCATTATTAATGCTGCACAACAAATTATCCTTGAAATTTAGTAGCTTAAATAACAATATTTTACTCACAATTGTACAGTTTGGGCAGGACTTGTCTCTGCTCCAGTGATGTTAGCCGGGGTGGCTTAAAGCCTGGTGTGATGGTTAATTTTATGTGCCAACTTGGTTTGGCCACAGTACCCAGATATTTCATCAAACGCCAGTCTAGATATTGCTATGAAGGTATTCCTTAGATAAGATTAACATCAAATCAATAGATTTTGAGTAAAGCAGATCACCCTACATGATGTGGATGAGCCTCATCCAATCAGTTGAAGATCTTAAGAGAAAACAGACTGAGGTCCCACCAAGAAGAGGGAATTCTGCCAGCAGACTACCTCTGAGCTGAAGCTGCAACTTCAATTCTTCCCTGGGTCTCCAGCCTGCTGGCCTACTCTCAGACATTGGACTTGCCAGGCTCCACAGCTGTGTGAGCTAGTTCCTTAAAATAAATCTCTCTCTCTCTCTCCCTCCCTCCCTCTCTCTCTCTCTCTCTCTCTCTCTCTCTCTCTCTATATATATATATATATATATATATCTGTGTGTGTGTAACATATACAGAAAATACACATACATTTATAGATAACATTTTATTAACTATTTTATTTTTATTATATATACATATTTACACATCCCATTGGTTCTATTAGACCCTGATTAATACAGATCAGGACTGGAATCATCTGGAACCATCACTTTTTCATGTGTCTGGTGGTTAATGCTGGAAAGACTATTAAACAATTGGGAGCAGGAATACCTGGGGCTCCTTGGGCATCTCTATCTCTATGTGGTCTTCCAGCATGGCAGCTTCAAGTGGACTTTTTTTGCATGTCAGACAAGGATTCCCAAGGCACATGTCCCTAGAGACAGAGCACCAAGCAGAAGTGATATTGCTTTTTATGACCTAACGTCTGAAATCACATTGCATCATTTCTGCTGTATTCTGTTGGTAGAGGCAGTTACAAAAGTCCATCTAAGCTCAAGAAGAGGGTACACAGACCCCACCTCTCAAGAGAGGAATGTCAACATCCCATTTTAAGAAAAGCATGTAGGGGGCTTCCCTGGTGGCGCAGTGGTTGAGAGTCCGCCTGCCGATGCAGGGGACACGGGTTCGTGCCCCGGTCCGGGAAGATCCCACATGCCGCGGAGTGGCTGGGCCCGTGAGCCATGGCCGCTGAGCCTGAGCATCCGGAGCTTGCGCTCCACGACGGGAGAGGCCACAGCAGTGAGAGGCTCGTATACTGCAAAAAAAAAAAAAAAAAAAAAAAAAAAAAAGAAAAGCATGTAGGATGAAATATATTGGTACAGCCATCTTTGGAAAATACTATCTGCAATATTAACGTTTTTAAGCTTCTGAAATATATTTTCTATTTATTTAAAGTCACTAATACTTGATTCTCTACTTTTCAAATAGGTCCACTTTTTGACCATTCTTTTTTTTTTTACTTAAAATAGGTATTTTATTATTAGAGAAATGTATACTTAAAAATCAAATTTCTAGTTTTTCCAGTTTTAGTATCTTGATTTTTTTTAAGTCACATAAAGTAAGTCTAAAGCGAAACTAAAGACTTTTCATGTGACATTTAGGCCTAGGAAATTTTTGACCAAAAAACCCCCAAAAATGTAATAAGAGTGCAATTAATAAATGCCAGAGAAGACAATTTAATTTTTGTCTTGAGCTAATCAAAATGTGGACAATGTTAACATTATCTTTGAGATTCTTTGCAGTTAGAACCAGCTGTACTGCTTTTTCACTGACACATCTTCCTCTCATAGGAATGTAGGTAGAGGAGGGGCTGGGCTGAGGTGATAGGATGACCTCTCTTTGCTGCTATGGGACAGCAGCTTTGAATCAGGAGACCATTCAAGTTGATTCTACACTAGCATCCCCTAGGTGACGGTTGCTCCTTACTTGAACTGCAGCTAATTTACGCCCAAGGAAGTTACTACTGCTTGTTCTTGGCTTAAACTCTGATGAAAAGAATGACTGTACCTATCTGTCCAGTGTTGTAAAGTTGAAAAGTTTCTTGAGCCCCAGCTTTGTAGGATATCATTTCTACTGGGTGAAATTACATTCTTGTGCTCTTTTACTCTTCCATCTTGCTGTTCTTCCTCCCATTCCCCACATAGATTTTTAAATTGTTTGTCTTTTTGTTTAACATATATTATTTAATATTTTGGATATAAAAACGCTATGAAAAATAATAATACAAACATCTGTATATCCACACCCAGCTTGAGAAATAAAAACATTATCATCACAGGAAATTGAAGCTTCTTGTGGTCACCCCTACCACGTATTGATTCCCTTTCTGCTCCTTCAGAGGTAATCGCATTTCCAAATTCAGTTTTTTTTATTCCTTGATACTTAAAAATATTTTGCTACATTTGTGTGTATTCCTGAGTAAGCTATACCAATATTGCACATGTTTTTAAGCTTCATGGAAGTGGTATTATGTATATATCCTTTTGCAATTTGCTTTTTAAAAACTACATTTGTGAGATTTATCCTTTAATTTATTTTCATTGTTGCTTAGTATTTTATTGTATGAATATTCCCCAGCTTACTTACCCATTCTCCTGCTGATGGACCTATTATTTCCTATTTTTGAGATTATAAGCAATGCTTTCATAAAATCTCTTGTACTTGGGTTTCTTATAGAAGTTAACTATTTAATACAAGTCTGAGGTGAGATAAGGAGCTTGTATCAGAATATAAATCAACGTATCATTTCTTTTTATTTATTTATTTACTTATTTGGTTGCACCAGGTCTTTGTTGCGGCATGCATGTGGGATCCAGTTCCCTGATCAGGGGTCGAACCCGGGCCCCCTGCATTGAGAGTGTGGAATCTTATCCACTGCGCCACCAGGGAAGTCCCATTGTACCATTTCTTTCATCAAGAAAGTTTTATCTCAAAAAAAAAAAAAAGTCAGCTCACCTAGGCAGTGTGCTTACTGATGTAATTGATTTACATCCTTGCACAAGCTCTTTATCTTACTGTGGTTCAATAACAATGAGTTTGAGAATGTGGACCACTTTCAGTGAACTTGTTGGGTCATAGGCACATCTTCAACTTTACTGCCTATTTCTAAAGCGTTCTCCCAAATCATTGAACCAATTTACATAGCTATCAGAAGTGAAAAAAAATTCCCATTGCTTCACGTCTTTGCCAACATGTGTTATTATCAGACTTTTAAATTTTTTGCCAATCTGGTGGGTGTGAGACAGTTCTTATTATGATTTTTATTTTGTCTTTCCCTGATTGCTGGTGATGTAGAGCATCTTGCCATTTAGAAAAAATTTTAAATTATTTTTTATTGAGATATAATTGACATATAACGTTGTATTCGTTTTAGGTGTACAATATAATTATTTGATACATGTATCTCTTGTGAACATACAGTATTTGTCTTCCTCTGTTTGACTTATTTCACTTAGCATAATGCCCTCAAGTTTGTTGCAAATGGTTGCCTCTTTTAAAAATTGGTTTTTAGGTTTTTTTTTAAGTCACTGAACTTTTCTGGACTGTTGCTACTAATCTTTAATTTTTTCTTTAACTCCTTTTTCCAAAGGCGGATTACGTCTGCTATTGCTTCTGCTGTTATGTCTTCTTGCTTCTTCTCCCTCTTCTCTTTCTTTCCCCACTGTTGATCATTCCATTCTTGCCTGTGGAATGTTACTAATGCACCTATGACTCATTTCCTGCTTTTCTAACTCCACTGTCACTCTTTGCTGGCTCAAGTTCTCTCAGGATCTATCTCTACTTGTGGTAAAGGTCATGTAACTGCATGCTGAATAAGCAAGACTCAGGGGTGTGATAATAAAAACAACTTTACTCTGTTCTTCTCCTGTCCTTCTATATCCATTCTGTGAGGGAACTCCTTCTCTTACTCCTGGATAAAACTCAAGAAGTTCCCATGACTTTTCTGATCAATTTTAGTTAATAAAAAGTCTGAACTCACGTTAGCTGACAAACAGTGTTAATTCAGTAATAAAATGTCCAGCGCAATATATGAATCAACATTTCTATCTTTACCCAAAGGTGTGACTTCTACCCTCTCCTATCTAGGGCTTCCTGCATTTTTGCTGTCTCCTTCCAGGAGGGAGCAAGGTGCTTTTCTTTTTCTGTTTGGACTATCTCCATTTCCTCAGGTTTGCTGCCCGACCCGGCGTGGAAGGCAGGAAGTCGGGGAGGCAGGGAGGAGCTGTGAGGCTTATGAGAACATTCTCACCTGACTGCTACTGTTGTAAGGTGGATGTTTAAAGCCAACTCTTTCTCTTGGGGTATTTCCCTGGCTTCTTTAAAGGATCTCCTGCCTGGCTTCCATAGCTGCAACTCCCTGGATGTGTGTCTTGCCTTCCCTTCAGCTGGCCACTCCCAAGGTCACCTCATCTTTGGTTCCCAGCCAAATACTCTTCTTTCTTTGGATTTCACTCACTCCTTCAGGCCACCCTCTTAGGAGGATTCCTTCCATTTTAATTTCTTTTTTTAAAAAGGGAAATACCTATTCTTTATTTTTAAAAATATATTTTTTGAATGGTTCGTATAGTCACATTTTTTTACTGACAAGTTGCTCTAGTAACCCAAAGAAGTGAAGGAGAAAGCAGCTGCCTCACCACCCAGATATTGATTTGTTCAGACGTTTCAATGCCTCATGATACAATAAAACCACGAATATTTTCTTTAAAAAAAGTTCGAAATTTTAAAAGTATAAGAGACTACAACTGATAAGTCTCCCTCTTACTCCCTGTCATTAGTTTCCTTCCATATTGACAGCCAGTGTTAACAGTCTCTTCTGTACCTCTGTAGAGATATTTTATGTATGTATAAGCAAATATTATATATCTTCCCACCTTAAGTCAAAGAGTAGAATACTATTGACATGGGTCCCACAACTAGTTCCTGGGATTCACTAATCTTTGGCTCCCCTTTTAGAGCAAGGAATACTTAATTTCACGAGTCCCGTCAGATACTCAGAACAGAAGCTGCTGTACTTTTTCCAGGCCCAATTCCAGTCTCAGACTACTCCGGTGTCCAAATTCTGAAGCACATATGTAGCTCTCCTCAAAGCCCCTCTCTCACTAGCTTGAGGTAAGGAAGAAGCTACCCCTGCATTCCCACTGCCTGTTCTCTCCTCAAAAGTCTTCCCCTCAAATCCTTTGAAACTACAATCTCTCAATTCTTTCATATCAGTGACCAGGTTGAAGGATCTTTGGTGAAGTTATGTGAAGAATCACATAACTGGTCTCGTATTACTCCTTTGAAAATCTGCTTCTTGGAGTCCCATCACATAACTTACTCTAGTTGCTGCTATCAGTTTGCCTTAGGGCTTCACTCAAAAACTGTAATTTAACATTTTTCCAAAGAAGACATGCAGATGAACAACAGGTACATGAAAAGATGCTCTATATGGCTAATCAGCAGGGAAATGCAAATCAGAACCACAGGGAGATGTCACCTCACACTTGTTATAATGGTTATTATCAAAGAGACAAGAGATAACAAGTGCTGATGAGGACATGGAGCAAAGGAAACCCTTGTACATTGTTGGTGAATATGTAAATTTAGTGCAGCCACTACTTCGGAAAACAGTATGGAAGTTCCTCAAAAAGTTAAAAATAGAATCGCCATATGATCCAGCAATCCCACTTCTGGGTATTCATTTGAATAAAATGAAAATACTTAACTTGTAAAGATATATTCACCCCCATGTTCATCGCAGCATTATTTATAATAGTCAAGATACGGAAACAAACTAAGTGCTTATCAACAGATGAATGGCTAAAGAAAATGTGAGATATATATATATATATAATATATATGTCACAATATTCTATTATTCAGCCATAAAAAAATGAAATCTTGCTATTTGTGACAACACGGATGGACTATGAAGGCATTGTGCTAAGTGAAATAACTCAGACCGAGAAAGACAAATACCGTACAATCTCACATGTGGAATCTAAAAACAAAAACAAAAATAAAAGAAAAACCAAACTCATAGATACAGAGAACATATTGGTGGATGCCAGAGGTGGGGAAGTAGGGGCAGAAGAAATGGGTGAAGGAAATCAAAAGGTACAAGCTTCCAGTTATAAAATAAATGAGTCATGGAGTTGTAATGTACAGCACGGTGACTACAGTCAGTGATACTGTATTTCATATTTGAAAGTTGCTGAGAGAGTAAATCTTAAAAGTTCTCATCACAAGAAAAAAAATTCTGGTACTATGTGTAGTGATGGATGTTAACTAGATTTATTGTGATATCATTCTGCAATATATACAAATATCAAATCATTATGTTGTACACCTGAAACCAATATAAAGTTGTATGTCAATTATATATCATTTGAAAAAGGAATGATGAAATTAAAAATTGCAAGTTTATATTCTTGTTAATAACAGTCAAATATGGTTAAATGCTGCCTTTATAGGTATCCCTATTCGCCTTTCACTCTCTGGATTTGCTGTCAAATGACTTCTCTGACCAATATTACCCTGGCTTGTGTGCTCAGGCATACACACTCACACATGCACAAATATTTATATATATGAAGATAAACGACTATGTCTCTGTTTTCTTGTCAAAGAAAGTTCTTACTGATAAATTTTAGTTTTTTTATAGTTCTGCACATCAGAACACCAAATGCCCTAGAAAATTAAAAACTAAGCCAAAAGACTGAATCTAGAAAAAGAAAGTAACCAGAAAACCCATCCCTAAATTTGGTGTCTGCATAGTTTGTTAGAATTGAAGGGAAATTTGCAGTCTGAATGGTTGAATTTATTATTGAAAAGATGGTGGACAAGATTACAGATCAGATTTGACACCTAGGCTTGACATTTCAATAGAAATGTCTTTAGCCAATCCTGACACATGATTTCATTCAATTAACCTCAAATAGCAAATGACACCACCATAGCTGTATCTCTCTATTTCTCGATTTGTTATGTCTAGAGATCAATGTCAAATATTACATTCTCAGGAGAGAAAACATGTAGCTATTCACCCCAAATTTAATTAAATCCAACAAACATTCAATTAAATTCAACAAATATTGAGTGCCTAGTATATGCAAGGCACATATTCAGTTGATAAAAAATAGTAAAAATAACCAACATTTTTGAGCACCTTCTGTGCACAAAGTACCATGCTATGTCCTTTACATGTGTTGTTTCTTTTAACCCTCACAAAACCTTATGGAGTAGTAGGTACGATTGTAGTCTCTGCTAGACAGATGTGGAAACTGAGGCACAAAGAGGTTAAGTAGCTTGACCAAAGTTATTTGATTTGATCCAAGTCTACGTGACTCCAAAGTTTATGCTCTTAAACCACTGTGAAGGAGACAAAGAGCTTTATAGTCTAGTGTGACAAAGGTGTGCAATATAAATGCAGAACTATCTATAGTAGGTACAATCCTAAGGAAGTACACAACATTGTGGAGTTCAGGGGTGCATTCAGTACCTGCAAAGGATGAGCAGTCATGGAATTTTTCCTGCAGTAGGTAGCTTTTGAGCTCGTACTTAAGGAATGTGGCAGAAATTGCAAACCAGGGTGATATGTGATCCAGGTTATGGAACAAAGGTCTGAAGTAGGAATGAACGGGCCATGTCTGAGATCAAAATTGGCTTGAACATTACATCCAGTTAGGGAAATAATAATAGCCAGTCTTTATTTCTCTCTTTTATGTGCTAGGCTATTGACAGATGTTATTTCTAATCTTTAAGATAACCCTCTATGGTAGGTATAATTAGTCATGATTTATGGACAATAAAATGGAGGTTTTTGAGGTCATGGGCAAGTGATGGAGTCAAGATTTGAATTGGAATCTTCCTGACACCACATCCTTGCCCTTTCTATTTTTTTGTGCTGCCTTACTTTAGGAAGATAGAAAGCTTGGCTGGTGTCATATTGAGAAAAGGCTTAACGACTGAGGAGTTTTTACTTATCTTGGCAGACACAGTCAGGCCAGGGACAAAACTCAAGCTGAACTCTAGGAAGACTGCTGAAATCATTTGGGCAGGAGAAATGAGAGCCTGAATTAGGAGAGCAGTGGTGTACCTGAACAACAGGGAAGTGGATATAAGAAATATGTAGGGCTTCCCTGGTGGCGCAGTGGTGGAGAGTCCGCCTGCCGATGCAGGGGACACGGGTTCGTGCCCTGGTCAGGGAGGATACCACATGCCGCAGAGCGGCTGGGCCCGTGAGCCATGGTCGCTGAGCCTGCGCGTCCGGAGCCTGTGCTCCACAACGGGAGGGGCCACGGCAGTGAGAGGCTTGCGTACCGCAAAAAAAAAAAAAAAAAGAAATATGTATTATTGGTACTTAGAGACAATAGCTGATTGGGTAGGAGCAAGGCATAGAGAAGAATATATAGTATTTTAAAACTTTTGATTCTCTTAGTTCTCAGAAGTGTGTTTGCAATGGCCATTAACAGAAATACAGGACAGGAAGAGGAGCTGGCTTTGTGGGACTGAGGAGTGGGAAAACAATAAACTTAATTTGGGAGTTGGAGGTACCGATGACTTCTGTATCTATGTGGAGATGGGTAAGACAGTTGGAGATTCAGTCTGAAGTTTGGGGCTAAGATCAAGTTCTCCAAGAAAGTTGAGAGTCAAAGCTACAGTACTCAACAAAGAATATAAAGTTCAGAAAACTCTGATCTTGGTGTCTGCTAAGAAGTAGGAAAAAAAGGGAGCTAGGGGCTTCCCTGGTGGCACAGTGGTTGAGAATCTGCCTGCTAATGCAGGGGACACGGGTTCGAGCCCTGGTCTGGGAAGATCCCACATGCCGCGGAGCAACTGGGCCCGTGAGCCACAACTACTGAGCCTGCGCGTCTGGAGCCTGTGCTCCACAACAAGAGAGGCCGCGGTAGTGAGAGGCCCTCACACTGCGATGAAGAGTGGCCCCCACTTGCCACAACTAGAGAAAGCCCTCGCACAGAAACGAAGATGCAACACAGCAAAAATTAATTAATTAATTAATAAACTCCTACCCCCAACATCTTCTTTAAAAAAAACAAAAAGGGAGCTACATTAAATACCTATTATGTGCCTAGCACTACTGGCAGGGTAACAAACCTTTCCTCATTAAGCTTCCAATCTTGTTCAAGAGATTAATTACACTCATCAAAGAGCAAACAGTACAAAACAATATACTCAGGAGCCAACCTGTAGGGTATAAACAATAGGAGTTATGGGATGTTGAAAAGGAGAGGGGTTGATGTGTTGAAGTTATTTTCAAAGTGCGGGAGAGGCCAAAGATCAGTACAAGGTATAACAGGTGGAAATCGTGCATAGGCTGATATGAGGATAGCATTACTCCCTACACAGTGACAGGAATTTTGGTGTTTTCTCTGTTGCCCAGGGGGCAGTATGAGGGTGAAAAAAATATAGCCTTTGGAGTAAGGGAGACCTCAAATTTTACATCTGCTTTTTTTTTTTTTTTTTTGCGGTACGCGGGCCTGTCACTGTTGTGGCCTCTCCCGTTGCAGAGCACAGGCTCCGACGCGCAGGCTCAGCGGCCATGGCTCACGGGCCCAGCTGCTCCGTGGCATGCGGGATCTTCCCGGATCAGGGCATGAACCCGTGTCCCCTGCATTGGCAGGCAGACTCCCAACCACTGCGCCACCAGGGAAGCCCTTTACATCTGCTTTTTATTTATTTATTTTTTTTGCGGTATGCGGGCCTCTCACTGTTGTGGCCTCCCCCGTTGCGGAGCACAGGCTCCGGACGCGCAGGCTCAGCGGCCATGGCTCACGGGCCCAGCCGCTCCGCGGCATATGGGATCCTCCCAGACCGGGGCACGAACCCGTATCCCCTGCATCGGCAGGCGGACTCCCAACCACTTGTGCCACCAGGGAGGCCCCTGCTTTTTATTGATGGTGTAATATTGGGCAAATTACTTAGCTTTTCAGCATTTAAAAAAAATGAGTATAACACTTAATCAGTTGGTTGAATAAATTCAGTAAAATAACATGAAAAGCATCTATCCCACTGCTTTACATAGAAAGGTTGGGGAAAACTTAATTAACTCTTTCCTTATGTTGTTTTTCTTGCTACCACTTGCACCACTGGGATACCCACATTTCCTGTTTTTTCCCCCAGCACAGCTTGCTGGAGACACAGTACACATTTTACATATGTGCAGGATTTTTGTACATCCATTTACCTCCTATTCAGGCACAGCTATAGGCCCTAAGAGAGGGGGCAGTTACTGCCTCCAGCTTTTATTAAGGTCCACTCGACAAGCATTTATTGAGCACCTACAATGTTCCAGTTACTATGCTAGGCCCTGTTGGTGTATAAAGAGAAGAGAAAAAAGAGTCCTCAAGATGAGAAACAGTCTCGGGATAAATAGCTATATGAGTTCAGAAGGTGGAGGAAAGTGACGGGTGGAGGGCTTGTGTGCAGTGAGCGCCTAGCAGAAGGTGGCATTATTTGCAAAAGAGATGTCATTTAAGCTAAGCCTTGACAGATCATAGAATTCACCATGCAAAGATTGGGGAAAGTGGATAAGGATGGTAGAAGTTATGGTGATCATAGAGTCTCTTAAAGCACAGTTATATCAATGCCAACACCTAAGGGGAGGAAACTCCGTTTTACTTGCTCTGGAGTCTTAAGCCACTAGACAGAGCGCATGCTGAACAGAATGGTAACCCTCGCGAATGAAACGGCCACAGTGCCAGCAGTGGGTAACTGCCGCAGCCGCAGAGCTGCAATTACTCTGAAACTGACTGGGTTACAGAAGATTTATTTGGACAACTGGTGAAACATCATAAACACTGAGAAGCTGCAATTTTCAGACTTCAAGCTCATCCTTGTCATAACCCCAGCTTGTTTTTTTTCGGCCGGGGGTGAAACGCGTAGCCAGAAGGCCCAGTTAGATGAAAGAGGGCGGGGGGCGGGGGGGTGGAGGGAAGGTCTCCGCTGCGGATCTACTTTGGCTCCTCCCAAGACCTGCAAGGCTCAACCTTCGCCACACCAAACATGGCGCCCTCGAGCTTCCTCTCCTCATTTTATCTCACACTCGCCTTTTGGCCACACTTAGCATGGCCCTAACCGAAGGTTGCATTCCTCTGGAACCGACTCGGGACAATTCTCGCGAGTTTTGCCTGGACACCACCACCCCCGGCCCCCCCACTGCTCCCGCCCTGCTTCGCGCAGCCGCCACCGCCACTGCCGCTGGCGCCGCTCCTCCTCCGTGTCAGTTGTTGGGCTGTAATGGCGACTGGGCCGCCGCTGCCGAAGTGACTCCCGGGCGGGGGAGCCGGGCCAGACCTACGCCAGAGGGAACTGCAGAGAGCCGCAGCTCAGGGGGTAGCTTGCTGTGGGGGAGGGGAGGCAGCCTTATCCGCCTCTCCTTCCTTCTCTGCAGACCGGCGGATCCCGGGAGCCGGTGCGAGGCGGGCACCCGGTGCGTCCCCGGAGCGGGGAGGCCAGGCCGGGCAGCCCTGGGGCCGGTCGGGGCGGCGTCACTGCACCCTCCGCCAGGCCCCGCGGGATGCACCGTGGGGGCCGAGGGCGGAGGCGACACTCTCAGGTGAGCTGCGGGAGGACCTGGCTGGGACCGCGGATGCTCGCTTAGCCTTCGCTGCCTCTGTCCGCGGTCCCGGGTCCGCGGCGGCGGCGGGGGAGGCGGGGCGGGGCGCCAGGAGCCCTGGCCCAGTCTGGCCTCCACCTCGAGGAGTCTCCCTGGGTCCTAGGCTTTGCTAGGAGGGCCATTCTGAGACCTAGGTTTCAGGTCCCACCGGTGCCTGCGGTAGACGGGATTTCCTTCCTTACCTGCCAGTGCTTGTCCCCCCTCCCTCGCCCCTCCTCTCTTCTGCAAAAGGTGTGAGATACCTCTCGCCCTTGCTCTCCGGAGAAGTGTCCCTTCTTCATTTGGATATCAGGCATATTTTGGGAAATTCCGGGGAACTGGCTCCAGTGGCAAGGATGACTAGTTTCTGTTCCTTTTTGGTGGGGATAAACATTTTCAAGCATAGGGAAAACTTTAATCTTCTTCTTTGGCAGCTGCTGAATGTAGTCTGTCCATTTATTCACAAGTGATGTAGGGGGAGATTTAAAAAGCTTGTACGCTTTGAAAGTTGTCGGTATTTTCCCCTGCCCTCTTTGAAGTGTAGCCTAACATGCTAAATGATATTTAGCTAATGTCACAAATATGGGTTGGAATTTGGCTGGCTTTTCGGATAGGAAGTTGCACATAGGTATAGATTTTGATGTGGTTTTTGTGTAGCAGCAAATCTTCCATAAAGGAAAAAACACGTTGTCAGGAATAGTGATGAGTATCCACGTCTGTACTTCACCTGATTGTTTTGTTTTGTTGGTGATCCTCGTTTTGAATTTGGAAAAGTCGTTAATGGTTATGTTGCCATGTTAACGATACCTCCTCCAGCCCTGTATTTTAAGGGTTTTTAAAGGACGGCTATTTTAGGCAGACCTAGTAAGAACTTGAAAAGGTTTGTGGAGCAATTAAAATACTCTCCATTTAAAAAATTTCTTAGTTTAAATTATTGTGTTTAAACAAGGCAATGTGCTGCTAATAACATGAGAATGTGACTTTGGGGGATTGGTTGTTAGACCTATGGTAGAAGTTGCTTTAAGCCCATGGGTATGTAATAATTAGTTTTGGTGTGCTAAATTTACAAACTCCATTCAGTGTAATAAAATAAATCTGAACCATTGAACCGTCATT
Organism: Mesoplodon densirostris; assembly: GCF_025265405.1. Lineage (NCBI taxonomy): Eukaryota > Metazoa > Chordata > Mammalia > Artiodactyla > Ziphiidae > Mesoplodon > Mesoplodon densirostris. The sequence continues at coordinate 155,271,068 of NC_082662.1, read as the reverse complement.
GCATTGCATTTAAGATACTTTAATCAGTTAGATAAACATCAAGCTAGAATACATTGTATGTGTGGATAAATACATATGTATCTCAACTTTTCATAGTGAGTAGCACGGCTTGTGTTTGTAATAATGGTGAGTTATAATATGTAAACAATTTGATACATATGTGGAAGAATTTCTCTGATTCTCTGAGATATATTGGTGCGTAGTGTTATGTAAGAGCATTAATACTTGAATAGCCAGCCTCCTGTGGGGTAATCAATTTATGAGTTATGAAGTTTAGAATTTTTTTTCTAATGGTCTGATTGCTAGTCTTTTGCCCATTTTATAACACTTTTACCATATCATGGACAGAAGAAAGGAGATGAAGTCCCTATCTAACGAATTTTGTTGTTTGTTAAACAGCTGTAAGTTATAGTGGGAGCAAAAAGAAATCTAAAATAACTTACATAATTTTTTGGTGTGCCTCTACATAAATTATTTAGTCCTCATAGCAATTTTGTGAGGTAGATTTGACAAATGTCCTTATTTTGCAGTTGTGGAAATCGACAAGGAATAAATAAATGAACAAGGAAGTTCATTTATTTATGTGAATGATGGTCTTATTTCCACAGATGATCTAAGACTTTAAAATTTTGTCTTTATTTTTATTGAGGTATAATTGACATACTGGTTTCAGGCGTGTAGAGTGATTCGATCTTTGTATTTATTGTGAAGTGATCACGTCTAGTTAACGTCATAGAATTAGTTTTATTTAAAATTGAATATTAATATAGATACTTCTGGCATTTGGTTTTTTAAAATCTAAAAGATTGTGACAAGCCACTAGTTCCTTACGTGGATAACTGTCGGTACTTTAAAAACATTAGTATTTTCATAGCATTATGTTAATTAGTAACAAGCCATGAATTATTGTAGTGAATTGCTCTACTGCTATATGTACTTTTTGCTTGAACAGTGTTCTTCAGAAGTTGTAGTTAATTTGTCGTCTCTCATTTTGTTTGGATACTCAGAGTTCTGTCATCTTTAGTACTTCAAATTGTTTATATTCTTGGTTAACTAAAACAAATATTCAAGCCACATGGTCAGCAGCATAACTGAAAAGTAGGGACATCTTGGTGATTTTATTATAGAATTGATGATTTAAAAAGTTAACTTGCCATCTATACTTGTGATTGCTATTTTTGCCTTGTGGGGCAAGTCGTGAAGTAATTTTCTTTATTGACTTCTTTTTACAAAGTCAATTTCTAGTGTCACAAATCACTCCAAAAACCTGAATAATCAAAAGATTGCATAGGTTTTTTTGCATTAATATTTTTGTTCGTTATCACAAGTATAACTTCACATTTGCTGGTGGTTACTTTGGGTTATTCTTTGCCTTTCTCATCTAGTGTGTAAGTTCCATGATGGCAGAGATTGTCTATTAACTGTTGTGCACCCAGTGCCTAGCACATAGTAAAATAGTCAATAAATATTGGCTGAATAAATTGACTAGAGAGTGGTCTTGGCATAGTATTTAAACAAAACAAAACACTAGTTCATGGTTCCTAGGCACACATCAACTCTTCTTAGGAATATAGTCCATAGATAAAGTCAAGTTTGCTAGGTAGCAGGGGAATGACAGTCTGGGATTAAAAAGCTACTGAGAATAAGCCACAGGTAGATCCTGAAAGCTTTATTGACTATTTTAATGATTTGCTTAGATGTTCTGGCAATAGTTATTGTAATTTAAAGAAAATGGAAGCTTTAAGACCCTGACCTGTTATACTAGTACTATAATTATAGGTTTGTAATAATTTTAAGTCTCCTTTAATTACAGCATTGGGAGTTTTAAATCTTAAAGGCTAGCTAGTCCAATTCCCACGTTTTATATGTAAGTAAACAGAGTTCATATGGAGGAAATATCTCACCCATAGTTGATTTCATAACTGGATGAAGACTCTACTGTACAGCTGTGAAGTCTACATTTGTTTAATATGAAGATAATTATCAAATCAGAGGATAATTGTGAACAACCGGCAATCTCTTCTATGTAAGTGTTAACTAAAAACTCAAAAAAACAGGCCTCACTTTTCATGAATCAAATATGTATTTATTTATTTTTGGCTGTGTTGGATCTTCGTTGCTGCGCGCGGGCCTTCTCTGGTTGGCAGTGAGCGGGGGCTACTCTTCGTTGTGATGCGCGGGCTTCTCATTGCGGTGGCTTCTCTTGTTGCGGAGCATGGGCTCCAGGCACATGGGCTTCAGTAGTTGTGGCACGTGGGCTCAGTAGTTGTGGCTTCTGGGCTCTAGAGTGCAGGCTCAGTAGTTATGGCACACGGGCTTAGTTGCTCCGTGGCATGTGGGATCTTCCCGGACCAGGGCTAAACCCGTGTCCCCTGCAGTGACAGGTGGGTTCTTAACCGCTGCGCCACCAGGGAAGCCCCCCGAAATATTTTTTAACCTAAATATGAATCTCAAACTTCTCCTCTGTCATTGGGACTATAAATTGGTACAACTGTTTCTGGAAGGAAATTTGGCATCACCTATCAAAATTAAAAGTGCACATATTCTTTGATAGAATCATTTCATTTTTAGGAGTTTACCTTACAGAAATTTTAACACAAGAGCACTAGAACAAATCTATAAGGATGTTCATTTTAGCATTATTACAAATAAATGTCTACAACATTTATAAGTAACAAAAAAATCCTAAATGTTTGTGGGTAGGGGAATAGTTAAAATTACAGTATATTTAAGCTGTGACATACAATGCACTTGTTAATAGATTGAGGGATAGATATATTTACTTGATGAGAAGTAGCTGAGTGTTTCTTTGAGCACAGGGACCATGCAGCCAACTTTCTGGGTTCAAATCCTAATCATTTTTTAGCTCTGACCATTAGCAGGTTACTTAAACTCATCTATAAAGTGGATATAATTATAGTTCTCACCTGACAGGGCTGTTGTGAGAATTAAATGAGTTAATACTTAAGCCCTAAGTAAGTACCACATAGGTGTTTGTAATTATTATTATGGTCTGACAAGGAAGAATGTTCATGATATAATATTGAGTGAAAAAAATAAGTTGCACTACACTGTGCAGTATGATTCAGTGTTAAAACAAACACATAGGCAAAGAAATGTAGTTGGATTTTGTTTTGATTTTGTGTGTGCATAGGAAGGGCTCTGTAAGGATAGACATTAAACTATTAGCTGTGTTTATCACTGGGAGAGTGGAGGACTTTCCTTTTTTCTTTACTTTAGGCACTTTTGTGTTGTTTATTGTAAGTGGCATTATCATTTTTGAAACTTTTTTCTGAAGAAGAAAATATCGAGGCAGAATTTTTCTACTATTATACAGTCACATAATGTAGTTTTGAATATAGTTTATCAGAGAGCTACAGAGTATCACATGATTAGATTCTGTTTTAAAACTTTTGTTGATGGAAGGTTAAAATTAATCTATGAAAGTTCCTGATGAATGTATTTATTTTTATTCTAGCTTTGTGACCTTACGTCTTATTTCTTAATTTACAAAGTAAGCACATAGGCTAGATCAGTGTTTTGTAAACCCAGCATCCCCAGACCGTGCCATGAGGTACCTGGGAGCACCATAGTAAACTCACATGGGCACTGTTGAATCTTTTTAAATTTTTGAGGGAAACTGTAATATTTGACAACTGTGGGTTATCTGTGGGATATTTGACGTCTGTGAGACCACTGCTTAAACTATTAGTTTGAGGTACTGTGCATGAGATTGTGCCACATTCCTTTCAATGACAGTTATGTCTTCAAAAAGCTAGGTTTTGGGGGTTGCTGTGATGAAAAGAAAGTTCTGTGCAGAAATCAGTGTGAAACAGTAAATGAAAGTGGCCGTGTCCAAAGTGATTTCAAGGTCTGAGAAATTATGTAATGTCTTTTAGGTGCACACATGCCATTAATAAGTAATTGTGGTTATTTAGTAATTAAAAGATTTCTTTTAATTCATATGTATTTTTCAAGCTGCTACTAAGTTGTTAGGACATAAATACTTACTAGGCTATATGGACCTAACTACCTACTAATGGAACTGTTAGGTATTTTTTTGGCCTGTGGGCACTATGAAAAAATTACTGAGACACTAAGGGTTATGTGAACTGAGAAAGCTTAACCTCTTGAACTCTTTGACTAGGACACCTACAGTAAAAAATAGATTTTCCATGGGAACATAATATACATAGATATGTATATATCTATATATAAAATGAAATGAAAGTTTCACTTAAAAAAATACCCTTGCTGCTTTCAATACACCCTGATATTTTCAATTCAGTTTTATTTGGTTTCATTAAAAAATGCAGGCTCTAACGTACCAGATTGATTCTTTTTGATCTACTACATGGTACCATTACTACATATTTGAAAAACGTGAGACTAGATGACCCCTAACTTCCAGCTCTAATATGCTTTGTTCTCTGATTAGTTATAAATGAAGTTGGACTACACTTAAACAGTATAGATGCATCTCTGAAAAGTTGTGTAGATGGCTACGCTTTCTTGTATGATGAATCATTTAAAATTCTATAGAGAAATAATGGTGTAAAGGAGATCTTTTTATAGATGGAAGGATATTTTTGCAACCAGAAGAATCGGATTTATCTTTGATAAATTTGAGGTTAGGTGATTTTTTAAAAAGTTAACCACTTAAAGTTTTTGTTGTTGTTGTAAGTGGACTTGTAAAAGCTCCTTTGGAATCATGGCGTCTCTCCCTTTTAAAAACTAGATTGATTGATTGATTTTTTAAAACCTACATCCTACTTTCCTTAAGCAACCATGTTTGTTTGCTTATTTACTTTTGGCTGTGTTGGGTCTTTGTTGCTGCATGCAGGCTTTTTCTAGTTGTGGTGCGCGGGCTTCTCATTGCGGTGGCTTCTATTGTTGTGGAGCATGGGCTCTAGGCTCCCTGGCTTCAGTAGTTGTGGCACGTGGTCTCAGTAGTTGTGGCTTGTGGGCTCTAGAGCGCAGGCTCAGTAGTTGTGGCTCGCGGGCTCTAGAGCGCAGGCCCAGTAGTTGTGGCACGCGGGCTTAGTTGCTCCGCGGCATGTGGGATCTTCCTGGACCGGGGCTCGAACCCATGTCCCCTGCATTGGCAGGTGGATTCTTAACCACTGCGCCACCAGGGAAGTCCCTAAAAACTAGATTTAAAAATCATTCATGAGTAATAGCACTGGCTTCATTTAACTGGCTTCATTTCATTCATGATTTTCATGTCTAAATCTATAAAATAAGAGTATTTTTTTAAAGAATTTCTTTTTAGTTTTGGGCTTATTTTAAAACATAATATGCATATGTACACGTATAACTATTATTTTGCTTATTGTTTTTTTACATGTTACCATGAAAGAAATTTTTTGCTTACCAGTGGTTAACCTCTTCATATTATATGAAATACTTGTGGGTTTTTTTTTGCCCTGTTTGCATTTGAGAATTGGATTCTGAGATTTATCAATGGGACAGTCATTCAGCAGACAGGTCTGGAGCACCTAGTGGGTGCTGTGTACTGTGCATGGACTAGGGATATAAAGAGGAATAAAACATCATCCCCACAGTGACATGTAAGAGACAGATATGTAAATAAATAGTATGGAGGTGGGGAGGTAAGAGGAAAGATAAAGTGGGAGCAACTATACAGCGGCTTCAAGTGAAAGAAAAAGTTGTTATATTTGTTTCCTTAACAGCCTCTAAATTAGCTAAGTTATTGAATGTTGAAGGAAACTTCTCAAAATTACTTTTCCTTGTTTTTTTCCTCAAAACGTGATAAATGTATCTGCTTTTAAAAATTCGAAAACATATCCACTGGAAAATCTGCTTCCTTTCTTAGATCCTCAGTCCCTCTCCGCAGAGTTAACCAGTGTTAATGGCTTCTTCTGTATCAGGGAAGCTTTTGTAGTGAAAATTTTGGGGACAAAAAATAATCCTGACTTGCACTATAAGACACATTTATAAGGATATATTCCTTGAAATTAATTTAGAAGAGTAAATATTCAGGATAACTAGATAGAGGGTAAACAAAGTATAGGCTCCTATTTTTAGGTTTTTTTAAGTAAAAGACTAGAGGTACCTTTAATCAGGCTCTAGTTTAGCTCTTCATTTCATATCAGTGGGGGACATTGTGTTCTTTGTGATCCCTATCCAGTTTCCTATACACCAGAGGCCAAGCTGGTGCCAGATGTTATAGTTTCTTCTGGGTTTCCTGGATTATAGGAGGTCATTCTTAATTGTTAAAAGTAGTTGTTGAGGTTTGTATTTTATACGTAAAAAGAGGTGAGGCTAATTCTCAGGTCATTTGTTTTTGTATCCCATATTATGGGAGTATTGGTTATTCTGAGAATTCACATGGAAGAGTGTAGTAGGTCTGTTTTAGAGCTGGAATGTTTTCCACTTTTCCTAGCCTGGTCCCTACTAAATTTGTCCATTTTATATTGAGACTAGATAGTATGACTGTTGCAGGGTTGTTTCTTTTCAACCTTTCAGGCATAGATGGTTGTTACATCGGGTCTGATAAAGATGAGAGAACAGAAGCAAAGTTACAGAAAATAACTCTGGGAGAGCCAGAACGAAGTCGTTTCTTTCATTTTTTATCGCCAGTACCTGCACATAGTAGGAGCCCAATAAATAATTGAGCTGAATAAGTCTATGTGACTGAATGAGAGCGCTGTCAATAAATGTGAAAGGAAAATTTGCTGCTAGAAGATACTTGAGAATTGGCTATTTCAAAAGGTCATATCTTATTTGTATATACATATGATAGGTATAGATCAGAGTTTGTCAGACTTCTTGGTGTCAAGGAGACACTTTATATACTCTTGAGTTATTGAAAACTCAAAGAGCTTTTATGTGGACTATATCTGTTGATATTTGTTGTATTAGAAACTTTAAACATATTTATTAGTTTATTTAAAATAACCATAAACTGTATCATATTAATACACAATTTTTAAAATAAAAAATAACTATATTTTCCAAAACAAAAAAAATTTAGTGAGAGAGTGGCATTGTTTGACATTTTTCAGATCTTTATAATGCCTGGCTTAATAGAAGACATCTGGATTCTCATATCTGCTTCTGTATTCGATCTGTTGTGATATCATATGTCATGGAGCCTTTGGGAAACTCCACTATACACACTCCCAAGAGAATGAGAGTGAAAAAGACAAATAATGTCTTAATATTATCATGGAAATAGTTTTGATTTTAAAGACATTCTTGAAAGGGTCTCATAGACCCTCAAGGATGCCTGGACCACGCTCTGAGAATTGGTGGTATAGATTATTAAATTCAAAGGGGAAAAGGATCTTAGAGGTCATATAGTATAATCAGTCACCTCTTGTGGATATTTCTTGCTTGTGAAACTGGAGTGTGATAGGGAATACCTCAAGTTTGTTTTTTGGGAATAATCATGACTTGGCTTTTGGAGATGATGAGTTTGATGTGTCTTTGAGATTTCTGAATAAGCAGTTGGTTATGTGGGTTGGGTTATCAGAGATAAGATCTGACCATAGTTTCAGAAACCAGTAACACAGGATCTATATCACTGTCTTGCACTTTGCCTACTTACTATACTGCGAACTTAATTTTCAGAAAGCCTAAGAATACTTTTCTTATTTATGTGACTCAAGTTTTATTTTAGTGACCATTTTACAGTGAGTTTAACTGGCATCTTGTAGAGAAACAAGTTGTTTCATGTAAAAGTCAAAGCATAAATGAACAATACTGCTTTGTTCAGACTAAAGCTGGATATCACAAGAACTAAAAAAGAACCTATATTTAACAGGGTTCTATTTGCATCATGTAAAATACAAATAAAAGCTCCAGACAATGGCTCAGAATATAAAAATGGCTTATGTGTGCGTATGGGAAGGAGAGGGCTGCAAAAGCAGTGGGGAGTGGTGGTGCGGGAGGGACAGACAGCTAACTTCTAAAAGTTAGCTAAGGATGACTCTAATTTGCCACAGAGAATGGAAACACAGTTTCACTAAAGCTATGATAAATGATATAAAAAGAATCCAGTTAAAAGTGATATAAATAAAAAGCAGGAACACCTATAAATCAAGTAAAGATGCAACTTCATAAAACTATTTACTTGCTAGCAAACATAAAGCCAACAAGGAGTCCACACTTCATGAATCACCAAAATATTCACCTCATAAGAGAAGTACAAAGGCTCAGAGAAAACTAACCAGAGCTGAGAAATTGCCCTCTTATTATGTAGGCTAAGAGTTCATAAATAGGGAGAATGGAAAAAGAACAGAAAAAGTAACTTTTAGAGGAAAGGAACTATAAGAATACTTCGCCTGTTTCAAGATTTCCTCGCCTCCAGGTTCTCTCAAGAAACTTCGACCATCAATTATATTTTCTCCCGTGTATCTCTAGCCTCCTCCCCTCCCTGAGATGCTTCCTATCAGCATTTATACTTAATCAATTAAGCCTTCTTACTTAAAACAAACACAAAAAAACCTCAATCCAACACCCTCCTCCATTACTGCTCTCTTTTTCCTTCACAAACTTCTCAAAAAAATTGGTTGAATACATTCAGTTTCCACTTAGAAGATACTTTTCAGTCATTCTTCAAACAATCACAGTGTGGTTGCCACCCCCATTTCTCCACATTTAGCTCTCACTAAAATCACCAAAGACCTCTTTATCTCTAAACCTAAAGGGCATTTTCAAATAACAAGCCCTCAACCTGCTTGGCCTTTTGGCAGCATGTTTGACTACTCTCTTGAAATACTCTTTTCCCTTGGCTTCCATACACTACACTCTGATTTCCACTTCCTCTCTACTTCTCTTTCTCAATTTCCTTTGCTAGCTAGTCCTTCTCTTTTTTTTTTTTTTTTTTTTTGCGGTATGCGGGCCTCTCACTGTTGTGGCCTCCCCCGTTGCGGAGCACAGGCTCTGGACGCGCAGGCTCCGGACGCGCAGGCTCAGCGGCCATGGCCCACGGGCCCAGCCGCTCCGCGGCATATGGGATCCTCCCAGACCGGGGCACGAACCCGTATCCCCTGCATCGGCAGGCGGACTCTCAACCACTTGCGCCACCAGGGAGGCCCTAGTCCTTCTCTTTTAAATCTTGAGGTGCAAGAGGGTTTGACCTTGGGCTCTTTTCTTCTCGAAAACTATACTTTCTCCCTGGGTAACCTCACCTATGCCCAAGGCTACCATCTGTACCATCTATATGCCAATGACTGCCATTATATGAATGACCATTAGAGGCTTTCAGAGGTTTGAGAGAGAGAGAGAGATCTAGGTTTAATTTCCAGTTCTGACTCTTATTACCTGAATGACCTTGGACTAGTTCCATAGTCTGTCTGATACTTTCTTCATCAGTACAATGAATATAGGGATAGTTGCCTCATGAGATTGGAAGTAGTGTCTGGAAAACAGTATAGCCCTTGGCTCACATAGAAGAAACACGGAAAATATTAGCTATGATTATTACCTATTAACTGCCCTCATGGTCATGCCCAAGAGTGTTAAGAGGCCTGTAATTTTGGCTTCTGGTTTCAAATAATTGTTGTCTTTTTTTTTTTTTGGCTGCTTTGAGTCTGTTGCTGCGCACGGGCTTTCTCTAGCTGTGGTGAGCGGGGGCTACTCTTCATTGCAGTACGTGGGCTTCTCACTGCGGTGGCTTCTCTTGTTGCAGAACAAGGGCTGTAGGCGCGCAGGCTTCAGTAGTTGTGGCACGTGGGCTCAGTAGCTGTGGCGCGTGGGCTCTAGAGTGCAGGCTCAGTAGTTGTGGTGCACAGGCTTAGTTGCTCTGTGGCATGTGGGAATCTTCCCGGACCAGGGCTCAAACCCGTGTCCCCTGCATTGGCAGGCAGATTCTTAATCACTGCACTACCACGGAAGCCTGCATTTATTTTAGTTTTAAAGTGAAGTTTGCCCAAAGAAAACTTTTGTCATATCACTGACAGATTATTTAGTAATGTAGAATAACTCATGTTCGTTTAGTTATCACTTGACACTTGGCTAGACCAAAGTATCTTTGTGAGAAGGAGAGTAAAGTGAGTTAAATTTTTTAACTGTGTTGGTAGCTGATTAAAGCTTTTATGGTTAGAAAATTTTTTTCTCATTACAAAAAAACTTTATGTTTTATGAAGTAGTGTACTTCTCATACATATAAAACACAAGTTGAATCCAGGTAACCCTGTTCGAAGCAGTCTACAGGAACCATCTTTTCGCATATGCATTGCCGCTAGAGATTGGAATATGCACAGTGTTGGTTACATACAATAAAGTCTGATTAATTAACCTTTATTTTTAATAATTCATATGTCATAGAATACAAATCAATCAGAAAATTACTTTCAGTAAAATTTCGCTACCAGATAACAAAATGCAGTCATTAAGAATCTATATGACAGATACCAAATAATTAAGAACCCAATTTTCTTTGCTGAGTTGGACTTAAATAAAATCTTCACTTAATCTTTGGAAGAATAGCTCTTTGTCATTAATTTTTGTGTTTTTTTTTTGGAATTTTATTTAATTTTTATGCAGCAGGTTCTTATTAATTATCTATTTAATACATATTAGTGTATATATGTCAATCCCAATCTCCCAATTCATTCCACCACCCCCCACCCCTGCTTTCCCCCCTTGGTGTCTGTACATTTGTTCTCTACAATATGATTAGAAAATTTTTTAACTATTGGCATATTTGTTGATTTTAGATTTTCTACTACCCCTGTCTGTTTTTAAAAACCTAGATTGACTTTTCTTAGAGTCATATTGTATTATCTATGAAAATTTGTATTTTTAGAACATTTTTGAAATTTTTTTCTGAGAAATTTATAAACCAGGATTGTTTACTATAGGTGAAAATAACTCCCTTAAAATTAATTATACCTTTAGTTTTACATGTTTAGACTTAGTAGGTAGGTTTTTCCTTTTCTTAAATTAAATTAGGGTCTTTAATATTCACCATATTGAACTGCCTTTACAGACATTGAAGAAAATTATTTTTATCAAATATGACAAAGGTTTAATATATTTATAATGTAAGAACTCAGCAAATCAATAAGAAAAACTTTAATATCCTGGTAGGTAAGTGGGCAAAGGACAAGAAAAGATAATTCACAGATGAAGAACTTAGATTAAGTTCTATGGCGGAATGTTTAGTCCTGCTAGCAATCTAGTAAATTCAAATTAAAGCAACCATATTCTTCCCTAATAGGAATATAATTAATATTCCTTAGTAATCAGCAAAAGTAAAAAGCATAGTTAATATTAAAATATATTAATGAAACTGTTGGGTTCATGTTATTGTAAATTGGAAAACAGTTCAACATTGGATCTCTAGAGTAGCATGTTCTGTACATTCGTTAGTTCAGTTTTAGCACACTTTGTAGATCCTGTTCTAGATAACCGATTCAAATGAGCATTAATGTACACAAATATGTTCATTTCAGTGTTATTTATAATAGAGAAATTGAGACATAATACTGTATTGATAATCTCTTGCTGGCTAACTCCACTTCCAGGATAGTTCACTCATATGGCTGTAGGCAGGAAGCCTCAAGTTTTTTTTTGCCACATGGACCTCTTCATAGGGCTGCTTGACTGTCCTCATGACATGGCAGCTGGATCCTTAAGAGAGAGGGAGAGAGAACAAGCAGTGCCTTTTATGACTTAGTCTTGAAAGTCACACTGTCACTTACACCACATTTGATTTGTTAAAAGTGAACCACTAAGTCCGGCCTACATTCAACGAGAGGAAAATTAAGCTCCTCTTCTTTTTTAAAAAAATTTATTTATATTTTATTTATTTATCTATTTTTGGCTGCATTGGTTCTTCGTTGCTACGCACAGTCTTTCTCTAGTTGCGGCGAGTGAGGGCTAGTCTTCGTTGCAGTATGCAGGCTTCTCATTGCGGTGGCTTCTCTTGTTGTGGAGCACAGGCTCTAGGTGCGCAGGTTTCAGTAGTTGTGGCATGCGGGCTCAGTAGTTGTGGCGCACGGGCTTAGTTGCTCCACGGCATGTGGGATCTTCCTGGACCAGGGCTCAAACCCATGTCCCCTCCATTGGCAGGTGGATTCTTTCTTTTTTTAATTTTTAAAAAATATTTATTTATTTTTGGCTGTGTTGGGTCTTCATTATTGTGTGCAGGCTTTCTCTAGTTGCGGTGAGCAGGGGGCTACTCTCCGTTGTGGTGCGCGGGCTTCTTGTTGCAGTAGCTTCTCTTGTTGAGGAGCACAGGCTCTAGGCATGCAGGCTTCAGTAGTTGTGGGACGCAGCCTCAGTAGTTGTGGCTTGAGGCCTCTAGAGCGCAGGCTCAGTAGTTGTGGCACATGGGCTAAGTTGCTCTGCGCCGTGTGAGATCTTCCCGGACCAGGGCCCGAATCCATGTCCCCTGCATTGGCAGGCAGGTCCTTAACCACTGGGGCACCAGGGAAGCCCATGATACAATTTTTTGTGTGTGTGTGTGTGGTTCGCGGGCCTCTCACTGTTGGGGCCTCTCCCGTTGCAGAGCACAGGCTCCGGACGCGCAGGCTCAGCGGCCATGGCTCACGGGCACAGCCGCTCTGCGGCATGTGGGATCTTCCCGGACCGGGGCACGAACCCGCATCCCCTGCATCGGCAAGCGGACTCTCAACCACTGCGCCTCCAGGGAAGCCCACATGATACAATTTTTTTTTTTTTCTTTTTCTTTTTTTTCTTTTTGCGGTATGCGGGCCTCTCACTGTTGTGGCCTCTCCCGTTGCGGAGCACAGGCTCCGGATGCGCAGGCCCAGCGGCCATGGCTCACGGGCCCAGCCGCTCCGCGGCATATGGGATCCTCCCAGACCGGGGCACGAACCCGTATCCCCTGCATCGGCAGGCGGACTCTTAACCACTGCGCCACCAGGGAGGCCCTGATACAATTTTTAATGGTTTAGTTTTCCAAGTAAAAATAAAGTTATTAGATTATCAGGAACTCTTAAGAAAATACAGATATAACTTTTAGAGATGACAAAATTCTTTTCTGACTTTCATGAAAGGCAAGATAGGGCATTTTCTTTACTAATATTATAATACTGATTTTCAGTGAATGCTGATGATGTGATTGCAGGTAAATTGGCAGGATGAGGAGCAGCAAATCAAAAGAGGTGCCTTTACCAAATCCAAGGAACTCTCAAAGCACGGATACTGTTCAAGGTATGATTTGGGTTTTTTTGAAACTGAACTTAATGATTTGTTTAGGTCATGTGCCTAAAATTCTGAGCTATTCAGTAAATGAAAATTATCCATATGCTTTGATTTATAACAAGTGGATAAATAATTTTTAAAATTCAATTTTGTTTTAAATATACAAGATACCTTATATTCAAAGGCACCCAATAGTAAACTGTTTTGTAAGGGAAAACATCCTTTTTAAAAATGAATCAGTATATGTAAAATTAGTTATATACAATATCTTACAAATTCTGACTTAATGTTAATAAATATCATACAGCTCCCAATATAGTCAGAGACCTGTAGTGCACAGATAACAAAAACAATAGTCTCATTGAACTCTTTTTTTTTTTTTAAGTGATGCATTGGGGGTAACTTTAATTTAGGGCATGATATTTTTTGAGGGACGTTGACAAACTGGAGTATATCTGGAGCAAGATTATTGGGTTTGTGAGGGATCTGGATATCACATCACATGAGGGGCATTTGGAGGAGATGAAAATAGTTATCCTAGAGAAGGATGACTCAAGGGAAATATATAGATTTAAACTCTTTGAAGGGCTGTTATCTGAAAGACTAAATAGATGTTACCTTGTTTCTACTAGTAGATTGAAGTCTGGAGTAGTTTTCCAGCCTTTTCATATCATAATATGAAATGCAGTGCAATACTATATTTTGTATTTGTTCAGCTCATTGGGATAAACTGAGGATACTTTTAAACTGAGGATGCTTATTGTTAGAGATGTCTGATGGAGTGTAGGTGGCGGGGGGGTGTTAGTCCAGTTGTCCTAAGGACTAGTGGGATCAGTGTCTAATACAACTAAACCTTATATTGGGAAGCTCGGCTTTAGAGGATAGGAGAGGAATCATGTTTTGGCTTAATATAATAAAGCACTTGCTGGGGAATAGTTCTGCCTAATAAAGTGATTCTCAAACTTTTGAGTGCATTTGGGACCTATTAAAATGCAGATTCCAAGGTACACTTCAGAGATTCTAATTCAGTAAATATCAATATTGCCCAGCAGATATAACCACACCATGGGATGCACTTTCTCAGACCAAGGCTGCTGTAAGTAATTACAGGTTCCATTTATTTCTTTCTGGTCTAAAATTGATTGCCTGTTATGATTGAATAGATTACAATTTTTTTCTGTAGTGCTTTTTTGATAAGAAAATAAGGTTAAACATTTCTGTAAGAAGTTATATACTATATGTTACAAAATGAACATTAATGACAACTATTAGACAGTAAAGCAATAATTAAGACACTAAGTATCAGAAACATTAACACTATGGCATATAAAAGATTAAGATAATTTGTACTGTTTATTCTGCTTTCATAAATTTGCTCAATTGGTGTGTTGAGATGAAGATTTAAAGCATAGAATGTATTTGAGAAGGTGGGGCTGTGTCTATGTAAAAGGCTCAGTCAGGAAATGAAAGAAACAGCTTTTCCTTGAGTGGACTGTGAGTTACCTCCTCATTTTTTGTGGCAATAGCAGTCTGTTTTTTCTTAGCACTGCTGAAGAAGCATGATTATGGGCAAATGTTCTCATTTATGTTCTGTCCAATCTTGTCTGGAGTTTAGAAATCCAAATTTGGCAAGTGATACATAGCTTCTTCAAAGAGAGACCTTTTCCTTTTTTCTTTTTCAGGTAAATTACTCTTCTAATATATATTTTGTTTGTTTCCTTTTGTATTCTACCTGAGTTCGAATTATCTATTTCTTTACTGTCTGAATATGGTGTTTTCTGTCCCCTAATCTTTTGGTTTGAAAATCAATCCAGAAAAGGTACTATAACCTAGGTTTGGTCATAATGCAGAGTCAAAATTTTGGCCCCGTGAATACAGCAATCAGTATATATTCTCTCTCTTCTACATGAGTATTGTACATCTACAACATAGGAATAGTTTCTATCCCCCAGTTTAATTTAGAGCTAAACTAATTTAGAGCTGAACTGTTAATAGTTGTTTTCCAAAAAAATTATTGGGCTTTTAAAAAGAATTTTTAGGGATAAGTGGTTCATAATATAAATGGGGGGAAACGTCTGATACAGAACTATTAATATATAAAGGATTATTCCAATCTTGTGAGTACATTGCACTGCAAAAATCTGAAAGAAGATAAATCAGAATTTTACACAAAGTTTCTATCTCTGTGTGGTGGAATTTTGATGATTTTAATTTTATTTTTTTCTGTTTTCTGTTTTTTTCAAGTTTTCTCTTGTAAGCATGTGTGGGGAAAATGCTTTTTAAAATCATTGGTGATAATATCAAAAGTTGACTTAAATTGTAAAGCATATGGAAACCTGAATTCTATCTTGTGAATTTTGTCCTTATTGTGAAACTTATTCTGTAGATATAAAACTATAAAACATTGTGGCAGGCTTCCCTGGTGGTGCAGTGGTTAAGAATCCACCTGCCAATGAAGGGGGCATGGGTTCGAGCCCTAGTCTGGGAAGATCCCACATGCTGCGGAGCAACTAAGCCTGTGCACCACAACTGCTGAGCCTGCAAGCCACAACTACTGAAGCCCGTGAGCCTAGAGCCCGTTCTCTGCAACAAGAGAAGCCACTGCAGTGAGAAGCCCACACACCACAACGAAGAGTGGCCCCTGCTCGCTGCAACTAGAGAAAGCCCGTGCGCAGCAGTGAAGAACCAATGCAGCCAAAAACAAAACAAAACAAAAAAGTCGTGGCTCTTTGAATAGTCCTAAATTTTAGTCTAGCTGAATTGTTTTTTCCTCATTTTTGCATGTAAAATGCATAAAATATATAGAAATGCACAAATACATAGCTTAATGATACGCAACATACAATGTCAGAAAATTTACTGCTTTTAAAAAACTCAATGATTAAAAAAATAGGTCAGCAGGACAAATAGAAACTCCTTGATGTTCTACAGACTCTTTGATTTTCTTGTCCAGATTTGGGCAGCATTGAGCCAGTTGTTAGTAGAGCTTAAGTAGTAAATAATGGGAAAGCTATTTTTTTTTAATTAAAATAAAGCATTCCTAAGTTTTTTCTACTTTGGAGAAAGGTGTTGACAGTATAGTTCTAAATAACTATATAAATTGATGGTAGCTGGTTAATTTACAGGATTAACTGTTTGTTTTGATGGTGTTTAAACTTTAGCTGAGACACATTGAAAACAAATTGGAAGTAACCCCTACGAGTACAGCTGTGTTTGATTCTGTCATGGATACCAAGAAATCTTCTGCAAGTGCTACCAGAAAGATAAGTAGAAAAGGTATGTATGAGGTTAATTCCAAAGATATAAATATATTAAATATGAATTTTGATGTTTTATTTCAACTTAGTTTCTTCTTATAGTCCCATGTATTTCCTTGTTCTTTTGTCAGAGACTATATACCTCATCAGCATTTAGTTTTTTTTTCTTTGGTACTGAGTAGTTACGAAGCAGCCTTGTATTCAGTGACTGTAGATGACATTTTCACCATCTTTTGATCAGGGACTTAGCACCACTGCATCACCTTTGATAGTGAGTTTTCATTTGTTGTTAATGAGAATTTGATTTTGAGCCTTTAGGGTTATAATGTCTTTTTTTTTTTTTAATTCACAGGTATATCACTTTGAAATTTAGTTGACTTAAGATTTATATTTTTTTGTTGGGGTTTAAAATCAAATGGAATATCTGTCTTAGAGATACTATCATAAATTGACACAGTGTAAATATTTTCTTTGGTTACCTTTCATATATTTAATTCTGTGGTTGCATAATTAGTGGGATAAACCTGCAGGTTAGTACTTTCCACCCATACTGTGATTCTTTTTTATTAATCTGTGAGTCTTGGGTTTTATCTGATACTTCTTTTTTTGAGTCAGAACTTTTGACAAAAAGGAATTTTTTATGTAGAGTTTTATTTTGCATTGTTTGCTCAGAATATAGTCTTTCTGTATAAGTTGAGTTACTGTAATAATTTAACCTGAATTTTTCCCATCTACTTATATAATATCCAACCAGGGATTTCAGAAATAATAGATACCTAAGTTATTTTCTTAAATACTAGCCACATTCAGAGACAGTCGTATTTTATATCATATGTTCTCATAGATTTCCTTTTTCTTCAGATGGTAGATACCTGGATGATTCTTGGGTTAATGCTCCAACCTCCAAATCTTCTAAATCACGAAAAGAGAAATCTCGTAGTCCTCTCAGAGCTACCACCCTGGAGAGTAACGTAAAGAAAATTAATCGTGTGGAATTTCGTGAACCTTTGGTTTCTTACAGGTTAGTGTTTTTTTGTTTGTTTTGTTTTTTTAAAATTATCAAATAGTTAATCTGTAGTATTTATAGTAAGAGTATAGTTTATTTTCTCAGTTTTTCATAGCACTCTGGATCTAGTATTATTACCTTTTTCATTTTCCAAAAAGGTAAAGCAAAATCTTTTATATTATGAAATGCTGACTTTCTGTTCTTTTACAGATGGAATATTTGGGGAGAAGAAGTGGTAATATTTGCTCCAGACCACTGCCACTGTAATAAATATGTTTCCTACAAATGAATTATTCAGTTTCTTTTATCACCTTCTGTATGAAACATTGCCAGATCTGTTTCTACCCCAGTTCATTCTCCAGCTTATTTAACCCTTCCTCTGTGCTTCCTCTCTTAGAGCACTTTCATGTTGCATTATATTTTGATTCCATAACTACCCATTACATTAGTTTATCTAAGACTGTAAATCTGTCTTATTCTCAAAGCATTATCTTAATGCCTGTTGTTTACTAAGTATTCTAGATATTTTTTCCAACATTTTATTATGAAAATTTCCATATTCATAGAAAAGTTGGAAGAACTGTATAGTGAATATTTAATTAGTGAGTGATTGAAAGACTGTGAAATTACATTTTTTTTTTTTGGTGAGTTGTTCTTCCCTTTTTAAGATAGAAGCATGGTAGATAACCTACCATTTTATGCTTTATTTTATTCTCTACATGTGCTAATTTTAGACCTGTGAATTGTTGCAGTCTGGTCAAGGTAGTGAAAATAATTGAATTTAGTCTTGATCTCTACAGAGAGAAGCTACAGAACTCAGTTCTCAGCCCCCAACTTGTTTAATAGTCAGCCATTCAGAACAGGGTCTAATGTTTTTTTGGGTCATGGACCCCAGTGAGAATCTGATGAAAACTGTGGACTATCTCCTTAGAAAAATGCACACACTCGTGCACTCACAATAGATACAAAATTACCATATTATGCTGTAATAGAGTCATGACTCTAAGAATTTTTGTGGCATTTAGAATTTTATGCCTATACATGAAACGTTTAGATCAGTACTTACAATGGAACCATTAATGTGAACCACACATACGTAATTTAAAGATTTTTAGTAGTCACATACACACACACAAAGATGTTTTACATTCTTTTTTGTTTTAAATCTTTTAAATCTGGTATGTAATTTACATTATAGCACATCTCAGTTTGGACTAACCACATTCAAGTGCTCAGTTGCCACATGTGGTAAATGCTACTCTTTCAGACCTTGCAGGTTCAGATGGTTGTTTATCTGCTTTTATAACTTTGTTGGGTAGTTTTTCTTTTTCTTTTCTTTTTTAAAAAATTTTATTTATTTATTTTTTGGCTGTGTTGGGTCTTCGTTGCTTTGCACGGGCTTTCTCTAGTTGCCGCGAGCGGGGACTACTCTTCATCGAGGTGCTCAGGCTTCTCATTGCGGTGTCTTCTCTTGTTGTGGAGCACAGGCTCTAGGCGCGCAGGTCTCAGTAGTTGCAGCATCCAGGCCCTAGAGGGTGTGGGCTTCAGTAGTTGCGAAGCATGGGCTCAGTAGTTGTGCGCGGGCTCAGTAGTTGCAGTGTGCGGGCTCTAGGGCGTGTGGGCTTCAGTAGTTGTGGTATGCAGACTCAGTAGTTGTGGCTCACGGGCTCTAGAGCGTAGGCTCAGTAGCTGTGGTGCATGGGCTTAGTTGCTCCGTGGCATGTGGGATCTTCCCAGACCATGGATCGAACCCGTGTCCCCTGCATTGGCAGACAGATTCTTAACCACTGCGCCACCAGGGAAGTCCCTGTTGGGTAGTTTTTCATGTATTCTTCCTTCTGCTGAGGCTTGTCTTCATTAACCTCCCTTTTAATTAACTGCTCTGTTCCTAAAATATAACTTATTAGAATGATATGTAAAATAAAAATAGTTGTTAAGGAATACTTTTGCTAGTGTTTTTATGAATAGAGAACATGGACTTTGTGATATGTACTTTGGCTGTGTCCAGTCTTCTTTGCTTTTTGTGGTGTTTCTAGATATGCTTTACATAATTTGAAGCTGCCAGAAAAGTTGTCTGTGTTTCAGAGAGGTTAAACTTTACTAACCACATTCATTTGGAGGAAAATATTTACTGTACTTCCACTTTATTTCTACTCCAAATCTATTTGCTAATTTGGTACATTATTTAGAAGTTATACATATGAAATGTCAGAATTTGAGAACTTTTTTTTCCTAGTTCTTAAGATTTCATGGAGAAGTAAAATGTACATTTTGGTAATAGTGTCCAGTGAATATGCAAAGTCAGATTGTAATCCTGGTTTCTGGGGTTCTTAAGGAAATCTCTCTATGCATCTTTTGCATATTTCTTATTTTATAACATGCAGATTATGATTTAGATTATTTGCCATAATCTAAACTTTGATACACAGGAGGCACTGAGCATTGAATTTTTTTTTTTGCGGTACGCGGGCCTCTCACTGTTGTGGCCTCTCCCATTGCGGAGCACAGGCTCCGGACGTGCAGGCTTAGCGGCCATGACTCACGGACCCAGCCGCTCCGTGGCATGTGGGATCTTCCCGGACCGGGGCACGAACCCATGTCCCCTGCATCGTCAGGCGGACTCTCAACCACTGCGCCACCAGGGAATCCCTGAATTTTAATAGTAGTAATGGTTATTTTGGTTTTTTAACTTACTGGAACTTCTAGGTTTTTCGGGTCTCTAATGTTAGCTTAGAGTTCTCTATTCAGTTTGTATGACTGGTTTTTGTACTCTTCATTCAAAGCTAATTATATTTTAATAACAGGGAAGTCCATGGTACACCGTCCAACATAAGTCCCAGCCATTTAGAGTCAAAGCATATACATTGTGTGGATGTTAATGAAGAGAAGCCTGAGAGTGGGAACCGGATGATATGCAATCAGGAAGATCGGAATATACATTGCTGTGATTTTGAGAGCTCCCAATCATCTGTCGTCAATGATACAGTTGTTAGATTTTTAAATGATCGACCAACAATTGATGCATTGCAAAATTCTGAATGTTTGATTAAGATGGCAGCTCCTATGAGAAGTGATGAAGAAAAGCCTAATAGAGCAAAAGGAAATGAGAACACTTTGAAGGCTTCTGTGTGTAACATGGGCCGTGATGTTGATTCAAAAGTGTTACGGTTAACTGATTCTTCTCCGTCTTCTACTAGTACCTGTAATTCCCAAAGATTAGATATCCTAAAGCGGCGACAACATGATGTTAAATTGGAAAAACTCAAGGAGCGGATTAGGAAACAGTGGGAACACTCAGAAGAAACAAATGACCAGGGCCAGAATCTGGGTCATATTGACCATCCAGTAATGGTTGTTAATGTTGATAGCTCAGTGACAGCAAAGGTCAGGAAAGTGGCAACGGCACCACCTGCTCCAACGTATAAAGGTTTGTAATCAGTCTTTATGTCTTTTTCTGTCTTCCTGCCTCCTTGTCTCCCTTTCTCCCTTGGATGTATTTGAGTAGAGAGGACCATCTTTAGAACAGGGTGTGATTCTCAAATCTAATGCCTTAAAAAATTAATTCAGGATGCATGCTAAAAAGGCAGATTCCTGGATCCTACACTGGATCTAAATCAGAATTTCTGGAGATAGGGTCCAGAATTGGAATTTTTAACAAGTCCCTCGAGGTTCTTATAGTTTGAGAACCACTATATGAACATTTAATAAGTTGAACAAAAGAGAAAATAAAAATTAGTACAACTTTCAGAGAACTGAAAGAATATTGCTCTTATCCTTCCACTGTATTTGGATTGTTATTAGGAATTCTTTCAAAAGTAATGTTTGAAAGATAATTCAGTCAGTGCCAGTTAATACTTGGTTATAGAATATTTTGGCACTGACATTTGGACCCTGTTGTTACCTTAACCTTCGAATTTTGACAGGGGTTTTCTCCATGTTTAAGAAAACAATATTTAAATCAGATTTCCACTGAGAAGATGCTTTTCAGAGAGAATATCTGTTTTGGGCCCAACTCAAGTTTTTATATATGGTGGTTTTTAGGAGTTTGCATTTTTTTGTTCCTGAAACTATTTTCACAGGGTCACCCATATAAAATTTTTAATAAAGAGTTGATTCATTGGTGAGGTTACTCAGTGTTAGACTTTTGTCTTAAAATTCCTGCCATTCTGGCCTTTCTTTTGTGGATATTTTTTCAAGTTCAGTTTTTAGTTTGGATAAATGTATGAAGATCAAAATATAGCCAAGATTTGTTTCTTCTGTTAATTTTAACAGAACAAATTTAACTATCTAAAGTTTGAGCAATTACCAGTTTTTTGTGTTGTTTATTACGTTTTGCTAGTGCTATTCATTGTGAATTAGATAAAAGATAGATAATTAGCATTTTATTCTACATAATTTGTGATAAAATTGTGGGTAGTTCCCTTAGTAAAATTCTTTCTTATCCTTCTAGTAGTTTGTGTGCCATGTAGTAATAATTGTCCACACTGTTGACAGAGCAGATAGCAAATGGTGGGGTTAGAATGTTCTTGTTGGTTCTGAGATAGTGATTATCCAAAACTTTGACTATACTTATATTAGACCCATTAAATACAGATTGTACCTTTAAGGTTTGTTCATTCTAGAAGTCAAAGTTCTGAAATTCCAAAAGTTATTCCACTAAGGCAAAGTCAAGATGGTTGATTTGAATCTATATTTTATTTAATAATTTATAAAAATCTAAAAGTTAAAAAAGAGGACAACCTTAAATAACCAGAGTGAAAACCTTAAGTGTAACTTCCTTTGAGTTGTGACTGGATTTCGTGTATTCCTTTTACTTACTAATTTTTAACATGTTAATTTTCATATTAAAATATATTATGAATACAACTTTTGGGAGGCTAACTAATGACAAGTAGTATACATTTCAGAAATCGTAACAGAATATGGTTTCCAGTGTCCTGAGCAATGGATTTATTTTTTCCAATGGTGAAGAACTGGTTTTCTGCCAACTTTTTGTCAGTGTAAATTAAAACCCTCAATATACTGTATTCTAAAGTGACATTTTAATTTCACTTGTTCAAATACATAATAAATTCACTTGGTTCACAATTTGAAAGATGAAAAGGATGTATATTGAGAAGCTCTGTCACTCTGGTGCTCCAACCTCCTGGTCCCCTTTCTGGAGGGTACTTGTGTTAACAATTTGTGTATCATTCCAGAGATAATTTTCTCATATACAAATGAGAGAGAGAGGGTGTGTGTGTGTGTTTTCTTTCTCTCTCTTTTTTTTTTTTTTTTTTTTTTGCGGTACACGACCCTCTCACTGTTGTGGCCTCTCCCATTGCGGAGCACAGGCTCCGGACGCGCAGGCTCAGTGGCCATGGCTCACAGGCCCAGTCGCTCCGTGGCATGTGGGATCCTCCCGGACCGGGGCATGAACCCGTGCGTCAGGCGGACTCTCAACCACTGCGCCACCAGAGAAGCCCCTCTTTCTCTTTTTATACACTTGTTAGCATATGAAACCCCTTCTAAACTTTGTTTTTACATTTTTGTGTGTGTATGTTTAAAGTTTGAAGTAGTGAACACAGTGGTGTTTATGTGATTCTTTCTTATACTTAGTGGTTTGCATATCTTTTTCTTTCTGGTTTAAATGCCCAAGAAGGTTAAGAGCCTATTTTGATCATCTGTATTTTATTTAGAGCTTAGTACAGTGTCTTGGACACAAGTAAATGCACAGTATAATTTTTA